>NC_090208.1:19665000-19976666 GCF_033026475.1 Channa argus
TTTATTTCCTTCACTTACCATATCTCAACTTACCTTGTCTGTCTTGCTCACCTTTTTTTCTTTTCTTCGGCCTCCCTCACATTTCCTCTCTAGTGCACACCTTTACCTTCTCTTTCATTGTTTCCTTTCCCTTTCGTAACTTCTTCCCTTCATTACTTTTGCAAGTATTTCCTCGACCTTCTGACCTTTCTTTTCTTTTGGTTACTTTTTCCTCACATTTCCTCACCCATGCTCACCTTTGCTTTCCTTTCTTTCCTCACATTTTTCTCCTTTCTTCTCCTGACTTAATTTCTCTTTCTCCCTCCCTCCAATTTGCTTTAGGCTAATTGTTTCCAGTTGTCTGCATTGAACTCATGAGACAACACCATTATTGTCAGACAGACCTACCTGTGTGTGTGTGTGTGTGTGTGTGTGTGTGCGTGCGTACGTGTGCGTCGGCAGGCCGACTGGCCAGCCAGTCCGTGTACAGGACATGTAAATAGCATTAGGCCAATTTCATGCTCCATCTCAGCCTGTTTGTGTGTCTGTGTGTGTATGCGCATGCGTGCATCAGAGGCCAGCATCATATTAAAGGATGTCTGGCCAGCCATAGGTGTGTGGTTCGCTTACTGTACAACTACAATGGGATCTTTCTGCTGCTGTCTGGTTTCTTATATAAGATGATTTTTATGGATCTTTGAGCGGGAGACCAGTTATTACTGTGGCAGCAAGTTGAGCTGCTGCCTGGAGAACAAACAGACGAAATTATATTAAAGTATGTCACTAAAATGTCTTGATTAGTGAGTCATGAATGCTAAATATGTGTCTAATAATCAGTTATTGTTTCGTTATAGTTGGACTTGCAGACAAAGTTACATTTCATGGATGTACTTATCTTAAATTAGTGAGGTATATTCCACAACCAGCAAAATTTAGTTTAATCATTATTGCATTTGAATATTAATATATTTAATCACAGTTTTAAGATCATTATACATGCTCAAATGTTCACAAAAGTCAATGGCTGAGTTCAACAAGTGAATTAAAAGAACAAGATGCAAGTCACTGAATTCTAGTCAAAAGTTGTAAATCATGCAAGTGCACCCATTTGTGGGAAAAGGTGAATAATATGTTCACTGTGAATGACACCGATCGCCAAATAACAGGGAAACAGTCACGTGTGTTATCAGAGCCATGTAAACACAGTATAATTGTATACTTGAAGCTAAACATTAAGCACAATTACACAATTATGTACGTGTGTCTGATTATGTGTATATTTTCCTGTGATTGGTGTATACATTTGTGTATGTGTGATTAATGAGGTAATTAAAAATGCAGGGTTGAAATGAAAAGTCTGATGTTTATTGTAAATCACCTGAAGGTGGATGATCAGGACCTTCATGAACTTTCTTTTCGTCCTTCTGCTGCATAATTTGTACAGAAGGGCAGAATTTCTAGAGGAATTTTTAAAGGTTTGTTTTGTTGTGATAGTGAACATAAATGTTACAGAACATAAACTTGTGTTTCTCACCTTCAAAACTGCGGCAATGAACTGTAGGTAAAGCATATGAAATAATAGAAATTAAATACATTTTTTTGATGATTATAAGGAAAACAAAAAATAGATTTCACTCCATTTAAGTTTTCTTCCCCTGCTTCACTTTTTTTTTTTTACTCCTAGTTTAACTTTTAGGCGCTCATTTTATGTTCTTTCCCTCTTACCCCTTTTTCATTTCTTTGCTTCATTCTGTTGGAATGCAGACGTTGAGGTCAAGACCAAGGCCACTGAGCTAGTCACTGAGCTTACAGTCTGCTAACCTACAAACACTCCCTGCATGTGCGCGCGCGCACACACACACACACACACACACACACACACACACACACACACACACACACACACACACACACACACACACTCACACTCACACACTCTCAATCAATCCCACACAAACACATGTTTTGGTTTCTGTATTAATGTGTTGTCATGTACTTCCTCATCCGCTGCTTTTATTTTTATTATGCTACTTTGTCATTCTGATTGCACCTGAACACAGCATACAGTACTTCATTACCACTCACCCTGTGTGTGTATGTGTGTGTGTGCTTGTGTGTGCTTCTTTATTACCACTATGTTTCTATGTATGTTTGTATTTGTGTGTGTATCTTGGCCTGTAAACCTGAAAATGTCTGCAGGCTGATCCAAAACTGCCAAAGTTGATCTATCTTTGTGAATATAACTTACTTTGTGAGAATTTTGGTGCTGTTAAGGGGAAATTACAGTGTTCCAACACAACTCCCTAAAGTAAAGCGACAGGTAAGACAAAAACAAAAAATTAGCTTCAATCTTGAATTACATACAGTAAGTACAGAGTAAAACATTATAATTAATATATATAATAGAATGGTCCTTAAAAACAGAACCATAACAAGACTGTACTGTGTGGGAGATATCACAGATAATGATTTTTCTGATTATATTTTTGCTGTAATGATGAAAAAAATAATGTTTTCTTTCTTCTTTTCTGTTTCATTGAAAGGTGATTGTTTGATTCTAAATTGGTGCATAAATAGTGATACACTTACGATTCCAGACTATAATGATAAAACAAGAAAACTGAGCAGCTACAGTAGCATGGGAAATTAAGTTTTTTTTATGACGGTTCTGATTGATTTGTCAGAATTAGTGGTCAACCAATATGGGCTTTTAAGTGACCAATGAGAGATTTATACTTATTATAGTATGTTTTTCTCTCTCTTTCTTTTTGCGTCACAAGAAAAAACTAAAATAAATAAGTAAACAAAGTAAATTGGTTCACGACCAGATTAGAATGTTTTTTTTATTTTAAAAATATTTTTAGAACAGCAACAATGCTATCTAATAAAACTACCATTGTATTTTTAGCTCTCAAATACATACGCTCAGGTACACTTAGCTACAACTAATACACTAATAAATCCTTGCTTCATAAAAGCATACAATAATCAGTTTTTGTCTTCTGGTGCTGATAAAACTGTTTAATACATTTAAAAGGCTGATGTGTTGATGCTGTTGGTTTGCGTTGTGTTAGTATAATTTATACCAGTGCAGCTCGGCTAAGTACAGAAACACCTCACAATATAATACATAATAAAACAGCAGCATCTCTCACAAGGACCTCTGAATAAACTCATAAAAATGTTTTAAACCAAACTAAACATTATCTCTTAACGTGAGGATTTAGTTGTAGGACTGAAGAATTAGACAGACGTAGTTTTAGCTGTAGGTGTCCAAGGGCGGGTGTAGCTCAGTTGGTAAAGGCAATCGTCCATGGACCACAGGGTATGGACCACAGGGGATCGAACCTCAGTGGTTATAAGTCGAAGTGTTTCTAGGCAAGACACTGAACCCCTAACAGCCCTTTCCCTCCCCAGCTGTGCAGTTCCGGTCCAAGCCCGGTAGAAATTTGGGAGGGTTGCGTCAGGAAGGGCATCCAGCGTAAAAACTGTGCCAAATCAACATGCGGTGTGGTGACACTGAACTCACGGGATAAGCCAAAAGGACAAAAAAAAAAAAGTTTTAGCTGTAGGTGTCAATAATAAATTGACAACTGAGTATAAATTCATCCATCTCTGCATGTGTGAATCACAACATATTCTTGTAAAATAAACATGCAAACAAACTGCAGAACATTTACCATCAAGCTAACATTGAGTCCGTTTACATGAAAGCGTGGCGTTCTCTGGAAAGCTGGTTTCTGAAATCAGGGTAGGGCATTGTTGATCATTAACGAGGCGATGTCGACTCATTTTTAAAACAAAGTTTGCCTAAAGTCTGACAGAAAATTTAACTAAGTGCCCTGTAGGAGGATTTTTTGTGGATCAGCTGTGTCTGCCAGGCTTCCAAATTAAAAAACCTTACCTTGGCTTTTTCTGTCTTTCTTCCTGTCCAATTATTCACTCTACCACTAGTCAGGACGAAGGAGAATATGGAGGCCTAAGGATTCTCTTTTGCTTGCTCTGTTTCACAGGGTAAAGTGGCCCAGACAGCCTGCATGTCAGCTTGTAAACACATCTCCACCTCCCTGATGCAGCTCCTGCTCGATCCAGAGGTCCGGCAGCTCTCCATTGGAGCTCTACACCAGCTCAGTGCTGACATCAACGAGTGTGAGAGTGAGTGATAATTACTATTTAAACAAAACTTTGTTTTTTTTAATATATATATATATATATATATATATATATATTACATTCTATAACAAATGTAACTAAATTACTTTGCAATATCACAAAAATGTTAATGATTCATTGTATTATCTTACAGTAATTATTTTACTTGTAAGTCTTGAATCTTGTGGATAACAAAAAACATGTTACATAACATAACGTAACAAAATAAGACCACAGCATTGTTAGTTTTGGCCTGGTTTTTGTCTAATGCAACATGGTTCAACATGGTTCCACATGGTGAAGAATTACCTGAGAAGTAAGAAACCAGATTGTGAGGAATTATGAAGATGGAGAAGGAACAAAAGTTGATGAAAAACAAAATATACACGAAACATTTCTAGTTTTTAAATGTTGCTTAGAGTACAGTTAAACCATCCTGAATAAATGGAAGGAATATGGCGCATGTGTATATCTGCCTAGAGCAGGCCTTCTGAAAGAATTAACTGACCATGCAAGAAGGAGACTATTGAAAGCCATTTTCCCATAAATTTTAAGCAGATGAAAAACCTGGGCAACAAATAGCATATGTAGAATACATATGAGTACATATGATTTTAAATAATCTTTTCAGTTGATTGGCGTTATTTTGTTTTCGGTCTGGCAAGGGTTGAAACCAAATAAGAACATGGGTTAAATTTAAGTGTGAAAAAAGTGGAAAGTAATAGTAAAGAAGAAGGTGAAGCAAAATAGGGAATATTTGACAGAAGAGAATAAATGAAACGAAATGAAAGTATGAATGAAAAATGAATGGACACAGCAGGTATGAAAGAGCAGAAGGATAGCTATAAAAGGAAAATTACACAATGGAGTGAAGGATAGAAAAAGTATTGGGTTACCTGATATGAAAATGATGTGTAAGACATAAACTTTGAAAAATTTGAATTGCAAACGCAAATAAACACAAACACAAATTGTTGAAGAAAGAAAGTGAACTTAGAAGGGATTTAATGAAAAAAGGATTAAGCTCACTTGGGATAAAGGGAAATGAGGGACAAGTAGGAAGGGAAATGGGATCAGATGAAAGAGGTGTGAAATTAAAAAAATTGCAAGCACAAAAAGACTACATAAGAAAGAAATGACAGAGAAGAGAACAAAATACATGAATGAGAGGAAGGATTAAATAAATGAAAATTAATAGTGAGTTTAAAAGAAGAAGGAATTGAGGAGAGCTCAAGAAAGAGGGATTAGAGATTAAATAAAGGGAGGAATTTGGGCATAGTGACAGATGAAAAGAATGGGTGGTACAGATGAAATGAATACGATCCCACAGGAATAAGTGACAAAAGATTCAGAGATGAGGAAGGCTGAGAAGAAGGCAAGAAAACCAAGGCAGAAGAGTGTAAGGATAGAGCAAACATTGTAGTTTAGTAAATGTAAAAGATGAAGAAGAAAGAAATAATGAGGAATAAAAAGAGTAAAGATGCAAGAAAAAGTAAAATGTGGAAACCAGAAGGGTACAAAAGAGGACAAAGAACACCTATGTGAAACGTCGGTTTTCTAGCTGGAATCTGTCGGAGAGGAAGATGGTAATAAAAAGCATAAATAGAGTGAGAAAATTGAGATAAATAAGAACAGAATATAATAATAATTTAAATATAATGTACATAACTTTGACACTACATAACTTTAGTTTCTCCCAGTTTGGCTCTCTTTTAATCGTCACCATAGTGACGATTACAAATCTTAACCAGATGTGACATGCTAGTCTTTTTTTGATCAGACATATCAGGGTTGAAATCATTTCTCATGCAATTTTTGTCACTATTTAATGATGAGAAGATGACCATCACTTCTCTCTATTAAAATGAAAGAGAGCTTGAATAGCTATATAGAATTTCTAACTACTGTACACAGGTTGCTACTGTACAAGGCCTAACGATTGGCACATTCTTGATGGCTGTACAGTACAGCGAATGATAGGTGTGATTTGCCAGGACAACTGGTCGATCCTGGTCGGTCCAGGTTGGTACCAGTCTGGCCTTGTTGGTGCTAATAGTCAGTGGAAAATTCGTGTGAAAATATTTTTTAAACCAATCCATCAAGTGTCTGCTGCTTCCAGCTTGGCAAAGACTAGAAACCTGTGACAGTTGGTGGAAACAGGGTGAAGTTTTCAGTTATTAAAGGTTGCAGCTGGAATTTAGGTGTGTCCCCAGTTTAAGACAACTTTCATAACCAATGGCCAAACTTTGTTTTTATGGCACTAGATCCCATTTTCCTAGCACTTACCATAATCCTTTAGAGCTGAAGATTAAAATTTCACCCCAACGGAGCCATGCTGAGTATTACATCATAGCTTTAAATAAACTTGGCCTACTACAGCAATAGAAGTGATACATTGCAAAAACTGCATCGTAAGCGTTTACATGTTTTGCCTTTGAGGATCATTTGAGGATAAAAACTGATTTGGCATTTCAGTTTTCCACTAAAATGTTAAACTACAAAATTCAGCTGTTGGAAAATCTACAACACGCCACTAAAATCTGTACTTTGCAGTGGACTGTTTTTATAACAGTCAAGTTATGAAAAGCACCGACAATGTCCATGCAATACAGACTTCAGACGAGATACGGACAGAAGAAAGAACAAAGAAATGAGGTGAAGAATGTAGTTTGCATTTGAAAATAAGAAAGGGCTAGTGTAGCCGATTGCTTTACAGTTCATGAGCAGGACCTGGTGTGTGTGGTTGTGTGTGTCGTTGGGGTCAGTGAAGATGGCAGGCGTGTAATCAGTGCTGTGGTGTGTATGGCCTAGCGTTTTGGTGTGTGTGTGTGTGTTTTCTGAGGTAAAAGAGATTAGCTACAGGCTTGCTTTCCCTCTCTCTGCGGCACTCCTCTTTTCTCTCATTCCCTCACTCAGAATACCAGTCGGCTTGTTTACGGGGGCCAACTGACGCCAAGACCCCAGCTCACACTCCATACGACCCCGACGTGCACACACAAGCATCACCCTGGGTTCAAAATCCAACAGTTCTCGACTGTTCTCAAACACGCCAGCAAAGCCCTCTAGAAACAACAAATAAACACGCACACAACCAACTCACACACACAGATTCAACAAAGCCTACTTTTAAACACAACAATACCTTTGCTCCTTCGCATCCACAAATGCGCACACTCCCTTATACACACTGAATCTTGCTTTCACAAGCATGCACACACACTCTTTCTCTTTTTCAAGACCCAGCGACATGACTCTAACACCCTGCCCTCCCCCTTCCCTTCCTCCCGCTCATCCCTCCTCCTCCCCAGGCTGTCATTTGTCTGCCAATCTATCCCGATGCATAACGAATCTGACCAGGTCTTTTATTATTCCCTTTTTCACCCTCTTTTTCCCCTCCTCCTCCTGTCTTCCCTCTCTCTGGGGGTGGACTGGGGGGGCGGGTTTGTATTTTCCCACAGGTTTTGCCAGAGCCGGCCCGGTCGCAGGCTTCCAGGGTGACACGTTGCTTCTGGCCTTCAGTGACTTGAGACAAGTAGGTCTTTGTCTCCCTCGTGGTCCTCTTTCCTTCATTTTCGCTTTCTGTTTTTTTTTTTTTTTTTTTTTCCTTCACTCCACTATCTTTTTCTACCTCCTCTACTTCCCCCCTCATCCTTTTCATCCATCCTCCCATCCTCCCTTATCCCCCAGTTCTCCTTTTCCATTTTTTTCTCCACATCTTTCTCCTTCAATTAGTTTAGTTTTGTTTGTTAGTTTTTATTTGTTTGTTGTTGTTTTAAATTTTACGTCATTCTAATCTTTTTTACTCTCTCCTATCTGTCTTGTTAAGTCTTTTATTTTGTCATTGTGTTTGGCTTCATCCAGTCATGTCATAAAAAAATCCAAGCTTTTTTACACATTTCATCTTGGTTTTACTTTGGTTCCTCTGACAAAAACACTTTTTTTGCTTTTCTAGTGTTAAAATCTTTCATTAGTTATTGTCACAAATGTCCTATAAGAAGGCAGATTTAAGTCCAAAATAAATTAACCTAACTATGAATGAACTTGAGTAAGGAAAAGCAGGAAACCTAAAATCTTCACAAAAAAATGATAAAACGTTAAACAATTTTAGGTGGGTTTTAATAGATTGATAAAAATTATGCACAAATGGTTTCATAAAAGCGTCAGATTAGCAAATGTCTGTCAATTGCTCCAGCTAATACTACACCAGAATGATTTCTGCACACCATCCATCACTATATGGATAACTAGAAAAGATTCTAAATATCTGTTTGCTATTATTAAGTAGCCAAAGCACGTCATCTCTTTTTCATTTCTTGTAGTTGAATTCGAACAATTGGTTTAAGGCTGTTCCACTCTGGTCTTTTTAAAAGGTTTTAAACACCTCGACATTTTTTTTTGTACAGCAGTGATGCTGTTGTACTTGACCAACATCGTTTGAAATGAGAATTTTATATCATTTGCTAAAAATGTAATAATGAAAATGGTTAAACCGTTACATACAAGATCACTTTAGACTCACTGAAGGGCTTATACCTAACCATTTACTTTGTGATATTAGATATAAATGGTTCCTATTTTTTGTTAACATGCCCTTTTCTTGATGTCTGAATATAACAGCAAAGTCATTGTAACATCAACATATATTTATGACTTTTATTGCTAAACATTGACAGATTTTATCTTTTGGTACCTGGCAAAATCACAAAGATTAATCAGGTTTTCCACTACTAGCTTGAAGCATGGGCCGACCTTGGTTCTTAGACCTGATATTAAGAAACAGCTGAGTGCAGGAAGTGGACTCGGATGTGCGCTGGGACATCTTGTTTCGGGCCCTGGGAAAAACAGAGCAGAACCAGTCAGAGCAGCAACAAAACTGGACAGCTCCGCTGAGAATCCAGGATGTAGGGCGGAGTGCGTGAGCATGAGTGCGTTTTAGTGTGTTGCTGTCGTATTTTAACTTTGCGAAGAAAGCGTTTGGCAAGCACTGCATACGTGCATGAAAGTGCATGTGAGAAAATTCGTTTGCCATCGTCGTTTTTTGAGTTTATTCTTTTGAGATAGACTTTGGTGAGTGTTTGTGTGTCTGTCATCGTTATGAATGTGTGAAACTAAGCAGACTGTGTGTGTCTGTCATCATTGTTGAATGTGTGAAACGGGGCAGAGAGCCCGAGCAAAAGTTTGTGTGGCTTTCTGGCTGCTATGTGTTTGTCATCGTTGCTGTGAAAGTGGGTTGAAAGTGTGCGCGTGCTTATGCATTTGAGTGTGAAGCGTAGAGTGCGTGCGTGTCTCTTTGCGTGTCATCACAGTGAATGTGTGAACCAAGGCGAAGAGCAAGACAAAGTTTGTGTGTCTGCCTACCCGTCTTTGATGCGCGTGTGTTTGTCGTAGTTGTTAAGTGTGTGAAAGTGGTTGGAAAGTGTGTGCGCGCGCTTGTGTGTGTGTGACAGCGGATGACGGATGGGCCGGCAGGACAGAGCAGGGGACGATGAATGAGGTGACAGACAGAGACGGATAGCCCTTTATCCCTCCGTCACAATCCCTCTTTCTCTCTCCCTCTCTTCTCTTTCTCCGCCTGTCGGGATGATGCAGTGCCTCTTGTTCTCTCACTTGGAGGAGGAGAAGGAAGGGGGGAAGATGGGGAGAAAGAGAAAAGAAAAAAATTGCATTCATCCCGCATCAATGTTTATTTAACCCCCCCTCTTCTTCTCTCTTTTACTCCTTCCTCTTTTCTTCCTTTGCTACCACTGCTTGCTCCATCCTCCTCTTCTTCATTCTCCATCCTTTCCTTTCTTGCATCTCCTTCAATTGCCCTTCCCTCTTTTTCTTCGTCCTTGCCCCTCTTCTTTCGTCTTTCCTTTGCTGATCAGAATCGACACTCCTTTTGGAGTTATTCAGCTCTTTAGCTCTTTCTTTTTTCTCTTTCAGCCTCTCATCCATTGTTTTTGTAACCTTTCTTATCATATCAAAAGAGACACATTCCTCCCACCCCCATATGCGCTTTCTTACATAATGTTTGTGTGTACACATCTGCCAGAGCGCATCTCTTTGTGTGAGATCTACATTCTTTTGGGTAAATTTTTCATGTTTGTAGGTCGACCTGCACGCTTTCATGTGTGCGCATTGATGCTTTGGAGTGTGTGTGTTTGTGTGCGTTTGTGTCATGTTGGTGAATGGTCGATAAATCACGCTGACGGGGCCGTTTGTTGTGTGGTCGGGTCCTGGTGTTCTGGAAGGTTCCGGGGTCCTGGGACAGGGCCGAGACAGGAGTTCCCCCCAGGACACACACATTCTCTCACACATACTCTTAGATACTTAGATGGACACACGTGCTTATAAGTAGTATTTTATATATTACAAACAAGTGTAATGTTTAAAATACATAAATGTATAAAATATATGATTTGTTTTCACTATTTTAGGTTGTTTTCAGGTTTATTGTTGCACGACATACTATACCAGCATCAAGGTCAGACATCCGAAATTTAAAAACTGGCCCACGTTCAGTCACAGAGGTTCAGTACTTATAGAGATATTTTTGCTACCTTGAAAAAAAAAAAACTTTCTTTTTATCTTTAAACTTTTTATGTTTACACATTGTTACTGCTGTGTTGAAAAGAATGCATCTATTATGACCCTAAATACCTTTTCTAGCCTGCTGTATCATTACTTATCCAAGTGTTTTTAGGAACAATGTGTCATGATAATTCCCAGCACTATTATTTACTCCTCTGACCTTAATTAATTTGTTTTTCAAACTGATTCTATCTGATCATTTATCCATTATCAGCTGTGAATTATAGGGTTATATAGCATATAGGATTATATCAGTGTTCAACAACTACTGGATTCATTATATTATCAGGAATGTATTAGGAAAAAAAGAAAAAATGTGAAATCTACATAAATGAATTTCACATTTACTTCACATTCCACTTTGTTGCCTTGTTATCACTTCATTAATATTTTCCAGACTCAGTACACATAAACATATTAAACTTTATTCTGTTGCATTAAAATAAATCAAAAGTCTTACATTTAACTTATTGAAACTTTCAGAAATCCAGAGTACAGTAAATATCACAGATCTCTCTAAACACTACGAATCATTGTGAACTTTCAGTTATTGACAGTTTTCAGTGATTGGGGCTGCAGATGCATTGTGGTCAGTACCAAATAAGGTTTCATACCCAGCCCTAAATGTCGTTGCTTCTATTTGAGCAGAATCTAAAGTTCTTTCAATTTGGCCAGAAAGACAACATGCCCCGTCTTTCCTTTTACAGATGGGAATGTTCTCGAGTTCCTTTGGCATGAGGTAAACATAGCTGTGTCCCAATATCAGGCTCCACAGTTTAAGTATTAATTCATTGAGGTATGCATTATGTACGATTCCACTAATTCTATGTTGTTGGCACACAAAAAAATTATTCCCTTTCATATGTTCTTTAGAAACAGAAAAATAAATTACAAGTTGGAAACAAGACAAAGAAACAAAAAGGGTTGAATGTTCTTTTTCCAAAGATTAAATACTTCATCTTTTTCTTTTCCTGACACTGCCCCACTGCTGTTCACACTTTGTAAAAAGTTGTTTCCAGTTTCCATTTCCTTTGTGCAATGCAATTTATAACTTTCCAAACCATGTTTAAATGGTACAACTTGACAAGTAACACTTGGAGCAACAGCAATTCACCCAATTTCCTTTTCCATGAAAATTCCATCAAGCAGGTAGTCAACCCACTTGTCACAGAGCTTTCAATACATTTTTGCCAATTTTGTTTGATTCCCAAAAAGCACAGAATTAAGATGCTCGTGAATTCAGCTAGTCAATCCTCATGGGCTATTTCTATGTGAATGGCTACAGACATTCCACAACCAGACATCAGTACATAGAAACTAGTCAATGTCTTGGCACTATGAATAGCAGCAAGTAAATACTGCAACAGTAAATATAATTTCTCTGTTCAAGGTTGCTGAAGTAAGAATAATGATCTTCAAATGAGCTGTTTGCTAAACATCATGACACCAGTTGTTTCCATATCATTGCCAGGTTATAGATTACAGCACCTGTTTTTAAAGCACTTTTATGGATTTATCTAATCTCAAGAAAGTAAAACAGAAGAATCCACAGTGTGTGCAGATTTGATCTGTTAATTGTTAGAGAGACGCTCTGGTTTGTAGCTTTTTCTGTCCTGACAGTCTGCTGCTATCCAAAACATATTTGATGTATACAATTTTCAAAAAATAGTTGAAGACTGCTAATTTTCAGATTTTAGAAGTTGGAATCAATTTGCTCTGTTGTATCTTGCACGTGTATATTGTGAAACTAAAACACTTCTTCTCATACAGTATGCTCATACTTTGCTTTAATGATTTCTCCCTGACTTTTAGATTAAACTTGGCACTTGCCTTGTACTTCACTTCTGCCAAGCATCTGCCAAAAGAATAAATGTAATAAAGATTTAGAAATCTGTTGACAGAAGATACATGTAAACAAACATGGCTCATATTCTTACTCTACTTTTTGCTCCCTGGCAGACTATATGGAGAGTCACACAAGGAATAGTTTTCACTTTTATGGCAAACTATTTCAAACTGTCTAGCAAAAGCCTGATTCACTTTAACAAGCTTATCTGTGCTGTCATCAGGTTTCTCCTGTTCTCTACAAGTGCTAAATAACTTGGTAAGCTTAGGAGGCTGATTTTGTTAGTGTGTGTGTGTGTGTGTGTGTGTGTGTGTGTGTGTGTGAGCACTCCCCAGGCTGCCCTTGTCCGCAGATCCTATCAATTCTCCTATATTTAGAACATTCAGAAGTTTGTGGTTACTTCAGACCTTTGGCTGCCCTGTGCGTGTGCGTGTCTGTGTCTGTGTGTGTGTGCGCGCGCAAGCATGTGTGTTGCGGTGTGGCGGCCGCCTAGAAAAATGCTTGCAACAGTAGAGTTCAACTCATCCCCTTCTCCAGTCCTTCATTTGCCAGGAGACCATTCTTCCACCTTTTGCCCAGTCATGTGTGTGCCCTTTCTGTCATTGATTGGACCCGGGTTCGTTCCTTTGGTTGACCACAAACAATCAAATTTCATCCATTCATTTATCCCCTTTTTTGATGTCATGTCTTTTCCCCTACATTCGCTTGTTTGCTTTGTCTTTTTGTTTCTGTCAAAGTCTGTTTTATTGAACTTGCAGTCATTTGGCTCTCTTTGCATTCACCTTCATCTTTTACTCTTTGACATTACCTGTTTTTGCCTCAATATTTATTTTTCTCTCCTTTGTCTCTTTTACTTTGCCTGCCTTTCTTCTCCCTCCAACAGGTTTTTTTTGTGTGTTTTCTTTGCTTTTATCAAACATTACCTTTTGCATATCCTCTCCTACTTTCTCACCTATTTCTTGATCTTCTTTTTCAGACTGTTTCTCCTCATTTTATCTTTCAGTCACTCACTTGTGAGTCTTCAACAATACCTGGGTTTCAGTGGTCGTAACACTTTCCCTTGTAGCACAGATGCACTCACTCTGTTTTCGCTACTATCTGTCTGCCTTCTGTCTGATATTTGTGCATGTCCCAGCCATTACTTCACGAGGCTTCCCTCTTGCTCTCCAAAAGCAACATGTCACAGCATGACAACTGCTGCCCTTATCCTGACTCTAGATTGACCAGCGTAGCCAGTAACGATTATCCAGTGACAGGATAACAGATTCTGTGTGTGTGTGTGTGTCTGTGTGTGTCTGTGTGTGTCTGTGTGTGTCTGTGTGTGTCTGTGTGTGTGTGTGTGTGTGTGTGTGTGTGTGTGTGTAATAGACAGGGTATAAGATGAGATGAGGCCCAGTGGGAGAGGAAACTTCCATCTCACCTCCTCATAACCCAGACTAATGAGGCAACAAGAGGTAGGGACATGAGAGACTGTTGGAAAAAGACAAGGAAAGGTACACAGAGATTTTAGGGAAAAACAAGTAAAATGCATTAATATGTACAAATTAACATTGTAACATTTTAATGGTTATATTTTTGTTGCAATTTTAGAAACTGAGTTAGAGTATCAAATGACACAGCAAAGAGTTTAAACTGTCTATTCTTATGCAGGTTCCTCATTTTAATTCTTTATTTTGCTCTACCAGCATATCAGAATACTGTGTGGGACACAAGCAAATGTTAAATCCACATGTGCAACAAGCAAACTAAAGGATAACGTGTTTAAAGATATCTGTATTGTACTGAAGTGCTTGTTGATCAGTTAACGGGTATTTAGCACATTTTTGAAGTGTCATAATTGTAAAAACTCTTAAAATTAGTTTTGGTTAAATACTTACAGGTGTTTTTGCCACCTGGTGCTGAATGTTCCTGTTTCCAGGTAAAATGTCAAACAGCAGCTGAGATCAGCTGTCTTTATCTAAAGTTAATTTTAAAAGTGGTTCTGTATTTAAATCCTCTTGGATAAAGTGAGATGTATTCTTTTTGTAAAACTCACATCAGTCTTAGTGCTCAGTTTCAAATGTTATCTATTTCACATTATTAAATAAAATAAATACATTTTCACGTCTCAGCCAGCAACATTTAAAAAGCAGGAATCCACAAACTAGTAGGAAGAGGCTGTAAAAACAGTAAAATTCAGTACAGACTTTCACACTGTCACATTGTGAAGCAAAATCTACTATTAACTAACATCTACGTTCACATAATTTTTTCCTTAAAGCACTACTTTTAATCTTCACTTTCTTTCATTTGAAATAAACACCCATGTTGTTACTGTAAATTATCAGTTTATTAATCTAATCATTAGTCTTTTCCTGTTATCTGCACATATTATGGCTTGTTTTCTTCTTTAGAAGGGGCTGTTTGCGTCTTTTTGTTTCTGTATAGTATGACAAACAGTTTACACAGACCGCGGTCGTCAATCACTGTAGCAGGAAGCCTTTACTTGATTCTGTCAGGAGATTGTTTGTTATTTCATTGTTTCCACCTTGAGTGCACATGCTACTTAACGCTCCTTGTTTCCTTTCAGTTTCCTGACTCCCACTGAAAAAAAATGATACATGATTCCTGGAAATAATCCCTCAAAATCATATTGTCTCAAAATCTTTGTTGTTTATGTCCACATCTCTTTATTTAGCAGTTAACCTAATGTCAGTATTCATAATATCAGAGGATTGTATAGTCTCATATAGTTGCCAAAGTCTTGTTTTTTTCCTGAAATGAGGATATATGGAGTTTAATTTTATCTACTGCTAAACCTGTAATATGTCAGGATGATTTATGTCCTGGAGTTTGATCCAGACTTAGTCATTAGCCAAGCTGACCTGAAATCTACACCCATATGTGAAGAGATGAGGAGATGAAAAGGGTGGAACAGAGGGGGGTTATGAAGTGACAAGGAATGGAGGAATACAGTAAAGAGGATAAGTGCAAAGTACTGTAGGAGAATTACAATGGACCCCAGACTTGAGGAAGGTAGTGGAGAAGAGTAGTTCACAGGACAGTATAGATTTGATGTTTAACTAAAATTCCAGAAAGTCAAGTCACTTCATGTCCTCTCCAGTCAACGTTCAGACAGTTACCTGTCAAAACTCTTTTCATTTCATGTTTCTCAATTATACTGAAACAGTTATAAAATGAGAAGGCAGACTCCTAAGAATGAATTCCTTCTTAGACATCGACACATATTCTCACAAAGTAAAGTCATACGTCTTTTTAATTGACGTCTAGCAGAGAAAGTCTAAAACAACTACATGCCCCAAAAACTGCAGCAATTTTTTTTTAGGATTAGTAGTAAGTTCTGTTAAGTTTTCCTGAGTCTACATTTTTAAAGGAAAGAAAGAAAGGGAAAAATGCTCTAATAGAAATTGCACAAAGTGGTTTACTATTTGCTATTTACTATTTTACTATTCTTTTTGTTCTCCAAACTTTTTTTTTTTTTAGTTTTTTAAAGTAAGTCTGAGGTGACACCGAGCTGAGTTTCACAGCTGAGCTTCCACTCTCATCTGGCCTTCTAACATTTACTCTAGCTGGCCGTAGCTAAAAAGTTAAAGTCCAGAATCATCATCAGTAAATTGTAAGTCAAGATGCATGTCTGTCAAGACGCTTTACACCGACAAATGCATTGACCTTGCACATGACCTTTTTCTTTTCTTGTATTTTTTAGTACGTGAGACAAAATCCTTTCAGAGCACGTAATACTTAAATATTTAAGTTATGTAGCTAAGTAAGGCCTACCTGTCATTATCTTATTCATTTTTTATTGTTGAAGAGGTTAAAAAATTTAAATTGCTTTTTGCTTTAATGTTTTAATTTGAGTCGTTTTGGATAAGTTTTAAATAAGGCATGGTAAGGAGTAGAAAAGAAAAGAGCAATTTAAATACAAAAAGTTTCGTATTTAGCAGAAGTGTACAAGGAGGTGAGAATGAGGACAGCAAGATATAGAAGAGGTCAGGGAGATGGAAAGAGACAGATCTGCTACTGTCACATTCCTGAGGACTGAGGTCACATTGGGACAGCTGCAGTGTGTTGGTGCATTTGTAAGATTTTGTGTGACAGTTCAGGTTCAGGAAGGGGACTGCTCACAAGACCGGGATGAACTGTACATGTGTGTCAGGGTCGAACAGCGGCCAACGCAGATACTAGCCCACGTCAGCAACAGTTTGACCTTTGACGTTTTAACTCCTTGCCATAGTCAGACATACAGGGAAAGAGGAAAGGATGAGCATGTAGCCATAAACAGAGAAGATAAATGTAGTAAAGAAGACAAAAAGTGCCAAATCTGAAAAGAAAGGCATAAATGAAGGAAAAGGAAGAAAGCTTGTGGATGAATGAATCCAAAGGAAGATGACAGGGGATGGAAGTGAAAGTGAGTGTTCTGGCCAGATTCTCAACTCGCAGAAAGAGAAAACATGGACATGAATGCATGAAAATGTTGCCGGAGCAGAGCAAAAAGCAAGGGATAGTGAGTGAAAGAGTGCAGTCAGGTGAAAGTGATACGGCGGCTGAAATGGACATACAGGGTGGTCCTTCACGCCCCCCGTTTCTCCCTCTGTCTTTTTACCTCTTTCCCCCCATCTCCTCGGGAGGCTGACACTTCCCTTCATCCATTTGACCGGTCACAGAAGGGGGGATGAATAGAAGAGGGGAGAGGGTGAAAGAGCGCGATGACTGGGGAAGAAAGAGGGCGAAGGGAGGATGAGCAGCAGACGGACATCTAAATGCTCGCCCACCGATCTATTGGAAGAATACGAGAGATGGTTGGACACACAGACGTGGATGCAAACAGTCTGCGCATAACACAGCAACACATTAGTTTTTCATTGACACTTGAGTGCACAATCTTGATTTAGGCTTAGAAACTCAAAACTGCTATCCGCCCTGCACAAACCGACGCATTGAAATGCTAGTTCACCCTGCAATATGGTGGCTGAACAGTCTAAGAGACATACTAAGCAATTATTGCTCGAATTGAGCCAAGGCACACCATCCCTCTTTTTCCTTCTCCTCGTCATTGCTGTGTTTTCTCTACTGTTGGTCCAATAATGTTTCGGCGCTATTGGATGACTTTGACATTGTAAAATAGTTACTAAAGTAACTAAAAGTATTTAGATTAAATGTGACATTTTTATTATGCTGCATTTCAACTTAAAGCTGCACAATAAGGCAAGCATTTGTTTTTTTGTAGTGAACATAAGAGCACAAAAAATGTAACAACCTCAGTTGTGAATTCTGGGTGCATGTTGCAAAAATTAATCAAATTGAATCGTTACAATTTATTTTCAAATGCACACTAAAATGACATTGTTTTTATTTAGAAAAGGAGCTGTCACATATTTAGTTTTAATTCTATGCTGGGCAGGGGTTAGCTTACCAGTCGGCGTCTACAGCCTTTGCGTTTGGGGCTGAGATGCAATCAGTTATGACACCTGTAGATTATAGCTAGCATTGCATTTTAACCCACGCTGACTGCAGTTTACCACAACGTTAAAAACACCAGGTAGATGTAGAGTGGAGAGAGTGAAAGCGCGGGATGACTCTTCTAAAAGTTCTGCTTCTACCTTTACCTTCTACCTTTTCCTTAAAGTGTATCTCACACACACACACACACACAACTAAAATGACTGCAGTGTAAAGTCAGTTGGATAAGTACTGTGCCAGCCAGAGGTGGGAACTAGCTGTCAGACCCCCAGAACCCCCCTATCTAATCATAAACAGACAACATGTACGCCCAGTCTTCAAAAAATCCTTAATGTCTGTTGGCTGCATAGCTACACACCTGTTTCTCCTGCCTGCCTAAGATGCATACATTTTGTATTCCTGTATGTATTTTGCAACTGACTGCTCACACACACATCCACAGCACTTGTAATAAAGAGTTCAGTGTTCGTTCTGTGCTCCTGAGAAAGCAGGTGAAAATAGTCACTAGTTGAACTATTCATATCTGCTGATTTATGAGTTTATTTGTGTTTGAGGTCACTCTAAGGGTGTGTGTGTGTGTGTGTGTGTCTTTCTTGGCCCCTGTCTCAACTTCCTGTCCTGTCTGTGGCCGACCTTATCGGTCTGACAACAGGTCAGCCTGTGGTCACAGCAACAGAACTGTTCACTGACCTGATTGGACAGGGAGGGTAGCAGCAGGTTCCTACTTCCAACCAATGTTCAAGTAGCGGTCAGGAATTGGGAGGGCAGCATTACTGCGGCGAGTAAAGGTAGTTCAAACTGACTCTGACACACATAAATAAATTAATTTCTCACACATCTATATATGGCTTTAACTCTTAAACTTACTCAGAGATATACTGTAGTCACATACACATACTCACATCTTCCTCTGCCAGAAATGTTTCACACCTTCATTTACACACAATAATGACATATTAAGTTTTGTGTTTTACACACATACACACACAGTGACCATGTGGTGACCGAGCCAGGTCATTGTTCTGTGTTATCAGTCCTGACCTCTCCGCTAGCTCTCCGATACAACCTGCATCTACACCCCTTCCTGTGTGTGTTGACTCTGCGGTCATTCCATGGTCAAACCAAAAAATTGAGACCCTTAAGCAGCTCTCACCTTTCAACTGTTTCCTGTTTTGAGGCTGTTGAGGAGACAAATTGAGTGTGAGATTTTTCATTCAAGCTGCAGAGTAATGTTGCAAAACACTTGACCCATTATTCTCTATCTGGAAATTAGATGTATGGTCTGGAGTTTGGGGCCTCATATGTATTTGTAAATTTACTAAGTGTATCTGAATTTTAGATTTTAAATGGTCATGGCAGTTTTTTATGATCCAAGTAAAACCCAGTAATAATAACAATTGAAAATATGCAACAATTTGTGAAAACAGCCAAACATTCAATTAATTATTATTTTTTATAATTTCTTTGATACTATTTTAGGCTGTTTGCAGTAAAGCTTAACTATGTAGTTTCAACAATTATAACAATTTAATACCAAAACAAGAATAGGAAAGGCTGCACTAGAATAAAGAAACTTATACAAACTTAACTTATACATATAAGTTGATTTGCAATTGAAATGTTTAAGACTACCTCATTATACTTAAGCGAGAGAATCCCTTAAAGGTTTTTGAGGAAGGCCCCCCTCCTAAACAGTCAGGGAAGGTCAAACCCCTTTCATCACTTGCTAATGCAAAAATGTCCCTTGACTGTATCTTTAAAACGCCACAGGCTTTGACATAGTGTCAGTATTTGATGTCCTGAGCTGATATTCTTAATCTTGATTCCCAAAAGTTGCATATTATTATTAAGTCTTAGTTAAAGTGTTACAATGCATCTCCATCACTACAAATCACTGCATTTGCCATAATGTAGATTTTTTAAAGAAATATATAGAGAAAATATAAATAAATATAAAATATATAAATTGTAATAAAAGTGGAACTGAATAATGTAACAGTGTAACTCTCCTTTATCATCTAAAAATATTATTATCACCATTATTGTTAAATGTGTCCATTGTCTTGGCTCCAGGAAAAGCTGTCTGATAAACTTGTACTCATTGGCTGGTTTCATTTCTTTGATAATTTTAACCTGTAATGGCGTTGTATCTAATCTTTCACTCTCTTATAATGTGGGCAGTAATTTCAGGTTTCAGTTCATGTTGGAATCCAAAAAACTACCCCGACTCCTCCTCCCTCTCCCTAAACACGTCTCATTAACTCATTGAGCCTTGGCTAGTGTATCAACTGACACATCATGCTGCAGAGCCACTTTCACACATGCACTGGAATCCTAACATTCTGCAACCTACTTATTCCATTGTGTTGGGTCTTCTGTGCCCCTTGCACTTTCTCTCTTGAGAACTCATCAGCCTTGGACAATCTCCTGTTGTGTGTTAAACGTGTACATACTGCATTTTGCCACCCCTGCCTATTTTTCAGCAAATCACAGGCCTGTTGGCTCAATGGTAGAGCATTGGGTTTGGAGGCAGAAGGCCGCCGATTTGAATCTCACCCCATTGCCCAGCCAAAATGGGAGGGTTGTGGCAGGAAGGGCATCCATGCCAGATGAAAGTGCGGAACACGTGCCGTTGTGTATTTTATTGGTCAAAAGACTTAAACAATGACATTGTCACAAAACATGCACACATACATTCGGCTTTAAAGGTAGAAGTGCACAAATTTCAAAGTTGTGTGTGCATCGGATGTTTCAATGTCACACTTCTGTAGGCTTCATATTGGACCACAGTTGGCTTGCAAACTAGTTGGTAGAGATTCAAATGTTTCCCTTTCAGGAGTTAACTTTGCCAATAGCCTTATTGCCACATTTATATTATTGCTTTATAGCTTTTTGTCTCAGGAATAAAAATAATCTACACATTTTGACTGAAGGTGTACTTACCTCCGGTTTTTGCAGTTTGTGCTTTAATAATAAATTAAAATGAAACCACTATCTAAAATAAAGTTTAATGCAACAAAAGAATTGTAAGTATTTTATCTAATTTACCTATATCTTATGAGTTTTATTCATGGATGCATTCATTCCTCCTTTTATTCATTTGGGTGAGCTGGCATTTAAAGTTTTACCAAAGTGAAGTCTAAAAAGTGGACGAACCCAAAATGAACTCCCGGCCCAGAATTAACCTCTGAAAAGTGTCTGGGCCCAAATTGACTTTAAAAAAGTGGCTGAGGCCAAATTGACCTTTTTAAAAAGTGCTCAAATCTAAATTGAGCTCCAAGCTTAGCTAAGAGCTGCTGTTTTTCTGGCCCTGTTTGTTTTGGAGTATTCTGTCTTTATTTGCTTTATCAGCACATAGCAGCTCCCAGCAGGCCCCACTAACTTCAGCCTGCACTCGTTTATCGTCTCCCTGTTTCTCTATCATGCCTTCTTCTTCCTCTGTAACATCTAGTTACCCTCTGACTGACCTCCGGCACTCCCTCCTTTCCTTTTCTCCTGCCGTCCTGTAATATTCCCCCAATCATTCTTTTTTAGTTTTCTCTTTCATTTACCTCCTCTAATTCTCGCTCTCTCTCTCTCTTTCTCTTTCTCCCCCACCCCATGTCTTTCTATCTACGTCTCTTGCGCGCCCTCTCTGTCTGTGTAGTGTCTAATTGACAGCGGAGACCCCTGGTTGAACCACCAGCACTCTTCTCTCATTTTTGTTTCACTTTTTTCCACACTCATTCTATTTCACCCATCTCACTTCTTTAGGGGGTCGTACGACTTCTTTGTCATTGCTGACGAAAAGAGAGGAAGGATGGGGAAAGGAGGGTGAGGGATGGAGTAAGTGAGAGAACGATGGGTACAAGGACAATGAATAGAGATTATGGAAAAGACAAATGCTAAAGAGACAAATTAGAAGTTGGAGAACATAAGTTATGTAGGTGAGGTAACTCAGAGTTCATAGAAGCCGTTGACACAAAGATGTAAATAAAAAGTCGTTTTGGACCATGTTCTTGGCACTCTTGACAAATAGCCTTCGTCCTAAATGCACTTAATGGTGTTTGCTGGACAGTATGTAACTTAAAATGCATGAGGCCGCTTCAGAATCTGTCTATATCTCATTGTGTGGAGGTTTTTAGGATCAAGAGTAAGATTAGATTGATAAAATGTAGTTGTTTATTGACAACGCATTAATTAGAAAACTATATTTAATGTGTCTCAGTAATTTGTTCCCAAGACCCAACCATTTTATTAAATAACACCATAACTCTATGAAAACAACTTTTACTGTTTGTGAACTATGAATTTGCTGCATTATTTATCATCAATCACATTTGCTCTGCTTGTGGCCACATCAGTAAGCCCCTTTGACGCTGTTGTTCTTGGAGTGTAGTGGGTGTCAGTCTAAAGCAGCACACAAGTTACTGCTGTAAGAGGCAGAAACTGTTTTCAGCTTAGTTTATTTGGACAATAAGAATAAGTTCATATGTATTGGTACATTTCCATTTAGATCAGTACTCTCTGGCTTCTTTTTCTGTTTTTTTATTTATTTTTTTCTGTTGACTGGCTAAGTGCTTCTTAGTATAGAAAAGAGTCTAAAAAAGATTGGGAGCATCCAGCCAAGCTCCAGTTATACTGTTCTGTAGCTGACCTCTAGTTTCTCTACATATGTGAACAACACAAAAAATGACTTCCCTACAGGGACTGATAGTGTACCATGATTTTATCTTTACTTTGCTCTGTTTTATTACCCTGCATTTGATGAGTAGTCAACCCACTGTGGATTATTAAAGTACAGTATGTACATTGAAGGAGTATCACAGTGGAGGTTGTGCAGTATTGTGGTTACTGGCACCAGTGCACTGTGGTTGAAGAAATAAGGCTGGAGGCAGACGTACAAATATATAAGCCCTTGGTTTTAATTTAATTTTTGGCCCTCCAGTAATAAAGAATATTTAGTTCCCTGTTGTGACGCGATAAAAATCCAAGCTTGCTTCATTCCATTGATAGTTCAAGATGAAGTGATACTGTTCAAGCTTTAGGGTACAACTTTGTGTTATGTAGTTATAAGTGTAAGTGTAAGTAGTTATAAGAAATAATAAAGGGCCTTTATATGCTCACAATGTCAAGTCAAAAATAAATGTTGCACAAGTGTAGTAGACACACTTAAGGTATTAAACTACAAAAGGGATTGGGAAAAGAAAAAAGTTTAAAAGGAGTTTTGCTTGTTAGTTTAAGAAAACTAGATGAGAGTCCCAGTAGACGGACAATGTTGCACAGTAATATGACCTTTGAGCTCTTGCTCTCAGAGGTCAAGAGCTGACTTGGGGCTTAAGTGTAAAATCCTTTATCTTGGGGGTTATCAGTCAGTTCCTGAAATGGACCACACTGGTTTCTGACATAGTTGTAATAGTGCAGGTTGAAAAGTTTTGAAAATGATGGGAAGTTTTTGATCATCAGTGATTTAACTATGTATAAACCAGAAATGACATTTGGTTTCTCAAATGTGAGAAAGCACAGCTTTTACTTAATTTTAAAATCTTCTTTCAGACAAAACAAGCAACTTTATAACATTATCATAGGTTCTAGCTATTGATTAATCAATGAATAAGAAAGAAAGTAATTTCTAGTTACAGCTTTGATGAAAAGGTAAATATTAGCTTATCTTTACTTGTGTAATTAGTAAATTTAAAACCTTAATAATCAGTAGAAAGTAACAGTAATCCAGAATTTTTTAAATGGAAAAAGTTTTCTGACATTCAGTTTTTCTTGTTTTGTCTGTCTCCTGACACTTTTGTCTTAAACTGAGGTGGGCATATGAGATGTGTCTCAAACAAAAAATTGTGTGACCAAAAGAAAAGAACATTTTAGCTCTTTTGAGTGACCTTTGAACCCTGGAACCTGGCACAGAATGGAAGCTGTATATGTAAGCAGAGAGAAACAAAGATATAGGTTGTGGCAGGTAGAGAAATGACAGACATGTTTCTGATGAAAAAACAAAAGACACTTTCTCTGCTTTTAGTAAATTGATTTTTGAGGGAAGAAAGGACGGAGTTAACCACTGTGACGGATAGGTGTCAAATTGCTCCACCATTATCTTTCTGCACAAACAACCACAACATTTTTTCTTTTCTTTTAAACCTTAAATGTACTCAAGGCAGACAGCAAGAAAGAGACTTGACTGACAGTCATCAGTGTGGTCTTTGTGTGCCTGTGGTGACCTTTGAACTCAAATGAGGGTTTAGTGATAAAATAAGGTAAAGAAGGGAGACAACTGATGATGGACAGGTGTCAAAGCAAATGTTTTCCCATAGAGACAGTCAGAAGCACTTTCTTCACTCCTGATACCCTCTGAACTTTTAACTTGTATGTAAGAAGGTAACATGTCTGGCCTTGGAGGATTTTCAGCTGTTTTAGACAAAGCTTCATGGGTGACCAACAGAAAATTAGTCAGCAATAATAATTGAGCTTTTCAAGTAAGAATATGAAAAATATCCTCTAGCTTCTCAGATATTCCAGACTCTTTGTCTTAACCTATATAATGATTTGATTCCATTGTGTTTTGGACTGTTGGTCTAAGAGACATTTGAAGATTTCTCATGACTAAAGACTAAACAGAAAAAAAAAACAGATTTATCAATGATAATACTCACTCCTCACAGTCCTGCAGGGATTGAAAGTGAAGTGAACGCATTGGTGATTGATGAAGGGAGAAAGAACACACTCCATACAAAGACCGGTACCAAAATGGCTGCTGATAGAAGTTTTACCCATTTTCTTTGCTATTAGTGACCTTTGACCTCTTTTTCCTGTTAAATGTGTAAAGGAGATGGATGGGTAAGGTAAGGAGTTGTAAGAGGCATGAAGAAAGAGATGGATACTGGAGCATAATAGAGTAAGAGTAGTCAGAAGATATCGCAGAATTTGCAAAATCGCATAATAAGTTATTTTTTCGAGTTGGTGAGAATTTCTTTGCACAGTCTTGCTCTGAAAATTTTATTTGGGTGTTTGGCCATAAAGTTCTTCATGGCAGAATCATTACATAATCAGAACCTGTGTATGTGTGTAGTGGGTGTAAACATGATGAATTTTTGGTGACCCTGACATTTGGCCATTAGAAACGGAACCACAGCAATTCCCCACTGGTCCCAAACAAATAAATCCTGCCCACAGCCGGAATAACCATTAACAAGTCTGCTAAACACTGAGAGAAAGGAGGGGGTAGGAGGTATGGATGGAGAAGGAAAGAAAGAAAGAGGGGATGAAAAACAATTGACAGAATTATGAGACCAGGGTGAAAAAGGCAGAAGAGAGAAGAAGAAATTAATAGAAACTTAAGGGGGGATAGAAAGAAGAGGAGGAGCGACTTAAGGTGAAAGGTGTAGGTGTCAGGATATAGAAAGTGGGATAAGATTGAAAGAAACAAAACTCAGATTCAGGAGATTTGAAAGAAGAGGAGGTAGCGAGTGGGAAAGACAGGTCAAAGGAGGCAAAATAGTGGGGAGCAAGAGGTAAAAGTACAGCAGAAATGAAATAAGGGATGGAGAAGTGAAAAGTGAAACAACATGGAGAATACAGGTAGAAAGATCGAGGAGGAGAGAATTAAGCAGGAACAAAACACAAGGTAATGTAAAGACAAGTAAGTGCAACGGTACATAAGAAGGATGGAGTGAAGAAAAGTTGACATTTACAGAATGAGATCAGGAAGTACATAGGATGAGTAAAGGGAAAGGAAACATGTTAACAAGTCATGAACTGAAAAAGAAACAGAATGAATTGAAAGAAGGCAAACGTGGGTGAAGAGAGGAATGTGATAATGTTAAGGTGGAGGATAGCTGACTGTGAAAGAAAAAGATGATCTCTCACTTCCACAGAAGAGAGAAAGGAAGGGAAAATGGAGAAGGAAGGAAGGAAACAAAGGAGTGATGGATTGAGTGAAAAGAACAGACAGAAAGTGGAGATCTGAGAAAGTAGAAAAAAAAGGGGGGGGGGGGGTGGAGGTGGTTAAGGAGCCCCATTAGCAGAGGAAAAATGAGAGAAAACAAACAAGAAATGTGAGGGTAACACTTTGTTTTTTTGTTGCCCCCCCCCCCAGAAGAATAAGAGGAAGCAATAATCTGTGCACGTGTGTGTGTGTGGAGACAGGAGCGATAGCGCCGGGGAGGTCATGGCGAGGTGAGAGAGGGGGAGCGAGACGAAGAGAAGTTCAGTGAGAGGTGAAGAGAGACCTGCCATTTTTCTGCGTGTGTTTAAGGGTGAATCGGGGGTCAGGTGTGTGTGTCAGGAGGACCTGCTGGATCGCGTGTGGCTTGTTTTTTGGAAAGCTCACTCTCTCGCTTTTTCATTTATTTCTTCTCCCTTCTTCGTCTTCCATTTTCATCAGTCTTATCTTCCTGTCCTCCTCCTCCTCCTCCCTGCTGTCCTCCCTTCTTGTTGCACTTCTCCTACTGTTTGTACCCTCACCTCCCTTACTTTAAAGTTACCTACTGACCTCAAGTTCACCCAGAACTCCCTGTGCTTTTGTCTTCCTTGTCCTCCTCCTCTTTTTTTTCTTGCTTTTCTCTCTCCTCTATAATCGCTTGTTCTCCTTTTCTATTCCATTCTCTATTCTTTCTCACTTAACTCCTCATTCTCTTACACTTCTTACTTGTCTTCTTCTTCTTTCCTACTCTTCTTCTTCAATCACTTATTACTTTCTCCACTTCACCTCATCCATTTCACTGTCCTTGGTCTTTGCTCAATTCTCATCACCTTGTCTCTTTTCCCTCTATATCCTTTTCCCTTTCACTCTTCTCCACTTTGTTCTGATCCTTTTTAAGAGAATGCTTGAGAAAAGGGGGATTCAAGTAAAAACGGTTAAAAGACAAAATGGAGAGAGTGAGTGAGAGAAATTGGAGAACGGAAGGTAAAAGTAGAAAAGATGGAGAAAATGGACCCATGGAAGTCTTTTTTTCATCTCTCCTCATCACATCTCCTTTTTATTTTCTCTTTTCCTCATCTGCTCTTTCTCATTGTCATTTCTTGCACTGTTCATACTCTATAGCTCTTCTTCCACCTTCATTTTCTTAATTCTAATCACCTGCTCTTCCTCGTTTATATCTCCCCTTGTCTCTCTCCCCATTTGCATTCTTCTCCTTTACTTTCTCTTCTGCTTTACCTCCTTCCACTTTTCATTTCTCACTCTTCTTTTACTTTTCTTTGCTTTCTCATTCTCCCTCCTCTTCAGCTATAATGTTCTCAGTCTGTTGTTCTTCCTTCTATAGTCTTATCTTCTTATTCTTTTATCTTCTTTTCTTTTCTTCACACTTCTTGTCTCTCCTCATCTCCACTCATTCTCTGTCATTCGTCACCATGCTTTCTCTCCTTTTTCAAAACCAGGAAGATAAGGAAAGACGGGTAGATGTACAGAACAGCAATATGTGCTTAGAAAATCTCATGGAACTTAACTTACGTGTGTGTGTGTGTGTGAGGGAGAGATTGCTTGCTTGCAGATCTTTTTCCACATATGAGTGTATAAACAACTCTTAATGCGTCCTTCCCTTAAACACACAGCTACAGTATTTATCTATATCTGGCATTCCCTACACACAAACACATACACAGTGCAAGATGCATGTACATAAACAACACAGGCAGATGGTAATATTCAGACAAACACCATCAAAACAGAGTTTGTGTGTTTGCTATGGTTGCACACACTCTCCCATGTGTCTGTATCTAATTTACTGACATATTTGTTCACATAACCTCACAGCCAAGTGCTATTTGTTTTATGTAACCGCCTTTACGTGTTTGTGTTTATGTGTGTGTGTGTTTGTGTGTCTGTGGAGGGGGTCCATGTGGGTGCGTGTGTGTGGACACCTGTTTATGCATGCACATGCAGCATGCATTCTTGTGTGTTTGTACTTGTTTATGTGGGAGGATTAGCAGGTCAAACCTCGGCCGTGCAAGGGTGAACTTGGGGACAGAGAGAGAGACAAATGGAGAAGTGAAAGGAGCGGAGGGAGGAAGGGAAAAAGAAAACAGCGATAATGCTTGAAGTGGGAGGAAGAAGGGGGGAAAGATCAGGAAGTCCAACTCAGCCATTTGTCTTGTATTTCTCAAAAGCCAGATTAAGAGGAAACATTAGTTTTACTTACTCATTGGTGAACATGGGAAATATTTAGGACATTTTCTGTTGTTATGAATTACACAAATGAGGTGAATTCAGTTGAAAGCTGTGACCTATTTACACCTTAATTGTGTAACACAGTTATGACTTCCTGGAACTGTAAGTAGATACACTTGCCTGCTTGTCTCATTTCAAAGATTGTTTGTTGTTTTAAGAGAATGATTTAAATTAAATAAAAGAAAATGTATATATGGGCAAAAGAAAGCTGTTAAGATTAAATGAAGATCCATATTTATTAGTGGAAGTGGCATTTATTTCCACCAGTAAGAAAAGACCTGGTTCTAAAAACTATATCATTTGTGTGTTTGGGTTTTGGCCCCAATCAGAGAGAGCACTTTTATTAAGTGCAAAATTCAAGCTTTTTCCCTTAAACCATCTTTTTCTTTTTTAATTCTAACTAGACAATTACCAAATTAGTGTCTGTAGCCTAACCACTGCTAAATATAAATTTATACATATATTTGTTTATTTATACATCTATCTATTTATACATCTTTATATATCTATTTATTTGTTTTGTTTTGTTATTTCCTTCCTTTCTTTTTTTTAGCATTTCTTCTTATCCTGTTAGTTCAGGGTCGCCACAGCGGATCATTGTCCATATGTTCATTTAGCACAGTTTTTACACCGAATGCCCTTCCTGACGCAACCCTCCCCAATTTCTACCGCACTTGGAACAGCACTGCACAGCTAGGGAGGGAAATAGGCTGTTGGGGGTTCAGTGTCTCTGAGTGAGGTGAGGTTGAGTGTCTCTGGGCAGACACTTAGACATATCGCTGGGACTGGGGATCGAACCTGTGGTCCGTGAACGACCGCCTTACCAACTGAGCTACAGCCACCCCATTTATACATCTACACAAACCTTCACTATTTAGCATAATATCTGCCTAAAAACTGACACGTGGAAGGAACTTTCTCTGCGTTTAACTATTAATAAATATATTTGACACTGAGAAACAGAGATGGGTACATGAGACCCTCACGAACATGAGAGAGATTACCTGGATCTCTCCTTTTTATTTTCTTCAAGGCACTGCACTGTCCTCTTTAATCAAATCCAAAATATTAAACATGGATGTTAAACCAAGAACTATGTGTTGGTGCAATTTAAATAAAAAAAAACATCTTACCTGAAATCTTAAGTAAAATCTCAATTCATCGGATTTGGCAAAGTATTGGAATCCACCCCAGGCAGCTAAAAAGTTCCCTGCCTGATCAGATTTGAAAGAGCCCAAAGCAACCTGAAATCTGTTGGTTTCCTCTTTACTCACGCTTAAGAGTTACTGAAAACAGTTGAGCAAATTTTAGATGATTGTTTTGCCTAAGTAGGAACTTAACACCCATGTAATTATCTGGTTTCTGCAAACCCCTCCATTCATTGCCCTGTGAAAATCCAAAAACTTATAAAATCAGTCAGATCTTCCTCTTTTTTGCACAAAAATAAGTACAGTTTTCACATATAAAAACTGCAGAAGAGGCTAATTCTATCCTAGCAGATCATACCATCAAGTCCATGACCTTGAACTGCTCTCCCTTCTTAAGTCTTTTTGTATAGGAAGAACAGCAATCCAAACATTGAGGGTTTATTAACAATCCAATTAATATATTTAAACAATTAAAAAGATTTGATATGGAGGTTTTATATATGAGGTAGAATCCGATGTGCTACAAATCCTACTTCCCAATTGATCAATTAAATCAACCTTGTTCTTAATTATGTTAAAGCGGATGTGTTGCAGGTTAGCTTAGCCAGAGAGACACAGTGTGATAGTGAAACTGGGATGACATGACAAAAGCTTTTAGATAGATAGATAGATAGATACTGTAGATAGATGGACGAACGGATAGATGGATAGATATCCTTTTCCAACTTTCAAAATCACCTCATCCTTATGTTTTTCTCCAAACTTTGAAATTGTGTCACACTTCACTTTTCTGTCCTCCTGTGCTCCTCTTTGTACCTCCTGTTTGTCTAATGGCCCAACTCCGTCGCCTAACACTCATCCTTCCCCTTCTCTCCCCTTATCTATCCATCTTCATATGCCCTTCCTTTACCCCCTCCACTATCTATTTCTCTACATCTGTGCCTCTTTCTATCTTCACTCTATTATTTTGTCTCTCTCTTACCCACATGTGGTTTTGCTCCATCCCTCTGTACTCTTTCCCTCTCTCCCTCCCTCCTCCTCTTCTCTCATCCCTCGATCACATATGGTTTCTCTCTCTGGATCTGTGTGTTTGGTGTTACCCAGAGTTCACTGGGGCTCCCTGTTCATATATGTGCATGTGTGTTTTTTTTTTACAGACAGAGATAGACAGTGTGTATGTCTGCTGGCTTACAGGGTGTGTGTGTGTGTGTTACATAAAGTTCAGCAGGGCAGCACCAAGTTAGGCAGCAGCAAGTTATGCAACAGTTTGAAATGCTGGCCATTTAGAGGAAGACTTCACCATCCTCTTCTTTTCTTTAATCTCTCACATTCTCATTCCTACTCTTGCTGCCTGAATCATTTGCTCTCTTGTTTATTTACCTCCAGGTGATGATAGATATTCAGATATTCAGAAATTGAGCAATACAGTAGATTTGTCAGTGAATCAATCATCTGGTAAGTGTTGAGAACATAAATATCAGGCTTGTGTTGCACCAGCAATAATTGATTTACTGATTCTGTAAAAAAAATCTTAGGATTTCTGTATTTTATTTAAAAAAATCTTAATACATATTTATTGCGTTTGGAGCAGTTGCAGTAAAACTGGTTACAAGATCTTACTCAACTTGTCAATGTGTTTGCATGGGCTTTCTGAGCTGGCAATCTTGATGGATGAAGTTGTTGTTTCACTGTTTAATGGATAATGAAATCTCTGCAAACTTTGAGTGTGTGAAAATGAACTTTTTTTCCTAAGTCTCAGCTCCTCTCTTTTTGTTTTATTCAGTTACTTGACCTGTTCACCCAGTGGGATTGGTCAACTTACCTGGCTGACTATGGCAAAGCCACCTGCAAATACCTGAGAGTCAACCCACAGACTGCACTGGCCCTGCTGGAGAAGTGAGTAGTTTATTCATCCATGATTCCTCACTTCTTTCTTTTAATAAGTTAAAGTAGTTTTGAATTAAGGCACAGGTTGCTTAGTGGTAGAGCATTTTGTCGAGGTGCAGAAGGCCGCAGGTTACATTTCATGAAGTGCAAGTGCGAAAAGAGCAGAAAGGAAGTGTGTTTTTTAAGTTCAAATCCCATCAATACGTTCTGACAGCAGAACATGTTTATCTTAAATTGATCTAAAAGCATTTAGATCAATGAACACCCATTAACTAGATTTATTTAATAAAGAAAGAACAGTTTTATGTCTTCTAAATAGCAAATGTTCAGGAAATAATCTAATATTTTATGTAATATGCTTATTGGCTTTCACTCTGATATTAGTCCCTAATATCTCCCTTAATACATACATAAAATAATATGTTTATTAATATATTTCCCCAAATGTTGTTAAAATAAAATCGGCAATGATTAGTTGCAGCTCTACATCAACACACTACTTGATTTCTGAATATCTCTTTTTCTTGACATCTCTTTAGCTTTATCTCTGCTGCTTTTGTCTGTTGTATTTTAACAGGTTATGTAAGCCGTAAGTATCATCTCTGCTGTGTGTTTATTGATGGATTCTGGCATGAATAATTAATACTTAGAGGTCTACTAAAATCTGCATATACAAGAAACAAATAAATGTTTGTGTAATATATGTAATATGTGTCTAAACGCATGGAACTCCTGATCACAAATGAAAAAAAAATCATGCCATGATGGTGTTTATTGCAGTGAGACATTATCTCTAATATCTCTAGTAACCTGATTTTGTGGTTTAGCTCCTGTAAAGACTTCAGACAAGACCCTCCCACACACACACACACACACAGACACACACGCACACACTCACACACTCACACAGACCCAGTCTTATGATCCCATCCACTGTTAAGTACAGTAAGGTTGTCCTTCCTTAGTCAAGGTCATTATTTCCTCTCTAGAAAGCACCAGCTCAGTGTTCCTTCTTTGCACAGGGAGATCCTGCTGGTGTTTTTTTAGTTTGCTGGGGCCCTGAACCTCCTGGAGTCATAAACAATTATTTTCTAGCCATCTCTTTATTGGCTTGCTTCTCTGCTTTTCTTGTTGTTCCCCTTAACAATCCCTTACCTATTCTGTATCCACAGAATGAAGGAGATGAGCAGGAAGAACAACGTCTTTGCCCAGTTCAGAAAGACAGACAGAGAGAGACAGAAACTCATTGATACTGTCATCAAACAGCTACGCAACCTCATCTCACAGCACACCTAAAGCGAGCTGCACGATTGACCAACAGTCCCCAAGCCACCTGATATTAACCATCCATGATGAAATTATTAATTTCCTGTTCTACCTTGTAACCATTTACTAATCCAGGCACCTTAACTTCACTGAACTCCTTAAACATCCAAAACAACCTGCCACAAGCTCTTGAAAAAGAAAAACGAAGCTTGATATCTGCAATGTGATTGGTGGTTTTATGACTGTTTCTGTAGTAAAGATTATTCTTTTTAAGTCTGGAATTCCCCTGACTGCTGGAGGTAAAACAAGAATTTTACCAGCTCAAGTTTCACCTTAACTTTAGTTCATCTTTGTGAAGCTCTCAGCCGTATTGGTTCCTTCATTGTCTAGACTTGATCTGTTTGGCTGAAGACAAGGATGTGAGAAATCTCCAAAATCCTGTCAGTTGTTCCAAATATCTCCCCATGCATATGAGCTAAAATAATAACATTACAATTTAATGCATCCTGCTGGTTCATTCAAATTCCAGTCCAACAGATACAACTATAAATGGGTGAAGACAAGAAAGAAAAGAACCTTTAACTTATATTATGGACTTCTCCAAAATACATGCATACAGGAACTTCATAACAAATCTGAGTCCAGGTTTTCCTACCAGCTGGCATGAAAGAATAAAACTGATGATATTCTGTACTTTTTACTCTCAGCACATTTCATAAAAAGACCAAAGCCAACAATTAATTGATCAGATAAACAAAGAATGAGTCAATATCTTATTCAGCACGATGGAACTAAGTTGTTCATAAACATTAAAAAACACAGAAATGAGTCATGGCAGACTCATTCATTACAATGAGCACAGTCACTGTGAATTCTTTTAATCAATCCCACATACACAAATACTAAATAAAACATTGTCGGTTTTAGTCTTTTCAGATGATTTGTTCGAAATATACAGGTTTTCACCTGCCTTATCCTCAAACTTGAATAGCTCTTGAAAATATTAAAAGCAATTGGAATCTGGGAGATTTGCTACATTAGAGTAATTAGCTGCATCAATAATTCTGTCTTAATATTGTTCACTACCAACTAAAACAACAGAAAAAAAAGCTAGAATAATTAAAAAAAAAGGCAGTTACAGTTTTGAAAAGTGCTTAAACCCACTGATATTTGGTGTTTATCCTTTAAGTTTGAAAAGACGTTCACCTTCCAGTTGCCGTCAACATTTTGTTGCTCAACTTGTGACTGTAGTTGCTCGATTCTTGCTAATACATTTCCAGATCCGCAATAGTGGCTGTAAGTTACAGTAGACTCCTCTGCGAACTGTATGCAAAAATCTTTTTAACAGGTTAATTTGCCTTTTTGAGAGACTAATTTTTTGTATGACAAGCTTCCGGTTTGCCTTCTTTAAAATCTGATTTTGTTTTTCTCCTCTGTCACAGACAACCTTTAATGTCTTCCACATTTCTCTCCCTCACTGTGGCACAATGACAGAGCATGCTGAATGTACAAAAGCAAAAGGTCGTCTTCCATAGTAGAAAATCATTTTAGGTCTGGTTTTAATAATGCAACCACAAATAGCACTAAATGTGAGATCAGGTTTGGGGGGGGAACAGATATTGGTGACAAATGAACAGAAAGTTACTCTAGTATTGATTTTTGTCTCGTAAAGTGCAATGAATACAAAACGTGGCAGCCTTTTTCGCTTTGCATATAAAACCTGCAAGCCTTTGAATTTTTCTTCAGATCTGGCAACCTTATTCCCACGTGGTAGTGCCTCAAAGCACAGTCAGCATTTGGAATGTAAAAGTGAGTATTGTCCTAACATGGCAACCCATTCCTCCAACTTCCAGCACACTTTTGCCTGAGCATTTTTCAGTCATCATAAATAATTAACTGGGTCTTAAAGAGGGGGATAATTCCCCAATCTGGCAACTGCTATACATTTTAAAGTGTATTGTTTTGCCTAATTGATTACAGAAAGAATTTTTTGTACTAATGCCAAGCACACACACTTTTGTCTTCCATGTTGCCATGTGCCAATCTGTGTGTGTAGAATGGCTGCTTGAACACACACAAACGTCTGTTTAGTTGAAGCACAGCACATCATAATAATTACACTAGATTATTTTTAATTAATATCGGTCTTTTCTCTTTTTGTGCTGCTTTTTTTCTTGTTGAACCTGGGTGCAATAATATTGGAAACTACATCGATGTGTTTTTATATAGTGAAGAGGGATTTGTGTGTATATGTGTTTGTGTGTATTTGTTTCAAAAGGGAATTTAAATCTTCCACACATCCAATCAGTCACCATGAGTTTTTGTTCACTTGTGCATGCTGGCACTGTAAAATCAAGTCTGCATTTTCATGCAGATGTGTAGTTTTTGGCTTTGTTTATTTTTTTTACATCCACTCTTATCTGCATATCATTTTTAGGTGTTTATAAGGGAATATGGACATAATTATTGAATGTGCCTTTTACTGTTTTTTTTTTTGTTGTTGTTGTTGTTTTTGACTGCCAATGAAGCAGTGACATGGTGTTTGGATTCTGGGCATAGTTTAATGAATGTACAGTAAGGAAATGCTGGAAGTCTGTTACGTTACCTTTTCTGTGACACTAATTTTTCTGCTGTAAGCTACTACTTGCTTTTATCAGTGTAGTAGCAAAGAGCAACTCTTGTTTTAAAAAATGCATTAAGTACTAATTAGTGTTTTGTCAACATATGCAAACTGAAATATAATTTTTTAGGATTTCTTGCAGAAATGGTATGTCATAACTCTTCAGCTGGTTTTTAACTCCTCATACTAGTTTTAGTTCTTACTGCTAAACAAGAAGCAGCTCTATGAGAAGAACAAATAAGACAGAAGTGTTGCTTTCTTTGTGAGTTTAGACATTTAAACTGATAACTCTAACCTTTTCTCTTACTTGTCATTGTCCAGTCCCCACTTTGCAGACGGTCGTTGCTACTTTTTTTTGTAAGCGAAATCCTTTGAAACAGAAGCACTGTACACAATGTATTACCACTAATGAATGAAATACTAATAAAATTGCGACAAATGCAAACAGACAACTATAGAATAAATGGATGAAAATTGTTAAATATTTTGTCTTGACTGTTATTTAGTGTGATGTTCCTCTCACATGACTGTTTTCATTTTTAGATAATTAGAAGCAGTTAGCACTGCTGCCTCACAGATAAAGGGTCCCGAGTTTGTATCCCCGGCCAGCTGACCCCTTTCAGTATGGAGTTTTCATGTTGTCTCTGAGCTTGTGTGGGTTTCCTCTGGATACTCGTTTGCACCCACAGCCCAAACACAAACTTGTTCGGTGAATTGGTGACTGTAAATTGCATATAGGTTTGAATGTGAGTGATTGTCTGTGTATGTCTCTCTGCGTTGACCTAAAACTGACTGGCTACCTGTCCAGGGTGTACCCTGCCTCTCACTCAATGACAGCTGGGACAGCCCCACCTGACCCTGAACAGGATTAGTGGTTATAGATAATACTTTCTGATGCATCTCCACTTTCCATTGACCCCAACTGGTCAAGGCAGTTGTCTGCCCACCCTCAGCCTGGTCCGGCTGGAGGTTTCTTCCGTTAAAGGATGTTTACCTATAGGCGTGCTCAAGGGGGATTAGTTGGGTTTTCTTTATGTATCTGTATAGTCTTTGCTTTGTTATGTAAATTGCCTTGAGATTATTTTATTTTGAATTGGTGCTATATAAATAAAGTTGAATTGAATTGAAAAAACAGAGCAACTCCAGGCTAAAACACAGGTGAGAAAATGTCCATAAATCCACGGCCCCAGCCAAGATCACCCCAGAGGTACATTGCATAATTCTCAGTGAGGTAAAAAAGAACCCTGGAGCTAGAGCAGCTAAAGACTTGAATGATTCATTGGAGTTGGTTATTATATCTGTTCATGGGTCAATATGAACAGACAGGGTATCCATCAAAGACCACCTCTGCACTTCACAGCACTACTGGGGAAATGTCTTGTGGACAGGTGAAATAAATGTAGAACTGTTTGGGGAAAAACACACAGCACTATGTACTGCTGGAATTTGTCAGTTACTGTTGGGAAGTATATCTATGCTGCGGAAAAAGCTGCGGTACAATTTGAAAACGTATCTATAAAGGTGGAGGGAGCATCACCTTTGATTCTGCTTTGCTTCCTCTGGACCTGGACCCCTTGCCATTGTGGAGGGGAAATGGATTCCAAAGTCAATCAAGGCATCCTACAGAAAAATGTGAAGATGACTATCTGCAAACTGAAGCTCAGAAAAACCTGAGTGATGGAGAAAGATAATGATCCTAAACACTTAAGTAAATCTACTACAGAATCAATTCAGAGACACAAAATCTATCTTTCAGAGTGGCCCAGTCAGAGCCAAGACCTCAACCCAATAGAGATCCTGTGGAACAACCTCACATCAGATGTCCTAAGATTATGGCAGATCTGAAGCAGTTCTATAAAGAAGAATGTCCCAAAGTTTCTTCTTAGTGTTGTGCAGATCTAATCTAAAGCTACAGGAAGTGCTTGCTAGAGGTATGTTCAGTTGTATGTTTGTTGATATTTCTAACTTTAGTGAAGATCATGTCACTTTTTATCTCAAATCTTTGCAGAAAGGAAATTGCAAACAGTGACATTAACTTTTGTCACGGCTGCATGCTATAAAGTATGCATGAAGTCACATAAAATTGTTAGTAGGTTTCTGTAGTAATCTGTAGGTTATTGCAGCCACCACCTACAGAGAAACGACCATGATATGTGATGTGTGACATGATGTTGTCATTACAGTTGAGAAAACAAAAACAACAGAACAAATACAATAAAAATGTATCCAAACACTTGTCCCGATCTCTGCCTGTCTCTGTCTTGCCCTCTCTCATCTCAATGACTTTTGACCTCTCAGACAGCAGGAGCAGCAGTGCTGTGAGGGATGTGATTAACGAGGACTTTGTGTGTGTGTGTGTTGGGGCTGCAGGTGGGAGGTGTGTGCATGTGTGCCTGTTCACTGGATTGTAACCATGTGAATCCTAAGCAACACAAACTCTCTGCATGCACCAAGTTTTCTCGGCTGTGTGTGTGTTCCCAGCAGTCTATAGAGAAGCGGTGGAGCGCTCTAAGCTTTCAGATGTCTTACAAAAACTTCCCTCTTTCTTTCCGTTGTGAACAATCCCCCCTCCAATCTGAACTTTTTGAACTCTCCCTTCTCTCTTACGTTTCCAGTTTTTAACCACTGTCCTGAAATTTCTATGAACTGATTGAGCTGAGTTCCTAAAAACTGTGCTTTTTTTCCTTCTGCTCTTTCTCATCTTAACCCTCCCTCAGCACATACAGAATAAACTTCATTGTGTCAATCTGTGATTGTGATTGTGTGGACATGTATCACTTCTTAGAAGTTGCTGACTGTACATATGTCGGTTCCCTTTTGTGCAACTTACTGTAGTTTGGTCACTATCTGATTATCAAGTTTAAAAAACAAATCTTCGTTGTGCCGATGTCATCACTGTTGGTTTTTGCTGTAATTTCAGAAAGACAGTTTAAAACATATTGTAATATGTCCTTGTACAAAGCTGCAACCACTAATGTTAGTGGAATATTTTCTAAGTAATAATAGTAATAATAAAACTTTTTTATGTTAATAATGGTTAAAATGATTATGTATAAAGTCTAAAGGGCCACTTGCAGTGATGAACCAACAAAGACTAATCACCCAACTGCAGTTTGCCTACAGCTGTACGGCCATTTTTACATCTTTACACTTATTGTTTTAGTTTTGTGATCCACGCTTTATGTTTTGATGCACTCAGATGCAGTAGGCAGCACTTAAAAGCAGAACCTTTAAACCCCTGTATGCGTCTAGCTTAGCAAACAAACAAACTTATGGTGTTTCTAGTCCTGTATTACTTGTTATATTGCCTTTGGTTGTCCTCTGACTTTCATGCTTCTCTTTTTATGTGTGTGTGTGTTAATGGTAAAAGTGTTTAAATGCGCACATTTCAAAAGTCCTTTTGTCTGCTGCACACACTTCATCCTGTTTCACATAAGCGCTGGAGTTCTGACAATCTGCTGACTTTGTGTTCACACATACAGCCCCTCCTGACAAAGTGAGTTAGGTGCTCCTGATATTATCCGGACTTTATCGTTCGAGCCCCTAGTACAATGTACATATTATGTGCTTAAGCTATTGCGAGCAGCATGCTGCTGTGCTGCTTAGCATTATTTAACTATGATATTGATTCATTATTGCCTTCAGCCACTCCGATAATAATAACCAAACTAGCTAAAAAGCAAAAATATACAGGTTCATTTACCTATTTTTATATTTTAATTTCATTTTATTATGCGCATCCTAGTTCATTTTATTCTGCTACCCTCTGATCTGTGACATTAATAGGTGAAAGGTCAAGCAAAGCCACCATGGGAGTCATGAGAGGTCATTGCTGCATGCAGGACCACACACACACACCTTCTGGGGATCTATCTTATCTACTATCAGTGTGTGTCTCTCTCACACGCCACACCACTACACATCTACAGTGTCTGTATCTGTTCATCTATATGAGATCAGTCTGTGTTTGTGTGGCTCTTGGATTTAACAATGATGGACCATAAAGAGATAAGAAGCTAGAAACAGAAGTTGTATCACGCATGAGAATAAATTTCCTCTGTCACAAATCTGCTGCGATAGGACAACAACAGATGAAATGACAAATGGAGAAAGGTTGGACGAAGAACAGTTATTTTCTTTCTGCGTGTTAAGTGTGCAATTATCCATCCATCCATCATTATGTTAACAGGTTATCATGTTCAGGGTTGTGGGGGGGATTTAGCAGCTGTCACTGGGTAAGAGGCGGGGTATACCCGGAACAGGTCACTAGTCTATTTCAGGGCCAACAAAGAGGGACATATTGTACACAACAGGCAACCTGAGTTTGTGTGTAATTATACATATCTATAATTTGTAATCTACAATGAAAGAGAGGAAAAGCTTAACGAGAAAGAATAACATGTTATTCTGTCTGAGCCTGTACGTGTCAAAAAAGCTTTCACTGCCAATATCACTCAGTGGCTGTGTTTGGTTTGCATATTGTCTGGATCAGGTCTGTGAGATAAGACAGTCAAATAATTAGTCCATCAGATATCAGTGTGTTGGCTGTCCTTCCTCCAGGCTGTGAAACACAAACACACGTATACTAAAGATAAATATAATTGTTTTTTTTTTATGGAAAACTGTCCTAACTTTTACTTTCACTGAGTTTTCCAAATGCTCAAGAACGAAATTTCAGAATTTGATCTGGTTAGTTTCTTTTTACCCTTTAAAAAAACTGTTTCCACACACACATTAATCCTGCATATGTGTGGCTGCTTAAAACACAAACATACTCACGAACACACGTCTAATGAAGACAGATGAGACAGCACTCGCACTTCCCCTCACCTCCTGGTTACTGATGAGACTGAGGGGTCAAAGGTTATAGAGACACCAACTGCATGTAACTTTCACCTTCATTACACATAACACAGTCACTTGAAGCAGCAACAAATGTTTATAGTCAATTTGGGTGCAATGGACATTTACATTTAAATCTGTTTCCGATAAACTTTAGTTAAATTAAATAAAATGTAGTTTCCCAATAACAAAATTGTGCCCAGTGAAAATGCTGAATGGCTAGTAACTTTGGGAAACATCTAGCCATAGTCGCTGGTGTACAAGAAAGTTGTCAAGCCCTGGTTGTAGATACAGCTCATGTCCACATCAGACTTTACTTTTGCAAGAGAAAAGGATCTGAGAACAAGTTAGCTGTGTGTGCTAATGTTAGCAGCTTACGTTAGAGATGTAAGATGAAGACATAGTTTAATCAATAACTTACTGCTTTGCTTTTAAGTTTTTGAGCTTGTAAAGACTAAAGAAATCACAGCACCACAGCACTGTTACTGAAAACTGTGACATGTGGAGACAAACGTGCCAAATGCTTAATTACATTTCCAAACCTTAACTTTTGCTTTTTCCACTTTTTCAACTTTGTCTCTGCTGGCCGTGACTGTGGAATATTATTTTTCTGACATGGGAGACTTGGATGTTTCTTCTTTAATTCCAGACAGCACATGTCCCAGCAGAAAAGATTTGTTTAAGTAACTATATTTAAAATTGGAAATGTCCTCTGATCTGCAGGACGACCACATTATTTCTCTGTCTGTCTGTGGTCCAGCCCTTGGAAACACTTCTCCCTTCTTTTTCTCCTCTCTCTCATCTCTCTATCATCTCATCTACTGTCTCTAGCCCCTATCTAATATTCCCTCAAAATAGCTGCGGCATGACCAGCAAATTCTCTGTCTTACTGAAAGACGACTTCTTATGTTTGTGTGTCTGTGTGTGTGTGTGTGTGTGTGTGGGTGTGGTGTGTGTGTGAAACTAGCCAGTTTTTCATTCCGTTTTGGTTCCTGACCACATAAGAAGAAAGTTGAATTATAGTGGAGGCCATTATTAAACCTTTGCACAGACCTGATAGCTTTGCATTTTGTGGATTGTTATGGCTTTTAATGTGTGTGTGTGTGTGTGTTTGTGTGTGTGCATGAGTGTGTGTGTTTGTTGGACTTTTCCCTCAGTACAGTGAATACAAAAACATTAAAACATTAAAGTGTCGAGCTACATTACGGTAATTGCCATTTTAGATCTGATTCGATACAGACCTCTCTGGGGAAATTTTCGGAAATGCGTGTTTGTGTGTGAGCATAAGGGCAACTGAGAGAGAGAGAGAGAGAGAGCTGTCCAGCGGGGAAACTGACTTAACAGATTATCATTATAACTTCTGGGAAATGAACAGCATTGGTGAATACTAATTTACAGAGCTTATTAGTAATTTACTGATTCATTATTATTGTAGTTTTAATAAAATAAGTAGATTTGGTGATTTGTTGTCAGTGAAACATAAGCTAAATTAAAGTGCCACAACTGGTTCCGGGAAAGGAATTGAGTTTTCAGGTATTTTTTTTTAGTCCTCCATACTGCTGTAAAGATAGTAATACATAGTTTTAGTCTTTCATTTGTGTTTTGTATTTTCAGTACTGAAAGTAGCCCTCTGATTACTCTCACGCCATTCATTTCGATCCTCATTGGATGATTTGAGCATGTCCTGGTCATTATCATGTTGTATTGTGCTCCGCTATGTTTTTTTCGTTTAGACACAAAAAATAAAAGCCTTTGGGTAGATTTAAACAACTGACTAACAATGAGGACACTGCTGCTTCAGAGTCCTGGTTACACATCGCCCCCTCAAGATCCTCCCCGCTAATATGTTGTTAGCTTTCATTACTGTGAGTTGGATATTTACTATGGCCAGTGGATAGTAGTGACATACCGGACGATTACTCTGTGCTAATAATGACTGATAAGTCACCATTCAGTGGCTGATAGCTTTCCAATTGGCTGAGCTGCTTCACTGTGCAATGCCCATAGATGTGGCTCATATATCATTCACACAACCTATGAAAATGTTGTTGTGTCGCAACTTTAACCTTTTTAGCCCAGATGTCTTTAATTACACTGCTGTTTTCATGTGGCACTGATGTGATTTTCTTTCTTGAAGTGATCTGAGATCTCAGTCCTCTGGTTTTCTCCTGCTTCGCTTCTTTGTTAGTCCCAGATGTCTTGTTCGGCCTGTTAGGAGAAACATAATCAAGGGAACAATAACAAACATGAAAATTGAAGGCTAAATTAATCATTTCCAAGTATATGTTTTCTGTTCTTTCATTCAACTTTCAAAGAAAAAAAAAAGAAGAACCAAAATGTTTCACATTACATTTCTTGTATCCTCGCTCTTGAGAATGGCTTCCTGTTTTTGTTACCAGAAAGTCACTGTCCTTTCCAAAGTAACTGAGGAATGACGCTGAACTCTTCATGCCCATCGATGATGAAACAAGAATAGCAAAGACATGAGACATAAACATTAAATGTAAGTTACAGAAGGCAGGAAAACACATACAAACACACACAACCGAGTCATTGAGCCCAGATGTCTTAACTTGCCTCTACACCTACATACGGGAGAATGATTGTTGAAGTCAGAACACTCGTAAAACTCGCTTTAACTCAAACACACTTATTCCACAGACAAATGATGAAGTACTGAGTACACACAAAGATACACTCACATTTGCATTATCGTGAGCTCAGTTGACAGTACACACAAACACACACCACATTGACCTGATGAACTGTGTTTTCTAACTGATGGCAGTGTATCATCATGGGAAACTGGTGCTACATGTGTTATGAATAAACCTATGATTAACAACAGTGTGTGTCTCAGATTATATGTGTTGTGTACACATGTAACTCATGATGTTTGTGGGAATTGGTTTGTTGGCCATGCACACACACACAGGCTCACTGTGCAGACTAATAGTTTTGGGATGTGTGTATCGCCTTGTTGGCACCAAGCAGTGTGACTGTCAGCGGGAGATCAGGTACCCCGAGGACACGCAGACATTTTACAGAGATGTTAGTGTGAAAGAGCTGCTTGCTGCTGCCCAGTAAAATGCCAGTCTGAGGTCTGTCACACACTAATCAACTCCATCCACCGGAGGCAGAAAGCGCAAGGGCTGCAGAACAGGAGACACAAAAATACAACAACTTCATATTTGTTGCTTATTTACGTGATGTAGCACTGTTTTTTTAATTGTATTTTTATTTATGCCCTTAAAACCATGACCAAACCTCTTCCTGACATTAGCCAAAATAATTACACCAAGGCCACTTTAGGTTTTGTTGCACTATTTTGAAAAAAGAATTGAAAAAAAAGAAATGAAAAAAATCTATAAAACTTCTCAAACCTTATACTGTCGCTCTTGATAGAGAAAGATAAACATGAAAAAGAGAGAGAATGAGAATGAAGACAGAAACCTAAGCAAAAAAACAAGAGTAATGGGAATGACAGGAACAAAGAAACCAATAATGACGAGTTAAAAAGAAAATAACATGTTGAGGCAGGAATAATTCTGTGCTAATTTGAAGGAGAAAGAGACAAAACAAGGGAGACCATCAGTCTTGCTCTTGTTTCATGCTCTAAACTCGTCCCTGTCATCTTTTCTTTCATTCTTTCCCATTACTTGTTGTTGAATGTCTACAGCAAAACCTACAGCACGCGTTCAGTTCTTTTATGTGTCTCGGTCATCATATTTTCCCTTCCACGCTTCATTTGTGCCTGTCATTTATTATGTGAGTTTTTTCATTAAAAAACACTCCCAGCATCTCTTTCTCTGCTTCTTCTGCATCCCTTCTTCATCAGAGGGTGTATTTGACACAACAAAGGAGCTACAGTACATTCATCCCTCAGTTTTGTTGCGTCATTGTATGTCGCCACGACTGTTGACAAGGGTGGATTATGGAGTGTTCCTCTTTGTCTTACACACACACACGCACAAACACACACATACACACACAGACACACACACACACACATGCATAGACAAAGAATACATACACACATATTCTAATTTAAAACATTCTACATCTTCACCAGTAGCGTTGTGGTCCCCTGTGTAGCTTTTGACGTCCAGCGAGTCAAACGTTCCTGTAAAAGGAGAATTTATTTTTTGAACTCCTCATAAAAACAATTAGCTTATTAATGTCTACTTTATTCCTGTATCAAATTAGAGTTCATATCAAAACATTTCTGCCTCATCATCTTAAATCACAAGAATGTTTTACTAAAAGATTCCTACAATGTGAAATCCTGAATAAACTTATATTTTATCTCTTTCATTTTCATAACTTTCTAGTCTCAGCTCTTCCACAGATTATCGATCAGATTGTTCACCAGATTCATCATAACATGTTTCTACATTATTTGCTCTATCTGATAAACTGTTGCCACATGCACATTCCACTATTTTTCTGCTTCACTCTGTCAGTCTGTCAGTAAAAAAAAAAAATCTCCACAATTTGAATAGTCAGGTGGGAATTGTAACGGTTCTCACTTCAGCTGGATCCATGTCACAAACATGAATGTGAACCACCAACATAAAAAGTTCAGATCAGACAAAAAATCGCAATTGAGCATTAAAATGTGTAATGGGAACACAGCCTCTAAGTTCATTTGCAATCATTTTAGATGATTTATGGACTTATTAACAGTAAAATCCTAAAGGGGCTATTGGTCCAGGGCCCACCTGACCTCACAAGTCCCTGATCTTAGAAAGCCCATGTGGTAGGCTATCCATGTATTTCCTAGAAAGGGAATCACTTCCTCACTTTCCTCAGGCAAGAATGAGAGCTCAAACCCATAACCTTGCAGGCCTCAAGAGCAGCTCTTTGCAAAAAAGTAAAAAATAAAAAAACATCACAGAGTTGTTGCATCCTCTGTCTTTGCCCTGCAGACATGCTGCCCCGGCTGGAAGCACTGTTCAGATTAAATAAAGGCCCAATTAAGTTGTCACACACCAGCCTTCAGGAGCAGCATAAAAAAACCCACATCCTAGTTTTACTCAGAAGTCTTCCCGATCCAGAAAATTTGGCAAGGAGGGTGAGCGGCCACTTTGTACTTAATTAGTTCAAGGAATCTGCATGAAATGCTGGGCTTTTTAACCACACTTAGTCACTGACCTCGTGTGGGCATAAAACCCAGAACAGATAATTCTTCTCTAATGTTCTCTTTTGTTCAGTTTTGGTCTTTGCTTTTAGAGACACAGATCTTCAGTATATAATGAATAAAAAAAGAAAACCTGACTGCACACATCTTTTTTGTTACATTGTTTTGGAAAGAGTATAAAACAGAACGTTTACATCTTTTAAACTTTTAGCTCTGGATCTGCCATCACAGGCGTAGAAACCACTAAAATGTTAATTAATCCGACATTTACTTGTTTATTAACTCCGAGAAATGCACATGGAAGTTAATTTAGCTGGATTCACACTCAAATGGTGATCCACAGCAAAAAAATGCCACATGTGAAAACCTCTGGCTCCCCAGTAAAATAAAGCATTAGCTACATCTGTAACTAGTTCACTAGTTCACTTCATTCTGCTGAGGTTTAGTGCTCCCAGTGGCTCTCCTGTTGTTTTCTTGTTGTGCTCTTCAGCTCTGCCAGATTATTGCAATGTTTATTCATTATCTGTCTGGGACAGATGTGCTACACACTGCTTTCATTTGGCTAATGGCGATTGCCTAAGAGCACACATAGCAATAAAATGTGTATGGCTAATAAGAAAATTGTTACCAATCCACTTTAAATTAATACAATGATAAAAGCTTTTTCTAGAGGTACATTATCTAAAACTCTGTGAAGTCCAAATGTATCTGCATGTTTCACCTGCTTGGAAATCAGCTGGGATTTTCTAGCTGAAAGTTTTCATTCAAAGGGTTTAAGTCTGAAAAATACATATTTTGTAACAACAAACAAAAAATAAGAATGAGGTGCTACTAAGTTAGGCTGTGTACAAAGTGTACACAGAAACAGAAACACACAAAAAAAAAACATAATGAGAACATATTGGCACATTGACTTTAGTCATAATTTGCATTGTCTAAAATTATGAATTTCTGTGATTTAGAGTGTTAAACAAAAGTACAAGAATTGATTTGCACAAAATACATAATAGCCATGTACTTCGTAACACAACAGCACATAGGTTTGTTCACCAAAAAGTACAAGTCTGCAGTACTGTGCAGTGCAGAGTCACAGGCTAAGGTTAAAGTTTGCTGACTTTGCATGTTGTAGCTTCACTCTTGTACAAGGCTTTGTATATACGATGTTTGCATAATCATCTGGAAAATAACTGAGTGCACATTTGATGCACTCAAATGTAAAATAAACATGACAAAATCGTAATCGTTAGCAACATTAAGCCCCATCATTCTCCCATTAGAGCCACAGAAAGCTTAATAAAGTAGTAGTTGATGCAGGAGTGTCCACACTTGTAAACAGCTTTTCGTGTACTTCATTCCTCTCTACAGAAAGAGCTGAATATTTCTTTCATCGCTTCTCTATCAGGGTTGAAGTGTTGCTAAAACTACATATTTTGGCATTACACCAACCAAACTACTGCTGTGAGCCAAACTTGCCTAAATTTGTCCTAATTCGTAAATAGCTTATTCTCCATCAACAGATAATAGCAACCCTCTGGCACTGACTGATTACACTGGCTGTGATTTTCAGTAATTCCATCCCCCTGTTTTGGTTTTAGAACATCTACAAATCCAAAAATGGTAAACAACAGTTATTTGACTCCGTTAACCCTCACAATTTATTAAACAGTGTTCCCCGTAAATGAATGGGTTAGTGTGAATCTTACTGTAAGTGTGCGATCAAGGTATAAATCAGGAGGCAGTAGGTGATGTGACAGCCTGTTGACCTCATCTGACAGAGCTCTAATATAACCCAGGTTGTCAGGTCATCAGGGCCCCAAAAATATGTGTGTGTGTGCATGCTCTAAAAACCGTTGTCTTGTAAATTGACGTTAAAAACAGGCAAATTCTACAAAAGATCTCATTTACAATTGAATGAAGCAACGTGGAAAACTGTTCTGTCGTCTAACAAGTGAAAGCTTTAAATTCTTTGTGGAAATCACAGACATGACAACCTCCAGGCTAAAGAAAAGAGAGACCATCTGACTTGTTATCAGCACACAGTTCAAAAGCCAACTTCTGTGATGGTGTGCAGGTGTATTAGTACACTGGACACGGGCAACTTGCACATCTGTGAGGCATCATTAATGCTCAATCATATATACAGCTTTTTCAGCAACACAATACCAAACCACATTCTGCATGAATTACAACAGCATGGCTCAGCAGTAAAAGAGTCCAGATGCCAAGCTGGTCTGTCCACAGTGCAGACCTGTCACCCACTGAAAACATCTGGCACATTACAAGTGAAAAAACTGTTGAATGGCTGAAATCAAACAAGACAAAGGTCCTACTGTAAAATGTGTTGTTAACATGTCCCTGTCTCAACTTTTTGACATGTGTTCTGACTAAAAAAACAATAACAAAAAACCCAATAGTACTGTTTACAATCCAAAATAAACAACATTTCAAATGATGACATTTTTGAATTTACATTTTGTAAACTTTTCTGGAATTAGGAATTATATAGACAAATCCTATTTGTGTTCAATTTGTGTGTATTTTTCCCAGTGTATCTATTCATGTATCTACAGTACCTATCTCTTCTTAACTCCAGCTTTTCTCGTTCTCCCCTGCCATGTGTGTGAATACGTGTGCATGCTCGTGTGCACTTCCTGCGCCCCACTAAGCCCTCTAAAGCCTAAGCTAAACACCTCAGCTGTGAAGGGTCGTTCCAGGGTCAGAGGAAATTGAAAATACGTTCCCTGGCAAAACTCACACTCATCATGCTACACACACTCTAGTCTTACACTCACACACTGACACACGTTTCCTCGCTGACTTTTACACACCCACATGGTCTCCACTTGGGATAACAGAGGTAAGCGAGTGTGTGTGTTTAGGTAACGTGTTAAAAGCTTAAACGGACATAGCTGTGGAAGGTAAAGATAAGGCTTTGTTGTTTATACAAAGAAACACACACATGCTCACAGTGGAGCCATGCTAAAGTGCTGTTACACACACAACGGCGTTAACGGGCTAAGCACCACCAAGTCTTCCCGTTCCTGACCTGTAATGAAAACAGTGAATGTCTAACATATTATACAACATGAGGTTGTGACCTTGTAATGGAGGGGATGAGGTCACTAAAACTCCAGTTGCGGATTTTCAGCAGAGAAGGGATTTGTGTGGGGGTGTGTGTGTGTTTGTGTGTGTGTGTTTATAAATACAGAAACTATTTGAACCTGTGCTGAACTTGTTTAAAACAAAACACTCACCGCAATCAGTTCAATCGCAGTTACAGAAAGAGGCACTGAATCACCTATGAATCAGAACTACTTTTATCCACACCATCATCGATTCCCCTACTCGGGTCTTATTACATGACTCAATCAAACCACAGCTCCTTGAATTGACTTTTTTGAGAACAAAACATTTGAAGGAGGCAATTATCATTATTTACTGATGCAAAAATACACATTTTATTTACATGTGGATCCGATTACCTGATAAGGATCAGTAACTGTGTAATCGAAACATCCTTTTATATGTCTAATACTTTCGCAATATACTACAGCAGATAACACATTTTCTTAGAGAGAAGAGTTGCTCATATTTTCTAGAAAAACATGCGAATGAAGTACAATAGGTAGACATAAAAATTGACATAAAAATGCCGTGGGTAGGTTTATGGAAGCATCATGATGTGGGCTAAAAACGACTACGACCTTTATCATCGTGGTTACAGTACAAAACAGATTGCTTAGGCTGTGGTATTGTCTAGAACAAAACTATGTTGATTGTCAAATAAATGCTTGTGTCTTTCTCAGATTTAATCAGAGAGTCTGGAGACTTTTACATCACTACTCTGGCCTTAATCACAGTAAGGAGTTTCAGCTTGGGTATTAGTGATATAATCTGTGATTTGTGACATAATAACAAATCAACTTAACCACAGATGTCATGTGGTCAGTAAGTGGTCAAGGGCTGAAACAGCAGACAACGGTTTGTTCACTAAGATAAAAGTAGAAGTTAAAAGTGTTAAACGTGGGAGCTTCAGGAAAGTCTCAACATTGTGTTTTTGTGCGATTTCTTCTAAATACACTACGCTCATGTTTTGGAACTTTTTTGTTGGTTAAATCCGACTTCAACACAACTAAACACAACTAAAATACAAAGCACAATAAGATCACTTTAACTTTCAACAATCAATACAATGAGTTGCAAGTTACCAAGAGTACTCAAGTGGCCACCCTATTTAAATAAATTAAGGAGCCAAAACATTAAAAACATCTCTTAATATAATGCCCAGTACAACTCCACCACCCACTATGAGCTCAATCATAAACACACACAAAAGTAGAATTCATGGCAGATTGGATTAGATTGTACAGGTGTACCCAGTGAGGTATAAGCTGAGTGTGAGGGCAGACAATTTACCATTTATCAAGAAAAAGAGCTACAATTATTACCTGAGAAATTGCTGAACTCATGTTTTTATTTATATTTGCTTCTCCTCATTTTGTAATTTAAAGCTTGTTTCTATTTGCAGGGCTATGACGCTATCCATGGTGCTGACACTCCCATCTACCTAAAGTCAGTTTTTAGATTTTTTTTGATTTAGCAACTTTGTTAAATGTGCTGATTAGTCCACTGTGTGTAGGTCAAAAGTTGAATTTGAGTTCAAGTTTGAGTTTTTGATGATACATTTCTCCTAAGAAAATCATGGGAACTCATGTGAATGAGAATGGTAGGTGACCCAGAGTTTAGGACGTGATGGTTTATGACAATCGGTTTCCTGTGCTCTCTAGTGTGTGTGTGTATGTGTGTGCATGTGTGTGTTTGTTTGTGTGTGTGTGTGTGAGTCTATGTTTTTGTGTGTGTATGGTGTTTAAAGTTCTGAATAATGACAAGAATATAAAAAAGTTTTAAGGAAGCATTTATAAGAAAAAGAAATGATTAATTCATCTTATCGTCAGATGTGGATAAAGTAGGAGATACAGTGTGTTTACCACAAGATTGTCTGTCAATGTGTTTGACTGTGGACAATCAAAACTTTGAATATTTTTACAAGGAAATATAAAAACTCTCAAACTTAGAAATTGCAGAAAGTCAAAAATTGGCATCTTTGAGGCCTCTCTCTTTCCTGTCATTTCACCTTCATCTTTTGCCTTTTCTTTCTGGCCAGCTGCCATGTAATTCTCCTCCACTAGGCAGCAGCATTGGGCTGCTGTCAGAGAAGGAGTGTGCGATGCTGGGAAGGAGAGAAGGAGTAAGAAGGTACTGGTTTTCCTGAGTCAGATATCCCAGATGGACAGAAAGAAATCCCTCTGAGACCTGTTATTTCTTTGACCTGGGTTAAACAAGAACATAGGAAGGGGGGCAATATGGGGAAGAGGGTGAATAGAGGCAGAAGCAGAAGATACCCAGAAGAAGAGATGGAGGCGGAAAGATAAAGCTGTGGTTTACATCAATTGAAGAAAGAATTAAAGAAGGGAAAAGAAAGACAGAGTGACTGTTTGATACTCTACTGATTATCAAACGGCAAACCTTTTGTATGATTTTGTTTCATTTAGACTCATTATTGTATGAATGACCCTCGATGAGCGCATGTGTGCTGCAGCTGGGGTCAGGGTCTCCACCAGTCTGCTCTTCTCTTATGTAACAGCCGGTAATATTCCTGATCACAGTCAGAAGACCTAATTGAAGCCAGTCATTTACTTTGGAACAGAGGTGGCACAGCAGAGTGCTGGGAACTGCCCTGTATTTCCCCCCAGCGCCTGCATCTCAATAATCTGACTGTTGTCTGAGAACTTGGTAAGGAGAACCTGGTTGCAAAGATGGAGACTTGTGGCCAGTCACGGAAACATGAATTGAACCTGTGACCTTCTGGTAACCGGAAACTTTAGTCGTTCACTTCAGCTGTTGGAGTTTATGTCATTTTGTTCAAGAGAAATTAGGCAGAGGAGAAGGGTGGGAAATAAATGAGAGCAGTGGGTGATGGATTAAACATAACCAGGGACTTTATTCTTTCAAAGAAAAGGGAAATGGAAGCAGAAAAAGGTAACTGAAAAAGTTTTTTAAAGTATTGGCGGAAACACAGAAGAGGAAGGCAAGGCAGTCCTTCTAAGCCGTTTCACCTGAGTAAAGACAAAATAAGAAATGGATGGGAAAAAAGTAAAATGAGAAAGAAAAAATAAAAGAAAAAAAATTAAAGAAAGAAAGAAATGCCCTTGAGCAAGATCCAAGAGCTACATCACTGTGGCTAAAACCTGAAAATGGCCTGTAATAAACTCTGAATTAAGAAACGTTTAGATACATGTCACCGAATCAAATTATTCAGAATTTGGTCCGAGGTCCGCAGTTCATGTCCCATGATGCAGCAGGACCATAAAGCTTTCCATGTGAACAAGCTAAGTAGAAACTTGGTGCGTCTTTGCGCAACACACTTCGTGCGTAAAAGCGCGTGTTGAAACAAACCCATGCGTGTTTTCAACATCTTCAATTAACTCTGTCATTGATTTGGAGTCTAATGCTTCTACTGAATGGTAAACACAAGGTTACATCGACTCTGGTGTGTGCGCAGCGCTCTTTTAATATGCAGGTGATTAGTTCAAGAGTGCGCACGTCCTGCACGGAGACACAAGTCATAAAAGTAAGCAATCCCCGTCTCTCTCTCTCCCTCCCCAACTCTCTCCTTGGCTCTCTGCCAACCCTAGCACGCTCCAATCCTCCTCTCCTCTTGCGCCGCTTGCCGCTCACTTTACACCACCCCTTCTTCTGAGAGGACGGGCGAGGAGGAGGAGGAGGAGGTGGTGGTGGTGGGGGTTCCTCCAGGAGCTCAAAGAGGTGGAGCAAAGGGGAGGTATAGAAGGAGAGAGGAGGAGAGGGGAGGGGAGTCTCTGCCTCTCTTGCCATCGTTGGAGTGAGGTGGGGTTGGAGGGGGGCGACGGGAGCCCTTGGCCGCCTATTCGCCTTCCAGTTGCCTCCGCACTATATAAACACTCATTGGTGCCTCTGGCTTGACGCACACACACACACTCTTTACGCACGCAGCCACACACACATACTGAGGGTGACTGTGTAAAGGCAGCCAGCAAAGAGAGGGAGAGAGAGAGAGAGAGAGAGAGAGAGAGAGAGGAGCGCTCAGAGACAGAAAGGTACACAGAAGAGAGAGTGGACGACAGAAAGTGAGAGAAGGAGAAAGAGGACGGTGGCTCCTGAGCATCTCCTCCGCACCTTTTCATTCCAGCAAGTTCACGGATCCTAAAAATCTACATTTTACTTTATCGTCCTCCAGAGAGATTAAAACTTTTGCAAAGAGGCTTTGAAAACTTTTTTTGGACTTGAGAGAAACGCGATTCCTGGACGAATTTTATTTTATTTTCCCCACCAAAACCAAGTCTTTCCATCACTCGAGAAGTTTTTAAAAAGTAAAGCCCTTCTCAGTTCCAGGGCTCGGCTTCACTTTTTCCACGTGCCCCTGGTGGTGTCCCAGCTGTTGACATAAACGTGTCACCTTTAGACTTTTACTTGCCATCCAACTTAATTTTCAGTCACTAATTCACAAACTAGACCAAAATGAGATGTCAAAAATCAGGACAGTCCCCAGTGTTGTGTGATTTTTGTCCTATATGCTTGATTACAACAAAGTGAGTTTTGTTTTAACAATTTACAAGCTGAGGTGTGGTGAAGGTACAAGAAGTCTGACAGCACAGCTCACCTGCAGCATCTCTTCGACTCATCCAACAACTTTTTTTTTTTCACTTTGAATGCACAGAAACTTTTTAAAGAGAGAGATCTGGTCTCTCTGAAAGAGAAAATTTCGCACAAAACACAGTTCATTCATTCTGAAAACACAGTAACCTCTTGTCACATCCAGAGCGCTCTGGAGTGCGTAAAGGAGCGCTGCGCTTTTACGCTACAAAAAACCAAAACAAAAAACAAAAACGCTTTTTTAAATCAAACTTTTAAATCATCACTTGGATCCAGATCTTATCATTTTGACAAAAATAAAAAGTTTCAGCGCCACCTTCTCCTGATTTTTGAAAGCTGTCCAGGACTCCACAGAGACCGCCGGGTTCTCCATCACCATGCTGTTCGACAGTTTCGACATCGTCTCCGCTCTGGCCACTCTGGCCGCCTGCCTGGTGTCCATGGTCCTGCTCCTCGCTGTCTCCCAGCAGCTGTGGCAGCTCAGATGGACTGCCACGCGGGATAAAAACTGCAAGCTGCCCATGCCCAAAGGATCCATGGGCTTCCCCTTCATCGGCGAGACGTGCCACTGGCTCCTCCAGGTAAGCGCGCCCTTGGGGCTGGGAGGGGGGCTGGAGCGCAGCTCGGTGTCTGGATCAGCGCGGGTCCCGGTGTCTGCGTGAGGATAGAGCGGGATTTTATCCTTGTATGATGAAAGCAATGTTATCAATTACTATACTCGATTGTTCGACACTTTTCCAACTTTTTGCATTTTGCCATTTGGGATCTTGAAACACAAGCGCGCGCGCTCCTTTAATGTCAACAATATCAAGTTACTGATGAGTAAATCGGCAACGGGATAGTGAGATACTCTTCATATTGAATAGTCCAGAGTCTATTTTGATACATGTAGTGATTGTGTAACTTTCTCTGCAATCATCAAATACCGTTTAAGATTTTTCTATTTGGCGTATTGTTCACAGTGTTAAATCTGCTTATAAAATCTAAAATGTGCCTTTAATTAAACGTTAAAGCTGGTCCGTCTTCGTCCTGCGCGTCTGTGATGCACACAGGGTGACTCCGTTGCTGGCTCAGCCGCCGGTAGCCCCAAAAACACACACAGGCACGCACACACGATCAAAGTCTTTCACTTCACTTTTGATTAGTTTATAGCCCCGTAATCTCCTCTCGACTCTCTTACTGTGGCTCCATTCGGAGATCAGATCTTTGGGGGGTAGTTTTTATTATCTCAGACGGGAGCTCTTCGGGTCAGCCAGCCCTGATGCGACTTTCCCTGCGCCGCGGGGTCGAGCTCCAGTCAGGCTGATAGGCTATCGCTCATATCTGATACGGTGGCAACCGGTGGCTGTCTCTGAGTCAAATATAGAATGGAGCAGAACTTCACTATTTAATGTCGAGTTAAAGTATAATGTTTACAAAGCAATGAATGTGGCCGGGGAAGTTTGTGAAGAAAGTAAGAATGAGAAAGAAAGAGAGGAAGTTCTGTGCGTAAAAGAAACGAGGTGATCAAAGTACACACCTCGGACTCTCCACTCCTCCTGTGATCTGTCTCGTTCACGCTGCAGCTGCGCTCTTTTTAGACTCATCTTGGCAACATTCACAGAAAATTCCCTGCATGCTGCGCGTTTCAGAAATTATCCCTTAGCCAAGATACCTCCTCAACTAATAGTTGATTGACAAAAAGGAAAAAGGAAATATCTTGTTGATGAGAGTTGATGGGTTGATGAGTAATTAAAGAAAGAGAAAAAGAAATGTTGATCAAAGAGGACGTCTATCAGACCCCACCAGGCTGAGAGCCAGTCCCGCTACTGAGCAGGGCTGTCAGCGCGAACTGATGGCTCCCAGGTACACAGTTAGATGGGTTTGGAGGTGATAGAGGTGCAGAACATTTTTTTAAAAAGCCAAAAGAAGGAGCGAGCGCCGGGGTGAGAGAACGAGAAAAACCTCAAAATGAAAAGCAAAAGAGGTGGAGGGGTGGTGGTGGTTGTGGGGGGAGGGGGAGGGAGGGAGCAAAGCAGGGACTCCACGACTGGAGGCACGTTGGCCGCGTGCGGGGCTTGAACTCGCGGTGCTCTTCTCCCTTACATCTGACACCGAGTTAGACGCGTTCCCGGAATGCAACCGAGGAGCAGGGCCAAGTTTATCGCGAGGGTGGGGGTGTATGTCAGTCAGATAGAAGAAGAAAAAGCTGTGTGTGTGTGTGTGTGTTTGCCTGTACTTGCGGGGACCAATTGCCCCCAGAAACAGAACCAAATCCTGAGGAATCTTTCACTTCTTCTGCCACTGGATGGACTGGGATAAGAAGTTGACCTAATCTTTAAGTTTATGCCATGAATTCTTGTAAAATAAAACTAAAAATAAGTGGTGTGAGGAAGAAATAGAGAGAGACAGAGATGCTGGGCTGCAGCCCATTCATCATCTGCACTGTGGGAAAGTGAGGCAGACAGCGATGGAGATCTGATGGGACCTCATTGCCCAGATGCTGTTTTATGTCTCAGCTACTAGTCTGCTGCTTGATTGCTCATGGAGACGACATGTCAGACATGCTCAGAGACCAGTCGGCTCTTTGACAAAGTTTGGGGGAAGGACAGATGAATGTGCCAAGAGCACATAGAATGTGAATAAGTTGAAGAAATTAGGTGGCAGATGTTTTTAGACAAAAAATGGATACAATTGGAGCAGTGGATGCTGCCAATGATGACTGTCCTCTCTAGAAAAAAGCAGGGTCAGTTGTTCAACATGTATCAGATGAGTCATGTTTACCGTAGATTTTAATGAGTCAGCAGTAATCATTCCCTTCATTGTTTTCATTTGTCTACCTAATACTTAAAGCTGCAATAACTGAGTTGTTTGGCCACTTGGGGGCAGTGAAAACAAGCTGTGAACCCAACACTAAATTACATAGCAACATTATAATTCATTTAGAGTTTTGCTTCTATTCACTATTATTAACGTTCTTTTAGCTGTTGCTACCAACTCCTGTGGGGAAGATCTGGCTCTGGTTGGAGCTGAGGTCGTGTACAATGATGTTTTTATTTACTTATTTATTTTTTGCTATAAAAAGATGCCTCCTGCTGAAAACAACTCCCCGATAGTGGCGAGAGGGATTCAAAACATTGAAAACCTGATTTGAAAGGCTCAAGAGTCAACCGAATCTCACTGTTATGCTCCATAAAGCCTACGGGAGCTGCAGATTGAAATGATATTATGGTCAAGTTATTCTCTGTAAGTTAATCACTATGAGCAACCACTGATACTTTATTATTATATCTCTATAATATTTAGACACAGGAGATTTGTGGGTTGCACAGTGTGTGTTTCTACGTGCGAATGAGAGACAGTTATGTAGGAACATGTCTCGAGGCAGCTGTAGTTGCATCAAATTTCTCTGGATACAGTTTTGCATTGAACTGCCAAAAATACTTTTTATTCCTGCATCTCGTTCACATTTCACTATTTTCTTTTTCTGTATTCACATTCTCTTTCACTCTTGCATGACTTCTTCTTCTCTCCTGTAATGTGTCCACCAGATTTTCTACATAAACACACTTTCTATCTAAATGTGTGTGTATATACTATACATACAGTACATTTTTACCTCAGCACATGCAGCAGCAGCAGCAGCAGCAGTAGCACATTTTTGTGACGGATCCATTTTAAAGCGATCTGCAGTTAGAAATAGTTTTATGGTCATTCTGCCAAAGACCTGTCTGCTCTCATTAGAAGCTGGAGCTTTCAGAAGAGGCTGTGCCAAGCAGGAGCACAGCCGAGCAGGGAAACACACACGTGCATGGAAACAGTACCTACAATGGTGCAGGATTTTGTATGTCAACATACAATGACTATGTATGCATAATTTATGCAAATACATTAAGCTGTTTATCATGAAGGTGTACAAATTTATAAACCCTTATAAAGACAACATGTGGAGGCCAACAGTCAGAACTCTATGGTTTATGCACACAAACATACTGTAAATGCCAAATGAAACTGTAGATTACTGTTTCTGAGATACTATATTTTTTAAATTTGTATTCACAATAGCTGTGTTTACAAATTTGAAATCCGATGACAAATGAAATAAGGTTTCCTCCCATTTCTGTAAAATAAACATGCATTGCTATATTTGCAATACACGCTTAACATTCGTTGGCTAAAAAAAAGTTTGAACTCAAAACAAGCTGCAGTTTCCTTCTGCTGCCACTTGGGGTCATTAAAACGCAGCATTGCCAGACATGATCTTCAAATTTTTATTCAAGTATGATCTTCATTAAAAAACGTTTTTTTGAATCACTGCACTGGTTACTAATGTTGCATCCTAAGATTTCTGGGTAATAAAGTTCTTCAGCCAGTCGGAGCTGCTACACCTCAGAGTTTCCCAGTTTGAAACAATCAATATCAACACACAGACTCAGACGTCCACTGATGCTGTTCCAGTCTATGAGGGAAACCTATCTACTCTTCTGAATACAGTTTGTCCTGGCCTGGTCCTGATACCTTAATCACACACGCACACACAGACACACACACACACTCACATGATGTAGACAGGCTGGACTGAATCTGGGTCAGACCAAAGGAAATGAACACATGGCACAGAAGCTCAGACTGTAAAGTGTATTTGTGTATGTTATTTGGTATTTAAGTTTAAGACATAATACGTCTTAACACACTCACTCAGTAGATACAAGCTGAAGGTGCAAGTTTAGTGTTTTGAAATTTTTTATAGCTTTTTGCAGTCAGACAAAGATTACAGGCAAACTGTATGTTTCCGACATACACACACACACACACACACACACACACACACACAAACACACACACACACACACACACACACACACACACACACACACACACACTAATGCATTGTCCTTCTGTTTGCCAGCTTGTCTTCTTGTCTGTTTGGCAGTGATGAAGTGCAAATGACGGTGGGCAGAGTAATAATGGTCTTGCAGAGCAAACACTCTCTTATTCCACATAGTGATGACAGCTCACTCTGTCTCTCCTTCTACTTTTTCCTCCTCTTCTTCTACACCTGTCCTGATGTCTTTTTTTCTTCAGAAAGCACATTTAGAGACTAAAATACTAAATAATTTAGAGACAAAACTTATGATAATGATTTTTATTTTAGTGTGAATTTGTCCTTTATTCTGTCCTTGTTCCTATTGGTGCCTTTAAGTGTAATTATGTTTATGAGAAGTAAAGGTTGCTCTCTCTGGCACAAGAAAGCAGGAAAAGATAAATTTGACAACTTCTGTATGTTAACACTGTACAGCATCACATTATATTAGAATCAGGAAAAGAATGTTTCCCTCAGACCAATGAGTCAGTCATCAACAAGAAGCGGTTCAGCATCCCCGTGGTCGCAAACTGCGATGTTTCAGATTCTGGGATGCATGGAACTAGCTTTAGTGTAAACCGACATCGTCTCTTTTACTTTATTAGAATAGAGTTTCAAGTTTATAAATAGTGACCCATGAGAAAATGTGTTTCTCTTTGATTTTGAGCGTCGATTTTGCATGTCGTCAGAAGTGAAAACTACGTGGCAGTGGAATATAATCCTGCGTATTCCTGGTGCTGCAGCCAGAGTGGGAAGTGTCGTGAAAAAAGCTATCGAGCTTGTCTAAGACTACATGCATCAACATTTCTGTCATTTACGTTATCATTGCTGTTTTGTCTGCTGGGATCTCACCATTAACCTCTTCAGGTGTTTTCATGGTTTCTGTGTACTTTGCGGAAAAGTGGAAGTTCACAAAGAAGAAACTACATTGTGGGCCAGGGATGATTAAAGTAGAGTCTGCCCCCAAGTGGCTTAAGTTTTAAATCCTCTGGACATTCTCAAAGTATGCAAGGAAGTGTGTGAACAGTGACGCAGATGCGTTAAGTGCCATGTTGCGTAAAGGATTTATTCTTTACTTTTTACATCTCATCAAATGCATGTGTACTTGTTTAAACATTTAATTCATTTCTACCTTTGTGAATATGGAAAATGTTACAGTTTTACAGTAAACAAAGTAATGAAAAAATAATGAAACAAATTTTTTACCATTTCAAACCTAAAAGTGAAAGTGACACAGACTTGTTTATGATTTCTCTCTTTAACCAACTCAAACTGCATAATCTAGAGCATATTGAGCCATTTTGCAAAATCAAACATATGATTTAGTATCTGACATAAACTATCTTGAAAATCACCAAAGTGTGGTTAAAATCCATCCTTGTATTGTGCAGCCTTTTCCAGTTGAAGTAGCCCCTCTGGTTTACAGCACATGTAGGAGCTTTTGTTTTTAGGTGCATTGTGCCTTTAACCATCTCAGACAGAGCAGGGATTGTGATGCCTGGTGGCTTCTTCTATAGTAGGTTCCATTACTGTGGTCCAGCCCACAGTGTGCTGCATAACTGTGGTTACACAGTCCTGAGGCACACACACACACACACACACAAACACACACACACACACACATAGATGGTAGACAGAATGACTTTAAATCCATGTAGACAAAATCATACAACCTGCAGCAGACACATATAATGTACAGAGATGCACCATGCAAGCTGCTGGACAACCAGTTTACATTGCACAAAGTGTGTGAGCTCAGATCAATCATGTAAAAAAGCAGATTAATTGAAGTTGTGTGAGAAGTTGTTTTTGTTGCGCGATAGTTCATTGAGTGGGCAAAAGGGGCAGTGTGTGTGTGTGTGTGTGTGTGTGTGTTTGTGTGTGTGCGCGGTGCAACAGTGTTAACATTCAAAGCAGGACCCTTAAACCTCAGAGGACTCTTCTTCTCAGACACCGCTACCCATTTTTCAAGATCTTTTTTGCACATTGCTCTTAATCTTTCTTTGATTAAAAAAATTGTGCTAGGCTTGTTTCTGTTTACCTGATTTGTACAACCCCCAACTCCCAAAAAGTTGGGAAGAACAAAAAAACAAAATGCAATTATTTAGAGACTACATCAACCCATATTTTATTCATAGTAGAACAGCATATCAGATGCTGAAACTGAGACTGAAATTTTAGCATTTCATGGAAAATATTTGCTCATCTTGAATTTAATGGCATCAACACATCTCAAAAAAGTTGGAACAGGGGCAACAAAAGGCTGGGAAAGTAATTGTGGCAAAAAAACAAAACAAATGGAGCATTTGACAACTAATTAGGTTAATTGGCAACAGGTCAGTAACATGACTGGGTATAAAAGGATCATTTTAGAGAGGCAGTATGTAAAGAATGTAAAGATGGGCAGAGGTTCCCCAATCTGTGAGAAAATGTGCTTACAAAATGTGAAGACTTTAAAGATCCCACCACCTACAGTATATACTGTCATCAAAAGATTCAGAGAATCAGGAGGAATCTCTGTGCACAAGGGACAAGGCCAAAGGTCAATGTAATTATTGGACTCTCAGGCAGAACTGCATTAAAAACAGACATGATTCTTTACTGGACATCACTGCATGGGCTCAGGGACGCCTCTAGAAACCACTGTCTGTGAACACAGTTCTCTGTACAATTCACAAATGTTAGTTAAAGCTGTATCATGCAAAGAATAAGAAGCCATATGTGAACACAATCCAGAAATATCGCCATGTTCTCTGGGCTAAAGCTCATTTAGCTCATTCTTTTTGGAAAACATGGATGTCGTGTCCTGAGGAGTAAAGAGGAGAGGGACCATCCAGCTTGCAATGAGAATCAAAAGCCTGCATCTCTGATGGTATGGGGGTCCATTAGTGCCTTTGGTGTGGGCAGCTTACACATCTGCCAAGACACCATCAATGCAAGTACATACATAGAGTTTTTAGAACAACATATGGTCCTATCCAGAGAGGGTCTCTTTCAGGGAAGGTCTTGCATATTTCAGCCATCACAACAGCACGGCTTCACAGTAGAAGAGTACGGGTGCTGAACTGACCTGCCTGCAGTCCAGACCTTTCACCAATAGAAAACATTTGGTGCATTATAAAACAAAAAATCCAGCAGCTAAAGCCCAGGACTGTTGAGTGGCTAGAATCCTGTATCAGACAAGAATGGGACAATGTTCCTCTCCTAAAACTCCAGCAACTGGTCTCCTCACTTCCCAGATGTTTACAGACAGTGATTAAAAGAATAGTGGGATGCTACACAATGGTAAACATCACCCTGTTCCAACTTTTGGAAACGTGTTGCTGCCATCAAATTCAGAATGAGCTAATATTTTCCATTAAAAGGTAAAATGTCTCAGTTTCAGCATCTGATATGTTGTTTATGCTCTGTTGTAAATAAAATATGGGCGGATGAGATTTGCAAACCATTTGCAACCCCAAACTGGGGTTGTACATCTGAAGTCTTCCATTGCGTTTCACACATTTGTGTTATCGTTCCTAACTCTTTTCTCTGTCCTTCTGAACTTGTCTTATTTCGCTGTTTTCTCCACCATCTCTTCACTCGCTTACCCACCTCCATGTTTTAGCCCTTCTTCATTCCCCTTAGAAACAATTTTGAGATAAACCTTTGTCACTTAAGCTGTCGCTTTATCCTGTCCCTTCCAGGATAAATCTCTAGGGATGTCCAGTGGGTACATAAACTAAAACTGTTTTGTAAAACCATCTCTTCACATTCACAATGTCCCTGTTCTTTTTTCCTCTCCCTCTTCATTCATTCATCATCCATCCATCCCTGCCTTCCTCCTCCTCTTATTCTGATTAGTAGGACACACTGGCAGCACTCTCCCTTGCCCCTTCATTCACCCCGGGAACACACTGCTCTCTCCTCTAACACTCTTGTCGTTGGCCCAGTACAGAGCCCAGTGTTAAGCTCTTTCCGCCAATGAGTGTGTGCATGTGTGTCAAATAGAGGTCATGTTTTTAATGGTTCTAAATGTTGTATGTTTGTAAATGCTCAAAGGTGATTTTTATGTTTTACTTATTGTCAAATATAACCTACAGTGACCACAACCAAAATTTCTCAGCCAGATTTTGTGATTTTACGGGACTGTGGTGAGAAACTGAACGAAACTGTTTGTTCCTACTGAAGAAGAAACTCAAAAATATATAGCTTCATATTCAATAAAAGGCACATTATTGTCCTTAAGCATAGGGGCATTGCAGTTTTAAGCATACGCTACCTAAACAGGAGGAAATAGTAAACTTGCTTCCATTTTCAGCTGTGTATCAATTTAAAGTAGCAGGACAGTCCAAGTTTTCTCAATAAACTATAGTGACCCTGTTTATAATGCAACATGTCATTCAATGATTTGATTTAATAGTCGTCGGACGAAGTTGGTCTTGTTAATGGGATTGATTCATACATTCCCTCCAGGATTTTGCAGTTCTTTTTGTAATTGAGTTAAATGCTGCATTTTTAAAATTTTAGTTTTAAGTTGCATGGCAGGCAGAATTCACGTTGAATTGACTTGTTGAATTTATTGTTGTGATCGTAGCATCGCAAATTCCCGGAGGGACTGATTCCCAGTTTGCTGAGAATAAAAAATAAACAATATACATTTGTTCATACATAAAGATTTATTGTGTGTCTGCACTTGCTTTTAGTTGTGGTGTATGTGTGTGTGTGTCAGGGTATTAGCTGGGGTCCCGGGGTGAGTGCTTAGAGAGTTTTGAACAACCATAATCTCCCTTTCTATAATGTCCCCGGGTCAGGGGCCAACGCTCTCTCTCCGTCTCTCTCTCTTTCTCTATTCTCATTGTTTTTTGGCTGAACTATCCGTAGCCCCCTTTTTGTTAATCCGTCCTTTTTGAAACCAGCAGCCCTTCCATCTCTCCGCCTCCTCTGCCACGCTCTGCGCTCGCTTTCTCTCACTTTGCTTTTGGCACTTGCCTCTTTTGCACTTTCTTTCTCGTACCCTTTATTTCATTCTTTATCCCTCTTCCTCCCCATCAAACTCTTTCCCTCCTCTTTTCCTTCCTTCCTTCTTTCCTTTCCTCCTGCTCTCTTACTTGTCCTGCTCCCTCTATCTCTCTGATGCAATGGCGTGACCGCAAAGGGACAGGGTTCATTGTCAAGTGGAGGACCTATCGCACCATTTGGACACACAATCACACACACATACAAAAACTCACACACTGGTTCCTTGGTATTCTTGGCACCAGCTGAATGATTGACAGCTGAAAAGAAAGAAAGAATTCCCTCACCGCCTTTGACCTCGTTTCCTCTCTCGTCCTTCTCCACCACTGCTGTAGCTTTTTAAGTTTCCCTTTTTTCAACTCTCATTTAAGTTTAAATTCTATAGTTCTGCCTTTTTGGCAAAATGTGGCAACATCTTTGCGTTTCTGCACTTTATTTTTAGACAGTATTCTGGCTTAATTTCTGTAATTTGAGCCCTTTTCTTTAAGTGCCACTATTTTTTTAAGGCCATTTATTTTTAAAAAATTGATTGGATTTTCTGCTCCTTATGGTTATATCTGACTCACCTGATCACAACATCGTCAGTTAACATCATCTGTTAAAAGTTGCACTTGAACAAACTGCAAAGATGTGAAATCACGACTGCTGTTCACAAGGCGTAAAATGGAAGCTGCAACTTTTTTTTAACCATTTGGTCTCACCTGCATATTGTGTTTGACAGTAAACATCAAACATGCATTAAAGATTACATACAGTATCAGCCACTGTAAAAGAGCTGCTACAGTTTGTGTGAAGAAAAAATACAAACAATTTCAACATGTAAAAAGTTGATTTTCCTTTTCCAGAAAAGATAGAACAAAATCTTTGGTATAGGTGCTAGAAATTCTAGAACTGTTAGCACTGTCGGCTACATTTAAAAAACTAAATTGTAACAGAAATGTGTTTAAAAGAAGACTTGAGAAGTGAGTAGTGTAATCGTCAAACCACCAGAGAACATTGTCCAACTTTCCCTTAAATATCCCTTTTAAATCCCAATGTATTAACTCTCAAGTTCTTGGGAATACTTTCACCCTCATACTGTCACCTGTTGCATCTTCTCTTTTTTCCAACTCAAACCCGTTTTTGCTTTTTTCGGCAAAACAAACTATCAGCAGGACAAATGCATCTGAGCGAGTAACTTACTCCACTACACTCATATGCACTGTCATTCATCTTCTGCTACTGTTTCTCATCAGTCTATGTTTCTCCCTTTAAGTGTCACCCTAATATTTCTGCTCTGTCTCTCACACACATATGCTCCCCTCGGCGTGCATGTGTGTGCTGGTTGAGCTGCAGCGTTGATCTGAGTAAACATAATTAGTTGTGTTTTTTTTGTCTTGCCCTAATAAAAGAGTCATTTGTTTGACATTTCCACTACGCTACAAAGAGGACATTTATAAGCCTGGGCCCAGGTTCGCCCCCAGGCCAACCCCAACAGAACAGACTGGGTATTTTTAGCACGGGCCGGCTCGCTTGCTAACTTTGCTCGGACAGTGTGTTTGTGTGTGTGACAGTGAGAGACAGAGCAGTGTGCTGTGTGTTTCTGGGAAAGAGAAAAAGAACAAGAGAGATGGCGATTTTAAGAGATTTTCTGTGATTGTGGTGCCTGTCAGAAGGTTTGAGTGTGGGTTAGCATGTGAAAGTGTAATGAAAGGTTTGTGTGACCATGTGTTGGATGGTGTGTGTGGAAAATGCTCTCTCCCTCCCTCCTTTATTAAGGTCCTTGTAAAATATCTGATAAATCTCGGTTCAAAAAATATAAAAGGGACTCTGTAGAAGCTGACATTGCTGGTTACAAGCATGGCTCAGTCCAGACTGTAGACAGACAGAGATTCATTACGATTCCTTGCTTCATTATTAAACAGGATTCCTACTACTCAATATTTAACCCTTACAGCACCTTTTATTCCTGTTATTCTAATCTCACTTTACCTTCACTGTGGTCCAGGTTTTATTTTCACTTTAAAATGAACTGAACTGATTTAAATTTTTTCTATAAAGAGAAGTGCTGGGCTCAGTAAAAGATTTGTGTGAGAATCAGCAGCAACCTGGAGCTATAATATCCTGATTTAAATCTGGTTTTGTGGCTGGTATCTCCTTCTCTGAGCAAAGGTTTGAAAGTAAAACATCCTCAAAATCAGAAAAAAACAGGACATTTTTCAACAGGAAATACATGTAAAATATTGAAATGGATAGAACACGTTAACTTGTTTTGTGTTGTTAAATAAATGTTGCGTACTAGCAGATCCCAAATTAAAGTCAGGATAGATGCTGCCATCGTTTTGATTGGCTGTTGTTACAGTTACATACAACGTTAAAGTCCACTTTGATGCAATTCCAGTTTAGGGAATTTAACACTGGCTTTTAAATATATGGTGACCAGTGCATCTAACTCAATTAAAACACCTGCATTCCCCAACAACACGCACACAACTCCCGTGAAGCTGCAGTTTATCAGTAACACAACTAAATCGATGTGAGAGCAGCCTAAACTTTTTGACTTTAGGTTTGTTCAGCAGTTATTCACATTTACACCGTGCTGGAAAGAAACTCTGGTGTTTCCCTTTACGTCCATCGTGTTCTGACACTCCACAGCCGGCTTGTACTTTTTCCGTTGCTAGGTAACATATCCAAAAAGACGACGAAGAAGAAAAAGCTTTAAAACTTTATGCCTGCCATCATTAAGAGAAACCTCTTTATGGTTTTCAGCTCACATCAGAGTTTGTTGTCTGTGACCTCGGTGGTAAAATCAGTCGTAATGTTGTGGCAGCAATTTTGGTTTCTGGGTTTTTGCGAAATGAAGCGAGTGTTTACAGTGAAGGCTCCCTTGCTTCACTGGAGTTTGGAGGGAAAGTGTGTTTCAGCCTGCGCAATCAATGTGAAGCTGTGACGCCTGCGTCTCTGCGGCGATGTCTACGACTCTGTGTATGTGTGTAAGTGCGTCTGTGCTGTGATCCAGTGTGTGGTTACGTACGTGTTCTGCTGCAAGAGAAGTGTGGCGTCATTACATCACAACTTTTCCATACTTGCTCTGTGTGTATGTATGTGTTTTGCCAGATTTGTGAGGGAGAGGGGGGTGTACACTATTTCTCACCTTTTGAGCTAAATGTCATCCAGACCACACCCCTGGCACACACAGATTATTTTAGTGTAACTTTTTTGTGTTACGCATACAATTTTTTTTTCCATTTTCTTGCAGGGAACAAGAAATATGAAAACGTAATGTATTCTGCCAAAATCTTGTGTGTGTGTGTGTGTGTGAGAGAGAGAGAGAGAAATACAGAGAGAAATGGAAAGAGAAAAGGTAGGAGGAGATACACACACACATGCACACGCACACCAAAAAACAGAACACAATCGGCCCAATCTGATGCTGCATCTTGGAGTGTGAAAGGGAGCCTTGTCTGGCTGCCTGAGGAACTCCCTTCGAATTGGACTGTGTGTGTGTGTGTGTGTGTGTGTGTGTGTGTGTGTGTGTGTGTGTGTGTGTGTGTATCAGCAGGCCTGCCAGGCAGACATACTAAACCACTCTACATCCATGTGGCAGCAAAATGTAGCTTGGAAAACAACCCCACTCTAACAACACACCCCGAGGGCTCCAGAGGCCAGCCGGCGACCTGGTGTGTGTGTTTATGTGTGCGTGCATGCCACAGTAAAAAGAGGAAGTGTACAGGAGCTGTGAAAACAGTTCAGGTCAACAGTTTGTACCCAGACACATCAACAGAGAGAAAGAAAGAACCTGGATTCAGTCCTAACTGGCCACGTTTAGGTGGCTATTTCCAGTAACTACAGTGAAATTTGACGTCAGAAAATGTTTCAGCAATCTGAAACATCCATTCTAATGGCCAAAAGTTTTCAGGTGATGCCATTTTGCACTTTCAGTGTGAAGAAACGCATCAGCGAAGTGGCTACGATCACCTGCGCTTAGAACAGACTGCAATGCAGCAATGTGACAGGATGTGTTTTTAGGAAAATGTTATAAAAAACTGGAAAGCTGATTTTCCATAGTACACCGGATTAAAGTAATGTTGACACCTCATGTAAAGGTCTTAACATCTGAAATAGCTTAAGCACAATTACAAACACAGCTACAAAGGTGGGGCGTGTTGGGCTGAATGGTAATTAGCAGCATTTTTCATCTATAAAAGCAGTCTGGCAATCAAAGTTTTCAAAGCAACATGAAACAGCTAACAGAGCTACAAAAAGGCAGAGGCATCTGTGCTCAATTTGGGTCAAGTTCACACAGAGAAACAGTAAGCTGCGAGATTTGTCACAAGAAGGGGTGAAAAAGATGAGTTGCTGCTGCTGCCAGGAATGGAAAAATAGGTGAGGCTAGAGATCTGTTGTCATAGGCCTCCTGATGTCGTTGGTTGCACCTTTGAAAGGGTGGGTTTTTGTGCTTCAAAGCAATTTGTCTTTGTTTAATATAGACATTAAAAACTACAAGACAACATTTAAAATGAGAAGAACATACTAGTAAGTCATGTAATTCATGCAAATCAGGCCAATGAAGCAGGTGATGATGAGTTGAAACTGACAAACAGGAGATAAGATAAGCAGATAAGAACGTTAATAGTGGAGAAAACTGAAGAATCCTAGTTAGTTAAGGTTTATCTTTTAAAAGTAGACAAAAAAAAAGACAAAGTTAGAGATAAAGTATGCAACTGTTTCATCTTTTTTTGTCATTTACTAGAAATATGTGCCATGTTGAATGTGGAGAAGTGCTGTCAAAGCCCCCTGTTAACCAGATTTACTGAACTTTTAGAAGTTAAGTGAGGCTTACTCTTCCAACCAGTCAGAGAATTTTACCTTTACTTTTGGTGAATTCTTATTTATTCACAATCACTGGGCAGATCAGGGAGAGAGGGCAGCTGATTCCCCGCTAATTGTAGGCCCTGGTTCCCCCAGTCCAGATGTTGGACTGTCTTTGAGCAGAGCACTCATTATGGCCCAATTTACTCCTGTGTGTCTCTTCCTCATATTTAAATCACTGTGGATGAAAGCATCGAACAAATGTAAAGGGCTGCGCAGAACAGCTACTGTTGCATATTCTATCTTTTAGAAAAAGGCTGTGGTTTTGGCTTGTAACAAAGCAAACATCAGCTGCAGAAGTTTGATGGGATGTGAACTCTGGTCTCCTGAAAAAAGAGTGAATACGCTACATCACCTTGATCTTACCTTCCACCGTACTACATGAAGGATACAATAAATGTATCAAGGCTTCTCTGCAAGAACAGGAGCCACAATTATAGTATGAACCTGAATCACTGCAAGAAAAAATTGGTACAGCAGCTAGAAACGGTGCTATTTCTGTGCATGTACACACACAAATATACACAAATAGATAGTTTGTGTAAAGGTGTGCCTCCTGTGAAAACATTTCTGCATTCACACACATTTACAAAAGCTCTCTCTCTCTCACACAAACGTAAAATGTTTTCCAGTCATTTTAGAGTTGCAGTAGTTCTTCATAATTTCCACCTGAATGAAAGGGAGAACGATAATGAAAAGTTTGGCCTTTTGTGCAAGAGGGATCAAGACAGAGTGAGAGAAACTTCATCTTTCACTTGTATAAATGTAGAACCAAACACTTTTACTGCACCTCTTGGGCCCTTATGTTTACATTATGTTGCCTGTGTGTGTGTGTGTGTGTATCTGTGCTTGTGCCTCACAGCAATACATATCTCTTTCCTCAAGAGTAAACTCGGGTCAAACCAGTTAGTGTTGTCACGGCAATATGCAGTTAGGCCTCCACATGTTTGTTTGCTTTGCATATTTTTTGTGAATGTTATGAAACTGGTGTGTGTGTGTGTGTGTGTGTATAGATGCATGACCAGAGCATGCATGCATGACTGTGCGCGTGTGTGCTTGCATGTGAATGATGTGTTTGTCTGTTAGACTAGGTGCATATGAGCTCAGTGAGCGTGTGTGTGTGTAACACAGTAGGCTGGCCTCAGGCTGATATATACTCTTTTCATTCAAACAGCCCATTTACAGTTCTAGGGTCGGCTCCCTCTCGCTCTTCCATGACCCGGACCATTTAGAGGTCAGCGTCAAAGCTGAACTCAGGTCAGCTCTCTAACTGACTCTAGCTTTGGCCCACTGAGGGTTTACTGACAGCCAGGCTGCTCAAACTGGGGCTTTTTGTTTACATTGCAAACACTCATAGTTCCATTTTCTAACAGTGGATGGGATGAAATGTATTATTTATCACAAAATACATGTTACAAAATATGTATATTGACATTAGTCCATGTGAGCACATGTTGAAAACTAGACAGTAAACATGTAAACAATCACGCGGAAGAGAAATTGAATGTACTTGAGCATGAGCTTGAAGTGTTTGGAGAACCTTTAACCTCAGCCATTCGGGGGCTGAACTCCTGAAGGCAACTTAAAGCAGTTTTCATTGAATTAACCTGATGTACGCTAGCTTCCTAAACATCTGCAGTCTGCTACCATCAGTGTATATGTTTACTTTTTCTATGAGAGCCCAGATGATGGAAACATTTGTAACTTTTTGCAATTGGAGGACTCACTAGAAATGGTCCGTTCAGGCCCCAAACCACAGGGAGAAAAATACTTACTCAGACCTTTTGGGGTTGAAGATCAAAGCCTGTGAAGGTCAGATGCTAAAGGCTGGTTTAAATTAATAACCAGCATCAAAATCTGTTGTAGGAATCACTGCAGAGTTCACATTTCTAGTTTCTACATAATTTCTAAGCACTAGTTAGTTTTCTGTCTTGTTTCCAAAACAGCGTCTGTATCATTTCGAGGAGAATGATGTCGCTGAGGATGAGGACATCATGTAACTTTTAAGAGCCCAATATTTAAACCACAAACATAAATAGTAGATTATGTGATATGTGAGATGATATGTGGTTATTTATACCAGTTTTTCAACCTCACTAGGCCAAAAATACATATTCAAGCATTTGTCAACAAATAATTGGGATATTCAATCTAAAAGTGGAGATCAAGAAGAAATGATCCAGTTTTTTTAATGTCAGTGAAACAGGTTGGAGTGTTTGGGGATTTCCTCCACATTGTGTCTCCTCACACCTTGAGTTTTACAGTAGGTCTTCAGTGAAGGGAAATTCCACTGGGTAAAATTCTAAACATTTCCTCAACAGTCTCTCCACCCAAGAGTCCAGTATTTCTTTTTAATTTCTTTTGTTTAATGGTAAATATTAGTATTTACCCGACAGTTATATTTTAACAATATTTCTAAAGAATAATTGTTTCATGGCCATTAAAATTTTTCAGATTTCCTTCATGAGCTCTGAATTATCTCCTCTCTGTTCATCTCTCTAGGGTTCGGGCTTTCATGCATCGCGTAGACAGAAATATGGCAACGTGTTTAAGACTCATCTTCTCGGGCGCCCTGTGATCCGAGTAACGGGCGCTGAGAATGTTCGCAAGGTGCTGATGGGTGAACACACGCTGGTGACGGTGGACTGGCCTCAGAGCACTTCCACTCTGCTGGGACCCAACTCTCTGGCCAACAGCATCGGAGACATCCACCGCAAGAGGAGAAAGGTCAGGACACACACAGACACACAGCAAAGTACATGCACCCACATGTACCCTATTGTGTTTGACGAACACCTTGCTCTAACTTTATGTGTCAGCATTTTTGCCACAAGAAGCTATAGTGTTAAAAAAAAAATATCAGAAACCTGCCACTGATTCAGTCACAATTATACCGCAATGATACAATAATTTGATTAACAAAACATTAAATATGTAAAACAGACAAAGACGTAAACAACAAAACAGGTTAAACATGAGTCAAAACAACCCATTTTCATGTGATTGTGACTGTATTTGCCATTGCAAAGTGTATAAAATATGCAGCAATGCACTATTTTATTTGAGTGGTGAGGATCTGCAGAGTTTAAATGTTAGTGGCAAACTGACAAACCTCTTCTTGCTTCATGCAACCATTTGCCAACTTAGTACTGTATTCCAGCACTGGAGTCAGAACAAACATAACTTCTTTATCACGTTTGAGATAGCAAGTATCTCTGTGGCAGCTCTATCTCTAATGACCGAGTCATGTCTGCCATTTAGAGTCAGTTCTTTAAGAGAAACATTTGAATGCTAAAAACAACGCAGATTTTGTGTCTGACAGGGGAGGTATCATTTACACAGCCATTAAAACACAGGCACACTCTAAGTGACATCACACACAGAGCCTCCTCCAGCATACACACACACACACACACACACACACACACACACACGCAGCCTTATAATTACAGTATTTCTGCTGGTACTGCAATAGAGGTAACAAACACAGGGTTGTACATTTGTCAGATGCACTAAGGTCATCTGCTGCACACTGTAAAAGGCGCTCTCCACTCCTCCACACACACACACAAAACAGACAGAAAGGGACAGAGTATCTGTGTAAAACTATCCTGCACCCTCTTAGTCTTATCAGCAGCGTTCTGGCTACTGAAGCGTGAGAACGACCCTAACATCACTCTCCTCCACCCACCTACATGCAGAGAGAGTGAAAAAAGCAATAGAGATTCGAGTCAATATTTACTTCACCTGATTAACCATCTTTCTGTTTCTTTTTAAATCTCTTTAATTTCTATAATTGCACATTGTCTCATGACTTTTCCACCATCTCTCTCTTTTTCTCTCTCCATCCCCTTACTTCCTCTTTCCCTGTTTTTGGTGCCAGGACCATTTCAGGTAATCAGCCACTTACCTCTCCCTCCTATTATCCCCTTATCCCCAGAGCACATACCTTCCTCCTTCTCTCTCTCACACACAAAGACACACATTTCATGCGCATACATACAAAGTCAATGGTAAACACACACAAAGGATTAGAAGAACAAGAATCGAGGTCTGGTGTTTTTTTTTCCTGTAAATCAGTCTAGTTTTCTCTCGCTGTATCCAGTGTGGGGGCAGGAGGGGGGTTTAGAGGTGGGATCAGGTTTCTTTGCCATGATGCCTGGGGATGGTGAGGGGTCGGCTGGGTCTAATCTGGGCTCTGATCCCCACTCCTCTCCCAGGAGACCCTCGCACTAACCTCATGTAATGACCCCTGATTAGGAAGGCTGCCTCCGACATGGCACAAAGAGGGGCTTTCTGTGGGGGCCGACACACACTCTCACACAAACATACAAAAGTACACGAAAGCATATGTGGAGAAACACACCTGAATGTCCCCCACTCTCAACCTTTACAGAGACACAGAGATGGGTTAAGTTGTTTATAGTCATTAGTTGAAGCCCAGTGTGGCTAAGCAACTCCACTTCTGAAGTGCCGTTAAGCAATACAAGCAATGTCCTACCTGCTGCCCTTGTGGAAAATGAAAAAAAGGAAGAATAAAAAAAAAAGCTTTCTCTAAAGTGCTAAAGTAATGGAACTCATGTTACAGAAATGTTACATCTGAATATGACTTGACCTGACTTTTCTAGCACCTGCTTTGGGAGAAGATAGAGCAAACTCTCAAACAAGTTGTCTAGTGGCAAAACATTCAAATACTGCTCCAAACAGTAAAAGGTCAAAGGTCAGATATAATGCAACCAACAAAACATAATATCAATTCCACATTGTTGTGGCTAATATATGGGTCTGTCTTGTTTCTTGTCTTGGAGGAAGTCAAAATAATTGTCTGTGTTTTTTTTAATTATCTTTTCATCTATTTTGAGTTTCGGATCATCTGTGACATCTGCAATTGTTATCGGCGTGACAGATGATTCAGTCCATGATCCATTTCTGCAGTACAGACGCCAGGCTGTGGACTTTTACAGTAACTCTTTCCTGACGAAAATCACATTGTGTACAGAAAATAGACTCTTTTTGAGATGAACAGAAGAAAGACAATGAAGAAAGGAAACACAACCAAACACAGAGAAAAAGTTTCTACAATCATGTCAACATTGACTGACTTGCTGAAGGGCACCTCGACAGGCATGGTCTGCCTGACCCACTGTCTGCTGCCTCATCGCCTGATTAGCAGAGAGTGAACAGACAGAGACAGACAGAGAAAGTGGCACAAAAGTGCATAGAGGCCTATTGGACAGTTTTCAAGGATTATGTGGGCATGTGTGTGGTGTGAGGGACTGGCTTACTTTCTGACCCACTGGACCAGAACTGCTCTTCTCTGTCTATGTGTGTGTGTGTGTGTCTGCCCTCTTTGTGGTTTTCTTACGGAAAAACAATCTTCACACAGCACATTAGCCTTTGGTGGATCAACAGAGCCAGCTAGTTTCCATATAACCTTGTGTTAAGCTAGGAAACCTACTCTCGCAAGGAGCCACAGCAGCTTGGTTTTCCACTACAGACCAACCAGGGCCAAATGGAGCCAGCCAGGACTTACACATCAACCTAGAACGGAAAACAACAGTGAAACGCATATTTCTGCTGCAAACAAACAGAGTTGATCTCTGTCATAATATTGTCCGGGCTTAGGTCTATTTCCCTTGGGCTTGTGGACTGTCAAGAGAACCAGTAGAACCAGTTTCCATTCTTTTTCACTTTGCCTGAAGTTGAAAGCCATACGTTGCAACAGCAGACAAGTATTTTAAATCTACAATACATGAGCACAGCAAGACAGTTTAAAGACTTTGTGGATGTAGCATTGGTTTTAGATCTGCACGCTCATTGTTTAGATAATTAGCAAATATTTGATAAATCTGGCAGAATGTAAGATTAGACCTACAATAACTGACCCATCTTGGAACCTAGAAACAAAGTAGGTCGTATAAAACTTGTATTTCTGGTCTCTTTTGACTAACTCTCCTGATGATAAGAACAGCTGCTGCAGAAAAAGGTGCAATGAGAACAATGAACCAAAAAAAGTAAAATTACAGCCCAGGCAAAGAAAAACAAAACAAAAAGCTGAAAGACGCTACAAGACGCTACTGTGATGGTCTCAGAAACACCTGCCTGACCATCTACACATACATATAGTATAGTATTTTAAACTACATACGCCAATATGCATACACAGATATGTTGACAGTGGCTGCTAGTGGTTTTTTTTTTTCACTTATTCTCACCCTCTTCCACTCCCCTTTCCTTCCACATTTGCCCTTCGCTAGCACCAAATTTATTCCTAGCCTTGCTTTCTCAAAAAACTACTCTTAAATTTAGAAAAAGAAAAACAGAGGCTATTACATGCAGAGAGATTCACATTGACCCATGCATTCAAGCTCTGTTTTTCCCTTTCTACTGAGTGTTCCCACTAATATTCCTCCCTTTTCTTTTAATTTCATTTGTTTTTTATTTTTGTCTTTCTCCTGCTGATACCTAAAACTGGAAAACTGGTAAATATGGGACAATGCAGAAGAACAGAGTCCTGTGTCTGTAGTAGATGCTGTTCTGCATGCAGCCCTGCTTTCTCTTTGACATCTGGATCCTGTGCTTCTGCGCATCACCAGTAGAGGGCACTGCCAATAGTAGAGCTGAAGCCCATTTTGTTACTCCCACCTTTGCTTTTCTCAGCTTGATTAGTGTAAAAGTAAGGGTCAAATTGGCTAAAAACATACATAAATGATAAACTACATGTGACAAGTAACATCAAGTGAACATATAATTGAACAAATTTAAATCCTACGTGGTACAGATTGTTTGTTGGTGTTGATGTTTTGAATGTAAAATCCGGATTTGCAAAGTAAGCAGTAAATAAAGAGGTCAAAGAATATACACAATAAAGTTGAAGTATAGAGTAATACAAAATGGAAATACCAAAGGAATGTGTACTTGTTTCAAGAACTTCCTTGTTGAATTCTGCCACACACATACCACAAAATATGCAAGACAATTCCAATTCAAAGTTTTCTCTAAATAAAAGCGAAGACAAAACATGCGACAATATGCTCGAAAACGTGCCGGCACACTGCATTTATTTAAAAGCTACATAATAACGATGATATTTTTGATTATTGATATACTGCAGGTGAAGCCTTATTAATCGTTCAGTGAATCAGTAAATCGATCAATCAATTAATCAATCAATCACAAATTACAATCAATTAATGGGATTTACTCATCTATGTGGCGTTTTTTTGCTCTGACCTTTACATCCAAGGTGTTTAGGAGCGACAACAAAGCCATAGTTTTCTGGCTAAAAGTGATGATAGGTTCATTGAAAGACACGTGGTTTCCTTGTTTGACTAAATGAAGAATATTAGAAAAGTACTTTTTTAAAAACGATGGATGAAAGGGGCAGTGAGAGACAGGAAGAGGTGGGAGTAAAGACAGAAAGAGAAAGAGAGAGAGAAGGAGAGGAAGGCAGAGAAAAGAATAAAGGAGTCTTTACATGTCTGTGGAACCAGCAGCTCGCAGCACTTTCACATAATTTAAGACATATGGATGTTATTAGGACAGCCGTGTCTGTGTGTGTGTTCATGTGTGTCCATGACTGTATTACTGTGTGTGTGTGTATGCATGAGTCTGGAATTGTGCGCACTGCATCATGTGTGTGTGAGTCTTTAAGCCTGTGTCTTTGCGCTAGAGGCTACAGAAGACAGTCACGTTTTTGTGGTGCAGCAAAAATGACTGTTGTACTGAATACCACCACTACCACCACCAGCACCACCACTGCTGTCCACCCCCATTCTGTGTGGAACTTGGAGCGTCCCAGAGTGACACTGCATGAAAAACTGTGTTTGATTGGCAGCCTGACTGTGCAGGGAGATACCACGTGTATTTGTCTGACCTGTAGTAACCTTTCAGAGTGTTGGCCTGTTGTTCGCATACATACACACACCCACACAGACTGACTCCTTGGTCTCACAGTAGCTAAACCCTGCTGTTTCGACTCTATTAATGTACTGTATGTGTGTGTTTTTGTGTGTGTGTATGTGTGTGTAGGAATAGGCAAGTACTCAAATTGACCAATTACACATAATCCAGTGCAGATGGGTTAAATGGCTAAACTCACAGTGTCATACAACCTCCCTGTGCTTAACAAATAATTTTGCCCAGCAATCTCTCTGAAGAGTTTTTTTTTGGGATTTCCCAAATGATCATCAAACGTGTTCTTCGAGTTTTTAATCCCCTGGCAAGTGAAAGTACCTGACAGCTGGCTCAGTATCAGATAGATAAATAGTTTAGTTATGTGTTCAGACATTCCATCAAAGCCAAACGTTGTTTAATTGGATTAATAATATAATCAAGTGACCTATTAACCAACCACTGAGCATGAATTTTACAGCTGGAGATACGAATCAGTGGCAACTGACAAAATTTGTGGAAAACTTTAAATGAAAAACCGGCCACACAACCACATGATAATCACCCTAATAACTAAGCCCCAACCCTAAGGTACATACAAACAAACCATGACCAATCCGTCATACATTAACAGCAGCTAACTGACTGCCTAAAAACAAAAAAACAAAAAACATGACAGCCTTGTGTTTTTATCTCAGGCTGTTTTGAGGTCAGATACTGTGTTTAATCCCCTGTACTCAGAGTTAGAGAGCAGGTTATGTAAGCTGATCTGTGACCAGGGGCCCCAGGGTGCGGCGTCAGAGGAAATGTAACGCAGCTAACATCTCAGAGTGCCCTGTGATCTGTGCTAACCACTCCCTGGCACACATATGTATCACATATATGCCCATCAAGTGCATATACGCAATTCACACACTCAGGCTTACAGCAGCAGCTCAGTGGGCTATTGTTCATTCATTCTGAGGGCAGCGGAGGGAGGGAAGCAAGGTTTGGAGGAATGAGGAAAGAGAGAGATGGAAGAGGGCAACAGAACAGAAAGAACATGAGAGGAAAATTAGGTAGAGGACAAAATAACCATACGAGTGCCCAACTGATGGTTTGGTGGCTGAAACATCGACCTCAGAAACCACATGTACCCTCACAGTCCTGGGCTAAAATCCCACTAGAAGCTGCTTTCTTCCCTCTCCATCTCCATTATGTCTCAGTGAAAAGAAGTAGGAACTATTTTGTTTTAATGTTCCAGTGTGTTAACATATGGAAAACATATTTCAATCTACAATAAAATTATTTCCTTTGTGTGTGTATTAGCTGAAAGAATCCAGCAAAATTTCAACTTAAATACGACTGTGTGGTAAACTCTTTGTTTTTTAAGGTTAAGTGTAACAGCATTTTACAGCATCCCACCATGCAGAGGTCCCTAAAACAAATCTACATTGTGTCAAGTGAAGTTTAGAGATAAAAAGTAGAAGAAAAGTTTTCTGTCAGTATTTTCTGCTTATATCAATTTTGCTCTTTCAAAAGTTCCAGTTACTTTTCATTGAGCATAAAATGCAAACCATCTGGACCAGTCATTCAACTTGTTTGAAAATGGCCTGCAATGTCACTGTGATCAATGTTGCTGACAAAATAAAATCTAAAATATTAATATTTTTGCTTATTTCATAAATAGATTAGACAGCACTTTGTTTGGGAAACCTATGTGAACACTGAAGCTTTGTTAAGACGTACGTTGGACAAAACTTTTAATAAGACACTGTTCTCTTCTCCAGTGTTCTCCCTTTCTAAATAATTTCCAAGACTGTTATAAGGGCAGATCTGAAGGTTAAAGCAGAATGTTATTTGTTCAAAAAACATTGACGACTGGTGACTGATTCATACGAGCAGCCAGGAAAGACTAAATCCCCCCACCCCCATCCCCGTTCTTTTGCTCATTCTGCCTGTCATTCTAGTTCTGCTGACTATAGGGAAAAATCTCCACAATGTATAAGTCTCTGTAAAGACTGAAGAGAGAGAGAGGGAATTAAATAATAAGAGTGAACACATAATGGAAAGTCTTCTCTACAGTGAACGAAGGGATAAATGGAGAGAGAGACATATCACAGGAGAAGAGAATAGGGGAAATATTAAACAAACATTTAGCACAAGAGAGGGCAACTATGCAAAATACAGCTATTAAGTTAAATAAAATTATATTTTATACTCAACATCACTGTCATATATCCACCAATCCATTATCTGTCACCACTTATCCTAATTGGGTCACTGGTGGTCTGGAGCCTATCCCAGCTGTCATCTGCTGAGAGACAGGCTCCACCCTGGACAGGTCACAGTCTATCTCAGGGCCACAGAGAGACATACACAGACAGACAACCATTCACACTCACATTCATACCTATGGGCAACTTTAGATTCACCAAGTAACACAACATGATTGTTTTTGGACTGTGGGATGAAAGAGGAGTATCCGGAGGAAACCCACGCAAGCTTAGAGAGAACATGCAAACTCCACACAGCTACAAATTAATAAATTATTCAACTTATTATTTGTGCTCTAACATACATTGATTTCGCTAAGAATTGGTTACATTTACATTATTTTTTTTCAATGTCTTCACACACTGTCAGTTTGGGTTTGCCACGCTCAGAGGTTTCACACATTATTGTAAGAACAAAACTGTACTTAAAATGGGAGGAAAGACTGGACGAGCCAGTCTGTGTTCTTAATCAGTGCATTTGTCCTCTGCTTTGACTTGTCCTGGTTAAAGTCATATAAATACTCTCATTTAATAAAAATCCTTGTTGATATTTTATCACTGTCACTACATTATATCTATATTTGTTGACACTTTATCTTTCACTCTGTTTCTCCAGGTGTTTGCCAAAGTGTTCAGCCATGAGGCCTTGGAGTCCTACCTCCCAAAAATCCAGCAGGTCATCCAGGAGAGTCTCCGAGTGTGGAGCTCTAACCCTGAACCCATCAACGTCTACAGGTAGGGGGTTGGGGTGGGTGTCAAAGTGAAGAAATATCAATAAAAAAGGTACAAATATCATGAGGAATTTGGCATACAGTAGGAACTTCCAGTTACTATTATATTATATTACTATTTCTACAGAGAGGAACATAAATACTACTGTATTAGGCAAATCAGAACATCATGGTAGAAAAATTACAATTAAAAATATTATTTCTAGATTACGATTACGCAAGGCAGATTAGTAGTAAGTAACAGGAAGAAACAGTGTCATTCAAGGTATAAACAATATGATTTTGGCTTTAATCTTCAGTGTTTAGGTTAGTACTTGTTGGAAAGGTCAGGATATCCTCATTTAAAAGGTCGTTATTTAGATTGTAGGTAGAGACGTCTTGTTTGCATGAAGTTCCTTTACAAAGACTAGGCTGCTTGTGATGGTGGTACAAAACACACAGGAAGCTTTTTCATTTGGATGCACAATGGGTTTAGTGGATTAAAAGGACGTCCTGATTGGTTGTCTTTTCACAGGGAGAGCCAGAGGTTGTCGTTCACCATGGCGGTGAGGGTGCTGCTGGGTTTCAGGGTGTCAGAGGAGGAGATGAGTCACATGTTCTCAACCTTTCAGGATTTTGTTGACAACCTGTTCAGTCTGCCCATAGACCTGCCGTTTAGTGGTTACAGGAAGGTATGTGACATTAACATCCTTTGCTACATACAAAAGTCATCGAGAGCAAACATAATGAGTATTAGTTGCTCTGGGCCACTGTTATCTAACTTACTTTTGTGTGTGTTTGCAGGGTATCCGTGCTCGAGACATACTCCAGAAATGCATAGAGAAGGCTATCAGGGAGAAACCACTGTGTTCCCAGGGGAAGGATTACAGCGACGCGTTGGATGTGCTGATGGAGAGCGCCAAAGAGAACGGCACTGAGTTTACCATGCAGGAACTGAAGGTAACACACCTATGCATGAAAAATCCTCTGAGTAGGAGAACAAGGTGTGCAAATGAACACCCAGTAAGCCGTTCAATCACACGTGGAAATATGAACACGTACAGTGCAGAAACATGCTAACCCTGCATGTGTGCAAATATACGCAGTCAGACATAGCAAAGAGCATACTCACTGTTTATCCAGCAAAGTGCTGCCAAACAGAGCCTGTCTGGGTCGGGTGAACGAACAGACAGGCAGACACACACACACACACACACACACGGACACACACACAGACACACACGGACACACACACACAACACACAGTGTCAAAAATCATCTTTATTTCCCAAAGTACCTTAAGATCATAAGCAGTGCAAGTCACTTATGGTATCCATCTTTATGACTACAGTGATGTGAAGCTTATGACCAGAGGCAGACAGTAATAGCAAAGGACATGCACACACACACTCACAGCTTCATGGAGTGGCACACCCTCTCTTTACCTATTAATGTAATTCTGAGGAATTCTGTGGAAACTCAACTCACTCTGCTGGCTCTTTGCGGTTTCTGGGTTAAGTCCAGGGCCAAAAATAAGTCAACACTCCCCTTGCAAGGGTTCTGAAAGAGGCCTCCTCTACGTGCACGTTTACACACATACACAAACACACATATGCACTGTGTATATATATAAATATATAATATATATATATATACACACAAAGTGAACTGGGGAGCCCCTGTCCCAGAGGCCCACACTGAAGCACTCTAAAGCACTTCTCTGACGCATGCATGTGCAACACACAAATAGAGTAAGGTGAGGGAGACATGTCTTTTGACACAAATGATGGCAGATGAGAGGTTTTTAATAAGAGTTATGCTGCCCAACCTTCACTCTTATTTATTTCAGCTCTTTCATAATAGGCCCTGCACATCATGTTAAATATTGCTAATGGGTATGATCTTCCTGTTTCCTCCTTTTTTGGGAATAAAATAACTTTTCTTATTATCTTGGTATTAAGCATTTATTTTGGCTTTAATGTTGTTACATAAATAATGGCGAGGTCTGAGGTCTGGGGCATTGGATTTGTGCCCCAATTAAGGGTTTGCTCACAGTCAGACTTTATAATTATTGTCTCACATTTTAAAAGTCTTTGTAGGGTTCAAATAACATTCCACTGATATAATCGTTCCCAACCTAGGGTTCAAGACCTAAAAGTGATTGCAAGATAAATTCGGGCAAAGAATGATAATTAACAAAATTAAAAAGGTAAAGCATTGATTCATCATCTCTACGTCTCCATCACCCCATAGGAATCGACCATTGAGTTGATCTTTGCTGCCTTTGCCACGACTGCCAGTGCCAGCACCTCCCTTATCATGCAGCTCCTCCGCCACCCCGCAGTTCTGGAACGCTTGAGGGAGGAGCTGCGGTCCAGGGGCCTCCTCCACAATGGCTGCCTTTGCCCTGAAGGAGAACTGAGACTGGACACCATCATCAGCCTCAAGTACGTGGACTGTGTCATCAAGGAAGTGCTGAGACTCTTTACACCTGTCTCAGGAGCCTACCGGACTGCAATGCAGACCTTTGAACTGGATGTAAGTGGCCAAGTAACAGTTCGCAACTGAATACTGTAATCATTTAATGGTTTACGTGTCTTTAAACTACACTTTACGTGAATTTAAACTACACAAGATGTCAAAATCTCACAACAAAAATATTTCTTAATTCAAAAGAATGATTAACTAAAAGTCACAGGTTGATTACAAATACAAATGCTGCATAAAGTTTAAATGAAGAACAACTAAAATTGAGAGTTTTGGCAGATTACAGGTATATACCCCAAAAGACATTGATTATTAAGGATACATAGCAGAGACCAAAAGTGAAACAACTTTCCCAGACATGTTGACAAGCTGCATATGGCTGTCTTTCTAACTCTAGGGAGTCCAGATTCCCAAAGGCTGGAGTGTGATGTACAGCATTCGGGATACCCATGATACTGCTGCAGTCTTCAAGGATGTGGATGCCTTCGACCCTGACCGCTTCAGTCAGGAGCGAGGAGAAGACAAGGAGGGACGGTTCCACTACCTGCCCTTCGGTGGTGGCGTTCGGTCCTGTCTGGGCAAGCAGCTCGCCACCCTCTTCCTCCGCATTCTGGCTATTGAGCTGGCCAGCACCAGCCGCTTTGAGCTCGCCACTCGGCAGTTCCCCCGTGTGATCACGGTACCCGTGGTCCACCCTGTTGATGGGCTGAAGGTCAAGTTCTACGGCTTGGACTCCAACCAGAATGAAATCATGGCCAAGTCAGAAGAGCTGCTTGGAGCGACAGTTTGAAGGGTGTTGTCAAGTGAGGAAGGGGTGGGGGTGGGGTAAGTGATTGGAGTCTTTAGGGAGTAGATTGAAGGAAGGAAAGAGGGAAATGGAAAAGTTATTTTTTCTTCACCTTTGTTCTGCGAAGTTGAAGGCTTATTTTCAGACTAAAAGAAAAGCATAAATCTTCATCTTTTGTTGCAGCTGATGATGATTGAGACTTTCCTCTGAGAAAGGAAGAAGCTGCCAAAATGTTCTTAATTATGCTCTATTCTGTGTATTTTTTAAAATAAATATACAAACAAGATCTATGTACAAAAAGCTATGTAATATAATTTGAAAGAGAAATTGGATAGATCACACCAGGTGAAACAGAAGTATGGTGGTACTTCTAGTGACATGAAGTGAAATTAGAAAAGAATAAGTGAAGATGGGCGTGGAAAGAAGGCGAGATGGATGAAACAGGGTATGGATGAAGAGTATGATTTTGTTTATGCTTTGTCATAATCAATGAACCATTTCAACTGTTAAGCAGGGTAAAAGATGGATAGAAAATGAAATGTCAAGATTTTCTGGTAATTGGTAAACTTTGAGCCAGAATTCTTTATGGTGCCACCTGGAATCAGAACACATTTCCTGCATATTTGAAAAAGATTTGAAAGAGTGACAGAAATCAGTGGTGGCTTTGATCAGGTGTGTAACATTGCAATTCTACGTGTGTACTGGGTTATAGATGCAGTCAGAAGCATCAAATCAAATTGGGCAGCAGGCTGTGACACGGAGGGCGTGGTGCTGAGTGCACCTGTACTTTAAGCTGTATCATGATGCAGTAAAGAATCAGAGATATCGATTCGGGCAGTAAAGGAAAGTGCTGTGCTCAGAAATAGAATTGAAAGATGTAGTTTTGTGGTAGATACGTATAATGGCTGGATATGATAAGGGCAGAAAATGGCACTTTCTTCTGTTAACAGATTCATTTTGTCCATTAAACAGTACATTTAAATAAGCTTTTTAAACTAAATTCTTTTATTCAACAGAACTTAAGTAAAAGAATAATGTACATTTCAATTTTGAATTTCAATTCATAGCAAGAAATGGCAGAACAAGCACCAAGAAGTCTTTAGCAGACTTGTTACGTACTTGTTGAAGTGGTAAAGTTCCTTGGGATCTTTTTGTCTCTATCATTCTCTAAACGTATTTTTCTGGGTTTAAAATACAATGCACTCATGATAAACTTCAAGAAAATTCTAGTCAGTATTTATCATTTTGTCTTTAGTTTTTTTTTTGTTTTGTTTGTTTTATTACCAACATTTCTACTGAACACCCTACATGACTATGTCCTTCATGTGTGCCACCCACAGATTGTTCATCGGAAGTGAGTCAAAATTTTACCCATTTATATTAATTCCCCACTCACCCCTGCAGTTGGTCTTTTTTCCTTAAAGCTCAGGCTTGGAAACTTGAGGATCCTGTACATGTACAATTGCAAATAAGCCTTTGCTTTTAAATAATTACCTTCGACCAACTACAAGTCCTAAGTCACTTACTTTTGGACCAATTATTTCTGAAATGTTGTTCATTACTTTGCCTTCTCTCCATGTAAACAAACAAAAAACATATCAGGGGCTATCAGTAGTGTTTGCTCTCACTTTCTGTATGTAACTATTTTGGAGGTGCTGATTGGTATCATATAAAATAAAAGTAACTGAATTCAGGTGAAATAGTAATAAGGACCAGGTCTGCTGTGTGAACTCTCTAAATCTGTACTTGGATTCATAAAGTACACTTCTATGTTGCATTGAGATTGTACACTCCTGGACAGTGACTATCCTGCAATGAGGATACGATAAAAAAAGCTGTTTTTTAAAAAGTGGTGAATCTTCCTGAGATGGAGGACAAGACAGACCAGAGGGAAGAGGTGGAAGTAGAGAGGAGAAAACCTACATACATGCTGCTTGAGTGTTGCTTGTCATTCTCTGTTTGTTTTTATGCAACTTTTATTTTTTTATTTCTCCTCTCAGCTATTATTTTTGACTTCTGCCACGAAGGTGACTTTCACTCTTACTGCTCTTACAACCAACGCTAAGAATGCAAGATAAAATGAATTTCCTGGTTTAAGCAACTTTATTAGCTAAAACAGATTTATTGTTTGAGTTTATTGCACAATCCGAACTCTCACAGCCTTATGTATTTCATTATTGGAGAGGACGATTTCTTACCTATGTCCAAAATATGGAAAACTTCTACAACGGAACTCTGGGACTTCTTAGCTGAACTCTGGGACGTTATAAAACTTTCCGACAGAGTTCTAAGTTCCAAACTGAAGGATGACATGAAAGGATCATTGAGGTTTTAGTGCAGGGTCCCACTTAGAGGGCTTTCCTTATTGGATGATCCTCTTGTCCAATCACATTCCAGATGGATTCCGCCTGTGCCAGACATTGTTAAATCTTTCACCACACCACTGATTTCTTCATGATAAAAAATATGAACATAGAATTGTTGTGCTGCTTTTCTTGTGTACATTTTCTATTTGAGAGTTCTAGATTGCAATAGTTTGTACCCACTGAGGTTTGCTGTTTCTTTCCCCTTTCCCATATGTATATATATACATATATATAAATATATATGTATATATATATATATATATATATATGAATTTAACTGATTAAAATATTTGCATTTTGTGAAAGCAAAAAGAAATAAATAAATAGGTTATTATTCCTTTCATTAGCAAGCCATGGGGAAAATTCAGCTAATTACATCTACTAATAACCTAATATTAATGTTATTGTATGTTTAATATTGTTATAAAATATTTGAAATGCTATTTTTTATTCTATTAAAGATTTAGAGGTTTTAGCCTAAATGAGAAGATCTTTGGTAAATATTGGATGTATTTAGAATGTTATGTATTTCATTTATATTGTAAACTGTTTTACAAATGTTAATATTGTTGATTTGATTACTGTAATAATTATTTGTTTTGCTATTCAGACTTATTATCACTGCATTTTATTTGATATTAATTGTGGAAAAACAGAAAGCACTTGCGAGGTATGTCTATTTTTTAAGTGCCATGCGACTACACTTCCCCTTCCTCTCACCTGTTGGTTTCTCTATACCTGTCTTATGTCCTTCTGTACATAATAGTTATATTTCTTTGTACAGGGAATATGTTCATTTAGTTTACAAATCAATGTCTTGTTCATCCTTTTTTGTTACAATGAGCGTTAATTGTACTCCTGTAATAAAGTATAAAGTAAAAAAGAATATGAATAGTGTATTGTGTTCTAATCTTCATGTAGCTCAGTCAACTGAAATATCCACACAAGTCTCATGAGTTGCATATTATATATAAAGTCCACACCCATCTTGTCTTTATTCTATTAGATTGACAAATTAAGCTCAGTAAGAATTTGTATGTGGTTGCGAAAAACACAACTTAATTTTTCATTATAAGGATATATGCATGACACATTGCTCATTCTCTCACTCCATGCACTCATAATGAATGCTTGTGAAACACCACTGGTGTAGGTTTGGTCTCAACATTGTTAGGGACACAACATTAAATCGAATCCCTGCCCCTCCCCCCCTCAGGTTTTTATTTAAATCAACATGGATACTGGTACTTTATAAAAACTGGATCTGTATAATTTAGTGCAGCAATGAAGATTAACTTGTAGTAACTAATGACTAAAAAGTTTTTGAACCCAACAAATCTCAATTTGTACTTTTGTGTCGCTCATATATGTAAAACAATAAAAATAAAGGTCCACCTCTGTGGTAAACTTTGAGGCAACATGGATTTTAGAACAAAAGTCCACAGACTGATTTGGATCGAGAGGAGATAATTTACTATACTTTAGTTTGCTCTGAAAACATATTTTAGTTTGCATAACTAAGTGAAAAAAAAGATTTGAAAAAATTGCAAAAACTAAGTGATTAAAAAAAGAGCTTAGGCCAATGTTTCTTGACAACCTCCACCTGCCTAAACTTTAAAAAGCAGGGGTAAACCAGCAGATGCAACTGTCTGCACTCCGACTTGGGCTCTGGAACAACTCTGGCCTGGCTTTGGTCTTACTGAACAAACCTTCAAAGTATCTTGGCAGGGGCACATTTCTAACGCTCACAACCTCTTTACTGTTGTGTGGCAGTGCTCAGTTCTTAGTCCTCTTCTTTTTTTCCATCCATACTACATCCCTGGGTTCTATCATCCACTCACATGGCTTTTCCTATCACCACTATGATCATAACATACAAGTCTTCATGTCTTTTTGACCAGATGACTCAATTGCGTCATCACACGTCTTAGATCTTGGATAAAAGAAAGAGATCTCACCATACCTTTCTGAATATGCAATCCAACTCATAGTGTGGGCGCTGGTCATGTCTCATCTCGACCACTACGACACCCTAGCGATGGAGTTACTATCATGCACAATGACACCCCTCCAGAATCCAAAAGCTTGTGTTAGTTTTGATCAGCCAAAAAGGACAAAGGTCGAATCATTCTTCTGATCTCTGTACTTGCTTTTCCTGTAGCTGTATCGGCTAGAGTCACACTAAAGAAAAATACCACAAAATTGAAAATGTGATAAAGGGGGCCTTTGCAATTACACAGGGTGAAGATCTGTAACATCATGTTTGCAACACTTTTTTTCCATTCTCTGCAAGTCTTCATGCCTCACCACAGGTGTTTTAAAAGCAAAGTAATTTTTACATTGGCAAATATCTTTGTTTTTGGCTGTTTGGAGTTTATTATTTCGTACTTTGTTGTGCTGCACCCTGTAGATCTAAAGTTATAAACAACATGGATTTTGCCATCTAAGAGCTTGACAATCCCTGATTCAAATCCCCATGCTTGCTGTGGCCTTCTGTGTGGAGTTTGCATGTTCCCCCTGTGTTTGGGTTGATTTTCCCTGGTGCACTTTGTTTTCACACAGTCAGATTAAATTATGACTCTAAATGTATGCAAAGTGGCAGATGTGTGTGTGTGGTTCTCTCTCTCAATATCTGGTCCTGCTCTGTTTTATTTGTTTAAACATTTATTAATTATTTAATCTTGATAATTATTCCAAACAGTCTGTTTTAGGTGAACTACCATTTACAAGGACAAAACAATAAAGCAAACTTGCACAGTTGTTCTGTACTGATGGGTATCATACTGAATGTATCAGGTGCCCTTTAGGGTCTTTTTTCTCTCCTGCCTTCTCTCGCAGGCAGCCTGAATTCCACACTGATTTGTAGAGACATTTAGGTCCTCCAAAAATATTGGCAGGGGCACTGCCTGTATGCAAAACTACAGTACAGTACAGCCTTGTGAAAAAATGTAATTATGATGGAAGAAACTTATGGGGGATTGTTTCAGTCTGCATCCTGGATCAGCTAGTTCACTATTAATTTTTTACAGCGGCCTGTAAGGAAGCAAACTTACATTGCTCATACTCAACCAATGTTAATTGTTATGGAGATACATTTTTAACTTCATGACTAAGTATGTTGGAATTAAGGAATATGTTACAGGGTGGAGCGGTGTGTCTGCCTGATGTGCTTTTAATTGTTGAATTTAACTGTTGTTTTTAACCACAGACAAATAAGCTGCTAGTTTTATTGCCATTGCTGGTTTTATTGTCTGTATGGGCATTATTGAAAAGGTAGCAGCTGAACCATGTCTCTACAAAATCAAAACGAAAGTCACATGGGATTCTGCAAAACATAAACAAAAGACATAAAACCTTTAATGATGAATACTAATGTTATTTTGAAAGAACTCCAGTCCAATGATGATATAGTTACAGTTTAGGCTGCTAAAACCACAGTGTAAAATTTAACAATTATTTCAAAAAGACAATGTAAGGTTTAGTTTTGAGGCAAGACACAAGGTTACAGATTAAAACATGTCACATTTCTCACACGCTTCTTAAATTTACAGTATTACCTTTCCCGATCTCCTTTAGTAGGAACGTAATAAATGTACAAAATGTAGAAAGCGCCACAATGAGTTAAACTCCAATGGAGACTGAACTAAAATATAGGCTCTGGGAGCGCCATTTTTTGATCACAAAAGCCTGTAACTCCAAAACTGAACCCAATGGCAGTATAAAGGGCGTAAAACGTCCAAAGTCTCTCTAAAAAAAATCAGAAAAGACAAGAGGAATAAATAATTATTCAATTCAATATAACTTTATTTATATAGCACAAATTCACAACAATGTCATCTCAAGGCACTTTACAGAATAAAGTCAAGACTATAAAGATGTATAGAGAGAACCCAACAATATCGCCTTGAGCCCAAGCCATAGGCAAAAGTGGAGAAGAAAAACTCCCTTTAATGGAAAAAACTCCAACAGTACCAGGCTCAGGGTGGGCGGCCATCTGCTTTGACCGGTTGGGGTGAGTGGAAAGTGAAGAGAGAAAAGAAAAAGAGCAACAACACAACCTGGGGCAGGTTGGTAAGAACTGTAGATGCACACTGGAAAACACACAGCTTCAAAGTTCGGGGACATCTGCAGAGAGGGACAGAGAGAGGGAGACAGAGAAGGAGAAAGACAACCACGGGAGAAAACACACAGAGTTAATGTCAGACAGTACTGACAATTGTAGGGTGAGAGTAGAGGCGAGAGGGTCAAGAGGAGGAAAGGAGCTCAGTGCATCGGGGGATGGGTCCCCTAGCAGTCTAAGCCTATAGCAGCATAAATATAACTAACTATCAGCTTTATTAAAGAGGAAGGTTTTAAGCTTAGACTCAAAAGTAAAGAGGGTGTCTGCTTCCCGAATCTGAACTGGGAACTGGTTACACAGGAGAGGAGCTTGATAGCTAAAGGCTCTGCCTCCCATTCTACCTTTGGAAATTCTTGGTATTTCCTGACTATTAGCCTTGTCTGTTTCTTTATTTTTTGCTTATTAAAAAATTTGGATGCGTAGCTATAAGATGATATTGAATTGGAAAAACACTGTGCTATCTTCTATTTTCTGTTGTGAATGTTAACCATTTAACCATTTTGTTGTTGAACTCTTCAAAGTGAGCCTAACAATAAGACTGAGATTCATCATGTGGGGAACACACAAGAAACTGGGGGTTTGGTTCAGTCTCTCAGCACACTGACTGACTGATGTCTCAATGCCTTCATATCTGTTTTTTTTTCCCAGCCAACAGATCACTGTGGTTTGGGAACATCAAGGAGAAACAGGCTATGATGTTCGCCGAGAGTTTTCCTTTAGCTTGATGGTAGACAGAAACAGAGACAGAGCGAGAAAGCTATTACGATGAGAACAGATGTATAAAGCTATACACACTTCAAAGACGTGGTTTGAGAGTGCACACACACACACACATACTAAAGACTTTCTGGAAAGAAAGGATAACAAAGACACACGTTCACAAACAATGTGAGTATAAAATATAGACTAATTGAAAGAAATGCTGTCCTAACAATTACAGCACGCACACACACACAGCTTTTGGAAAGTACAAGGAGTTCAGTTGTGTTTGTTTGTAGTTTTGCCACCAGGAGAGACAGTCTGCCACGCTAAGTACTCCAAGATGAACCACTTCAAGGATACTCTGTGTGTGTGTAGATGTAGGGTTGTGTGTATTTGTATGTGGTTCACTGTTCCCTGTGGGTCATGGTGTGTGTGGACATAATGTAATGTTTTTATGAATGAAGAGAGGGTCTTTGATCATGGACTGGCTGAGCCCTTTTTACACATTTTTAACCGTCAATGTATTATGTATTTTCATATTGTCAATATACCATGTTGTGACAGTTTAAATGTGTTACATATGTGTAAAGTGTAGCTATATTAGGCAGGTAACTTTTCCACTGGATAAGATTCTACAAACAGTATGATTAAGACTAAAATACAACATATGAAAAGTAAAATCTTCTTTTTTACCACTAACCAGGCAGCCTTAAGGGAATAAAAGATTTTAGAATAGAACAATTTTGAAATTCACATCTCCTTTTTTAGAGCCTTGAAATATCACAACAGGTCTATGTAGGCTGAGTGGTAAAAGAAGCACAATAGAAACACAGCAGCATTTAGGACTCCCAGTCAGTGTCGCCACAGGATGTGCTCAGCCACAGTATTTCTGAGTGAGAGGCAACACTCAGTCTATTCATAGTCATTGTAGTTTTTTGGAAAAAAAAAAACAGGTTTGAAGCCTAAAAGATGGTTTGGGTTGAGGTTACATGTGTAAAGCCTATAGAGAGAGTAAAGTTGACATCGCTTGATGCTGAATTTTTGTTTTTTTTCGCTGTGTTGTAATGATGCCCTTGTGTTTCTGTTGGTGGGTTGGAGCCTGTGTTCTAACTTTCTGTCATGAGTCTGCAAAACGTTGCCACATAAGGTGCTGTGCTGCCACCATAGTAAGTCTGTAAAGAAGTGCTGCCTTACATTTGCCTCATTTCCATTAAATGTGAAGGATTTAAACAACTTTATAGCCAAACAAAACTCTGCAGGTATCCCACTGTAACCAGCATGGAAGGCCGCGAGGACAGCTCACAAGATGAAGCCCCTGTGTCCTCGCAGTAAATGACATATGCATGACGGCATGATATAACTTAACACTCTGTCTACTATCACTATAATGGTGTGGTGACATTGCAAACTACATAATTTACCATATTTAACTGTATTTAATAGTATTTTTGGGCACAGCAGGAGCCATTATGCTTGGTTCCTATGTACTTTTCTTTTGCCTTATTAAGCTAAATGTAAAGATAATGGTCATACTATCACACCATGTCAGGCTCTAGCTGTCTTAGTGGGAGGGCTGAAAAATCAGGACATTGCATCATCTTCATTTGGTCTGGAGAGGGCACCTTGGAGGGCTCTAGTGCACTATACACTTTAGAGGCCACTTCTTTGGTATTTGCGTGTTCTTGTGGGCACCATAGTGCAGTTGCTTCACCTGCCACCACACCTGTTTCTGCCTATACAAGACTTCTAGCAAGTGCTTCACAGTGGGTATGTTTTTTATGAAAGGGAGAACAGTAAGTGTACTACTTGAAGTAAGTCCTGAATGAAATTAAATCATTACATTTTTGACAAAGCTTGATGAAGCATAGTAGATTAGAGGACAACAAGGATTAATAACAAAAAAAACCAACTAAAAAACCCAACAAAGATTTAGACATATAAACAGATTGAATTTGGTTTGTGGGCAGAAGTAAAACAATGATGGATCCAAACCCATGTAAAATAGTCAGATTAAGGACAGAAGTGTTGTATGGTTTAGGCAATCTTCAACTGTAATGTAATGAAGATACCAGTTTCCACAGACTCTCCACAAGTATTTGGTAGTCATTGGTAGTCAAGTTATACTCAGGGGCTGCTGGGGTGCCAGATATGTTTTTATACATGTAATCTATTTTATTCTAATTGTGGATCAGTTATTTAAGGGAGATTGTGGCTGTTACATGTATCTAAGAAGTCCACAAGAGAGCTCTGCACATCACGTGACTAATACTGTGAATGCAGCCATAATGACAGGAGTAGATGGTTCCTGTATAGATTTAAATGAATGGTGATAGTATAGATTTCAGTTCATTGCACACTTTTAATTTCAAATATATGGAACAGAATCTCGCTAAACTGAAAGGATTAAACTGACTCTGTTTTCAGTCTGGTTGGAACAGCCATAAAAGGCCATATAGATTTATGGAGCTGTAACTGCAGCTTAATTCAGCTTGAATTAGACTCACAGAGACATAGACATTGATTAAAAGAATCAATGTCAATGTTTTCTAAATCTAAAAGGTTGTTTTACCAAACAAAGAGGGAAGACAAGAACCAGATGATTATAAGTCGATGTACCTAAGAAAAGTTTTTTGTCCATTCAATCCTGGTTCTTTAATAACCTAGATTGTTAGGATTCTAAAAATATCTTAGAAATAAGTTGAGTGTCGTCAAAGTGGATTTTGAAAATGTTGCCATATACTGATTGATTATCAGCAGGTTATTGCTGTGACTGGAGTGTGGGTAATACGTAAGAAGTACAAACTGGAGGTACAGACCTGCAGTATATCCAATTCATTTGTCATTTGTTCACAGTTATCATTAGAATGGGCAACAGTTTGTATATAAGTAGTTTGCTAAACATCAGTAGCCAACTAGTCTGTAGTGCTAAGGTAAGATCTAGAATGTCATTTTGAAAGGCACCACCTCATATAAAACGATACATTTATAACATTATGACAGCAATTGTATTTCAGGTTTATTACGTTAAACCTTTTGTCTAGTAAAAAACAATTCAAAACTCAAAACTTAAAACAATGTGCAGCTTCCAAATGAAACACAGAAGAGTCCTCACTCCTCAGGTCATAAATAGGACTGTGATATTTAGGCAATAGATTCCCTTGGTCAGGATGGTTGAATTGTGTAAATGTCATCATTACACTAAAGAAACATTGTTGACTGCAAGAAGATCTAAGACTGGTTTTAAAAAATGACACTTTTGGATGCCCAATCATTTTCCTAACGTTCTTTCTCAGATGTTTTGTGTCATTACCTGGTCTTTGCCATGGGACATCTTTTCTTAACACAGCTGCAGGAGGTGAAATTATATGAAAATGAAAACACATGTCATTATTTAGAAGTTTAAAATGGTCTACTCCCAGTTCTATTAAAGAGAGAGGTTTTGGACATTTTTGTTACAAATAGGTGAAGTAAAAACTCTTTCTTGGAAATGTACCAAGAAACCAGAGAAAGGAAAAAGTAGAGAATTTAAATATAAGACCCTATGCTGTGACTCTCTCCTTATATAGGATTACATGTCAGTTTTTGGCCACAGTGAAACCCTCAGGTGAACGTACAAAGGGTCATGGAAAACAGCCAATTACAGACCAACACACAGATTAAGTCAACAGAATCCAACTGCTGTAGAAGCAAAAGTGTGATGGTCCATCTGAGAAGAGGATGATGTGGTGAAGATAAAAGAGAGAAAAATTAGAGGAAGGGGAATGAAATAATAACTGGGAAATGTTATGCAGTACTCTGATTTAATCCAAATCATGTGGCTTTGAGGAATCTGGTTTAGATTAGTGTAGATTAGAAACTCATAATATGTGAAATACAAGAAGAATTCACAGGATGAGGAAAACGGAGAAGTTGGATGCAGAGATATTTATGAATATTTAGTCCCTCCAGCTTTAGCTTGATTTAAGGCAGGCCTGCATGTTTACACCTGTTTTCTTGTTTTCCCTTAAATCTTAGCCTCATCAGTGTCACACAGTAGCTTTTGGTCCTCAAGTCATCCCCAAATATATATTTTCACATCTCTGATGTTTCCCAGATATTTCCCCCAGTGCCACCAGTAGTTCAAAGTTTTCACATATCCAATAAAATATTCATTTCTTACTTCACAAAAAATGTATCCTCCCTTGAATATTTCTAGCACCACATAAGCGTGTGAGCAACGTCAAATGAAAGTGAAAGAAACTTTAGGATCTGTGTTGCCAAGTTCATATCAACAGTTTGGGGACTTGTTGGGGTAATTTACGGGACTTTCTGTCAATCTCTGCATAATGGTGCTCACAGAAATCCAGAAATAACATAACTATGGCTTTTGTGCTTTTTTACATTTCACAAAATCTACAGTACAGTATATGACACAAAGTTAACGCGTGTTTTTATTGATTTATTTTTATTTGTCTTACTTAATACTTTATTTATAATTAGGCATCTGTAAATGAAATGACAATCAGTTTAATGTGTATTTTTATTTAGAATATAGTAACATAAATAATAAATTAGGTCACGTTTTGGGCAGACATGCCCAGTTCACTCAACTTATTGCTGTGTCACAGTACAGCGTCGGACATTGGCTACAGCAGCTGTCGACATTTAGAGTTAAAAATGTGCAGTTCTGTCCAAAATTCTTAAGCTATCTTTAGCCTTTCTGTTTCAGCAAGGTTTGCATTGCAATCCATATTTATTTCTAGGTTTAATCTGGAATATTATACCAGGCTTGCTTCAACACTTCCCAGAGTCCTATCTTAGATCTAGACTGTCTTTGTCTGTCCAGGTGATCCCATACTAAGCCATTGCATAAGTGTCAGTTTTTTATGGATTATTTTCCACAAATACAATATCTCTTCATTAGCAATGATCCAGGGTTCATTATCATGCTGAAAATAAAACTGTTCCCAATCAGACACTTTCCAGAAGCAATGGCATGATGAATTAAAACCTTTCTATAACTTTAAGCACTTATAATGTGACCAGCATGAACAATATTACACCATAATAACACCAAAGAATGCAGCTTAAAACCATGACAAGCATTTCTCCATGTTTCACGAAAGGCTGCAAGCACTCATTCTTCCATCTCTCTGCAACTCTTCTTCTGAGATAGTGTCGACAATTGAAGTAAAAAATCACACCCCCACTCATAACTCCATACAGTCCATACTCTAATGCTCTTTTCCACTGATCTTTACTCCAATATTTATTCACTTTTGGATATCTTAGCCTTTTTATTTTTTCCTTCTTTTTTGGCTGCTATCCCCTTATTAAGGCCATTACCAATCAAGCTTCTTCGGACTGTCAAAATATCAACTTGGCATACAGACGAAGCCACTACATGGTGAGCTCTGTCCTTGCTATACTTCCTCTGGTCTGTCAAAGAAGAAACACTGAGAAAATTCTCATCAGGTTTTCAAAGATTTCTTGCTCTTCCACTCCTATTTTTGGCACAGAAGAGCTCAACCTAAATACTTGTCACTTTAGCCTCTACAGTAGAAGTTGCTTAGTACTGTGTACATATCTCCTATGTTTTCTAATTGTTTTCTGATAAAGAGACTGAAATAAACATACATATAGTCACCATAGCGCTGCTAAACAACACATTTAATGGTGACCTTGAGTAAGACTTTTGCACAGTACTGCATCTTTTTGATTTTTGTATTTTATGCACAAATCTGTTTGTGGCTTTTGCTGAGTAGACTGATAGCATTTGCTTGTCACTATGATTCTGTTGATCTGAAAAGAGATGGATGACTGTGATTAATGTGCTGTCCTGTTGAGCTGGTATAACTGGACTGACTGTAGCCTGTAGTATAAGTGAAAGAGTCCAGTCCCAGTTTGTTGAAGTGTAGGAGTTAATTACACAGAACTTAAAGGAAGTGTCAGCAGTTCAAATTGTATATGTGGTCCTGTGGCAATACTGTTTCAGAGTTTACAAAGTGACACATAAGTTGAAAAAAACTCCAATTTTGAATCCAGATGTATTTTTTAAAATTTGTTTCCCATAAGAGCACTCAACTGGCTTTTCATCAGAAAGAAAGTGAGCCTGTAGCTGGAAGCAGGTGAAACTTTTGGCACAGAGTCTGTCAGCAGTTCAAGGAAATGTCAATCTCACATTAAAGAATAGAAAGTAATAGTAATTCTTTAAACATAAATATTAAATAATGGAAGTGTTTGGGGGCAAAACAGTTGCAGGTGTACAAACATTTTTCTTGTTACTTACACTATCTATGTTTGAATTTGCCCGTTGGCCATGTTCTTGTATAGGAGTCAGTATTTCCAGGTAGGTGGAAATATCTGTTGGCATATTGTAATGTGTGTAATATTTTCCCAAATGCAGCAGTGTTGGGTTTCCCCAACCCCACTGATCCAGCTTTTTCACTTCTTTTTAAAACTGTCTTCAGCAAGCCAACAGCTTGCAGGAATCTGACAGTTTACATCACCATATGCTGCTGCACTACATGGATGAAAAACGTCCAAAGAAAACATTTGCCAGTACCCTAAGAGACTATTTATAGAACAAGAACCTGTTTTTCGTAGGTTTTACCGATAGAACTGACACTCCTTTAACAGTTAATATAAAAGGAGAAGAGCAAGGAGGGAAATTATTTGGAAGCTTGCCTTCTTAGTCTTGTTAAGTTGTGAAAGCAGTTCCACGATTTTGCATTTCAGGCATGCTCAAATTGATTTATGTATTATTTTGTTTCATATTCTGAGAAACTTACTCCTGTGTCCATCAATCTGTCCATCTATCACTCAACAGTCTGGTACAGAAACAAAAAGAAAAACAGACACACACACAGAAACACAGTCAAATATTAAGCTTATTATTTTCCATGATTTCCAGATAAATTCTTGTATATTAAAAAATGACCCCAGACCTACATTCAAAAATGACATTTGTTACCATTTCTTACAGTTCTCCAGTGGGTAGTTTAGAAAGGCCAGGAGTTGAAAAACTAATTCATTCAGTATTGTTTTATTTAATCTGTTTTTTCATTAAAAATGTGCAATGGCTAAAGAAATTAAAAATTAAAATTACAAATTCGCCCCTAAGCAGCAAAATGTTTTTTGTGTCAGTGAAAGGTATATAAACAGGATTTAGTTAGAAATTAATCTCTAAAAAGGGTAAAAGTAGTTCTGCTGAGGACCACAGGAAGCCCTGCCAATGACCCCTGAAGTTCCCAAACTGCTGATCAAATTGGCAACACAAACCATAAACTTGTTTTCATTTTCAGTTGACCCTGGTGACATACTGAAATAGTGTTCTGTTAATTTTTTTACTTTTACTGTAGAGGATGAACAGAAAGCGACAGAAAAAGTGAGAAGTAAAATAAATACAAATGGAACAATTAAGAAAGAACCAAACTAAAAGCTTATCAGACAGAGAAAAGGCGTAGGAGGGATAAAAAGGAAGCGACACACCTAAAGAAGGAAAGTGAAAGAAAATGTGACAAAAGCGTAGGTGATGATGGGAAGATAAAACCCCAGAAAGGCTGCGGGGAATACCGCAGGTGTGTGTATGTGCATGATCATGAACTTCAAGTGAACTCATAATGATGCCTGAATCCCGGCAGGTGCAGGAGTCAAACTGAGTTCAAAAAACAAGTACAGGCACACACACACACACTCACAGATATGATTTCATTTTTGTACTTTTGAAGAAATCCAATGGCATAATGGATTGTCTATAACCAATTCCAATCTTTACCCTAAAGTAAAACTATATCTATGGCCTCAAATGGCCCTTAAAACAAGCAACTGTCCTCAATTTCCTAAAATGTCCCTAAAATGTCGTAAATTCACAGTGGCCCTCACAAAGATACATGTACAAGAACACACATACCAAATATAAGACGTGCAGCACAGTAGCTTAAACACTTTACAAAAAATGTGTATAGTTTGGTGTAAAGTAAATCTAAGACATGCTCATCCTTTGATGTGAGCCCTGCATGACCTGTTATGAAAGCCAACTTCATGCACTCACCAAAATACTCTCGTACATACTTTTTACATAACCATCCAATATCTTACCTGGCCTTCTTAAGATTTCCAACAGCGCCATCTAACTCCCGAAATATGTTAAAAAATTAAAGTCACAAATATACAAAAACAGTCGTTATGTAGCATGTACACACATAACATGTATTATCATCAGTATTAGTAGTTAGAGCATGTATTCCTTTGTGTAAACATATTTATTTCAAACTCTAACAAAATGGGATTAATATAAAAATATACCTGTAAAAATGATAAATTCTATTTAAATAACGTAGCTGAATCTCATAAAGGCAGATGTTTTGTTTCAGTGTAAAACCCTAAAGAACGTGACTGTGAATTATTGATGAGGGTGGTAATGGTGTGAGTATCAGGTGAAAATGTCTATGACATCACTGTATTGATCATTGGCAGAAGGTCTGTGTGTTGGTATAATGTGTTACAATAGCATATTCAATTACAATGTCCAGGTAGTTGTGTATCCTATGTTCATATATATTTATGCCCTTTTAAGCATTTTTAAGAGAGTTCTGATATTTAAATTCATTTGCTCTTCATTTCAGTGTTTTCATTTAAAAGAGCATCGTTTCTTTAGCTCAACTGTTTTTTTTTCTGGTTGGATGAAAAAAGACTGAATTGCACAGCTGTACTTTTACCAGTGTAATATAGACACTGTAAAAAATGTTGAGAAAATACCAAGATTTGTTTTAAACATTTTGACATATCACAGAAGTAAAAACACAAGTGTCAATAGTTAGATGTGGGCAGACTTCCATTTAATTGCTTCCTTTTCAGTCAAAGTGTGCATGCCCACTATGATACTAGAACATTTTGTTCAGAGCCATTGTTAATATCATTGTAAATTGTCATTGGACGACTGTTTTTTATATTATAAAAAACTAAAAATGTCTTCTGTGCTAAACAGGTTGAGAAATCCTGGTCACTTCATTTAGGTAGAAAAGTAAAGAAAGTTAGAAAACACCATTAAAATGCAGTTAAATTATTCAGCCTACCCTTAATCTAAATGTGATATGAGAGAGTATTCGAGCTAATTTTCATGGTTTTAATCAAAAAATTTACTGTCATGTCTCAGATTTAACATATTGGGCAGTTATAGGATTTACATGACAATCCACTTATCTCTTCCTGTCAAAGAGAGGTCATTCTAAAGGAGGTCATATTCAGCATCTACGTTTACACCAACCCCACTCAGATCATACCATCTCATGTGTAGCTACCTAACATGCAGACATTAGACAAGGAAAAGGAATCCCTCAGCAGCATTTCAACATCATCTGTATCAGAAGAATCTTATACTGTCTTATGACATAGATTTGGGATCCATGAAGAACCCTTGATATGCCATTGAAATGACACATGATCTCTTTATCTTAATGCTTTTTCACATAATCTTACTGAATCCCCAAATCACAAATGTCTGCATAATCAATGTGACTGATTAAGTAAAAATATTTGCCTCAATTATTTGAATGTGAAAAAGGAGAATGAAAGAAAGTAAGGAAAGAATGGAGAGATGAACAGACAGAGAGTTAAGGTCAGAGAAGATTGAGAAAGTTTGAGAGGACAACAGAACATGAAAATTAAGAACCAAATTAGGACAAATATGAGAAAAATGAACTAAGATCATTTAGAAATAAAGACAACAACAAGAGAGACAAAGGTGAAGAGTGGGCTTAATAAATGGGATAATGAGTGTATCACTTAACAGGGACAAAAAAGAGGAGTAAAGTCTGAAAGAGCTCTATTATCTTTGTTGAGGACTGTAATTTATTTGAAAGTGGTTAGAATTTCAGAGCTTTTAACCATGTCAGTATCTGACACTGTCTAGCTCTGTGGAATCATTCTATGTTTGCTGTTTCAGGAAAGGTGTTCATTTGGCACATGACAAGGATTCACATGTTCATATTTTAGGTTTTATTCAGATTGCAGAATTAGTCGAATAATTTATTCGAAAATAAATTAACATGCTGGAGTAATTCAAAGCATAGTCTCGCTCTCTTCAGTTACTTTGTTCGGTGTAAATTCGGTATAAATTTATATTCATGTGAGCTTTAACAATTCAGGACCATGATTTCAAGAAAGAGTTTCCTACAAAGCCATTGCACAACTTTTGTTGCTTTTCAAATGTAGTGGATTTGCTTTTTGTTCTTTATGAAAATTTTAAATGTTTTGTTAGTGGCCTGGATTAAATTTGCTGGAAGTTTTCAGTAAACTGCTCAAAATGGAGAAAATACTTCTTTTCGGGATATATTGTCAACAAAGGAACTTTAAGTCCTGTTCGATATTACTGAAAGGCTTAATAAATTGTTTATTTCACTGAAGACATTTGAGTTTAATATAAAAAGATATAAATTGAAAGTTCTAAATTATTACAATCAACTTTACAACAAGTTGCATGTTACTGATTTGCAGAAACTGCATATAAATGTGATTTATCTAAAATTTTATTTTCCCTTTTGATATGCTTCACCTTTATTTTGTGAAATTCTCTGTGGAGGTTTGTATGTTGCTCAGTGCACCAGTGATTTATTTTCTTTTTTTTTAGGACATCTCAAATATACCTTTGATTGTTTGTTCCTCTTTTGACAGAGTCAAAATGGTTTAGTTTCTCAGCCTAGACAGCTCTTTTATTAGAAATACTTATTAGGCTTTTAGGGTGATGGATTTCCAAATACAAAACAATAACTACAGGTCGATTCAGATCGAACCACCCATTGGCACAGTTAAGAATGCCATCAGTGGTGTGATTTAAAGTCGAAACTTGGGAGATGAAATCCTATTTTATTTAAGTGCATTGCCTCATCTGTCTCAAAAAAGGGAGGAGATGAAATGAAGACAAGAAAGGAGAGGTGACAAAAATGAGCTGCAACTGCTAAAGACGAGGCGGAAATCAAATAAAGAAAAACAGGAAAAAGCAAAAAAAGAGAGTAAGATTATTGAAAAGGAGAAGGAAAGACAGGAGAAAATAGAGGCGGTAATGCTATACATTTGTCTTGGGGGAATAGGAAAAGTTGGATTAAAACAGTAAAAATTAGCAAAAATGAGAAGATAAAGAGGAAAAGTAGAAGGGGGAAAATGAGAGGAATCATGAATGGAAAAGTAAAACAAGAAAACGAGGAGAAGATGACAATAATAAGGAAAAACTGGGGAAAATTATGACAAAAAAGGAAAAACAGGAGGAGGTGTGTATCAGATTTATGTCTTGGCCCTTCCAGCTAACCTCCCCTATCAACCCATTAACATCTAAATTGTTGAGGAAAACTCCATTTCTTTATCAGTGCCATCACACACACATGGACTATTTTGACTACACTTGCCCTCCAGTTCTTGGGCTCTTATCTGCTTTTATAAGGGAACAATGGCTTCTTTCAGTCATTTGCCCTCCCTTTTTGTCCAACTGTTTCTCTCTCCTTCTCTCCCTGTCTTCCGCAGCCTCTCTCCATCCTTGGAATTTAGATTTCCAACCACAGGGTTTGAAGTCGGGCTGGAGGGGAGCTAATTATTATGGAAAAGAGAACAAGACGTGTAGGGAGGGAGAGAGGGGAAAGAGATAGATGGTTTAGGAGGCATAGACAGATGTAGAGAAGGAGACAAGGCAAAGTGCAGCACTGTTGTTCATTAGCAGAAGAAAGACAAAAAACAAAGAGACAAACACAGAGAGAAGTGCAGAGTTCATTTCCCATGCTTTACATGCCCATTAAAGGGATGGTGAGCAGCTGGGCTATATCCCAGAATGTACTGGGCATGAGGCAGATGGACAACTTGGTTTCTGAAGATTCAGGAACTATAGTACTAAGCTACCGAACAAACACCAAAAAATTACACAATTGTAGTAGGTAGTAAGAAAACAGTGTAAAAGGTCATGGAATGGGACATTTTCAAAGCTGTGTTTTTCTATCTGCTTTACATGACTGTGATTTGTTTTACCCTCAGCTAAAGTTTTTATGGGCAGATAACAACAGAGCAATTATGCTTGTGTGTGGACCAAAACACATCAAGACGCTTTACGGGAAACGGTCACAAACAAGGTCGGCAGTTTATTTATTTATGGTGGATCCAACCTCAATTTAATGCAAATACAGGGCACTCTGCAGATTGCGGCTAAACAGTTCCAGTAGCCTGGTAGTAATATCAACAGTTGTGCTTACTTTGTTGAACATCTAATCATAAGACACATTTGAAACAAATGCAGTCCCTAGAGCCACGTTGGCTTCAAACTTCTTTGCTGAAGTTTGAAAAAGACAGTGGTCTTGTTTTTGAGAACACAATGTTGGCTGCTGGAAGGAAACAGGAAATGAATAGCAGCTGTTTACCAAGTAAGATATTGAAATCTATCACCCTGAAGAGTTTGCTTGTCAGGTAAAAAAAAAAAAATGGTTTAAACTTAATGACCAATGCTGCTGTTTCTGTTATTTACATTGTCGAATCATCAAAAACAACATGGTCTGCTGGAAAGTCTTTGGTAACTTATTTATTAAAGTTGTAAGACTATTCTGACAAGTTGACATTGTATTTCTGAATAGAAATTCAAATAAAACAAGAAAGCATTCATGAGGAAGGTTTGAGAAGGTGAAAAGAGCATTATAGTATGATGGTGGTCCCTACCAGCTGATTAAGAGACATATTCAATCTTAACAGTAGGATTGTAAGAAATTGTAAATTGACTTTGCCATGGTTGTTCCCTGTACTACCAATTGTGTCAACGAGACAAAAGGAAGAGAAAAGCTTCCCTTCACTTTATTTGATCTTGTTACAAAACAAATCTGAACCACACGTGAGGTTTATCATGTGCTGACATTTGAACAGCTCATTTACAAAACCGACATTTCCCATACAGTGCTAATATCCAGGCAGTGAGCCCAGGTAAATTAACAGAGGCCAAGTCCATTCATTTTTGGGGTCTTTGATGCATGAATCTGGCAATCCTTATTAGTGTAGATTTCAAGCAGTCAAGATCCTAATGCTGCCTAGTGTTGAAAGCTTGTCATTGAACTACCTGTTCAGAATAATATTTCACTGCTCACAGTGTCTGCGCCAACCCAAACTGGACGGAGAGATGGTTTGAGTTGTACTTTTAGTAATGAGAAGGAAGTGGTTAGCTAATGTTTTTGCAATAACTTCAGTACACCTGACTGTCCTAACAGGCTAAAACGCCCTCTTTTCATTGTGTGTAAACAGGGCGATGTAGTGATTGTTTCCTCTCATAAAAGAAAAGACATGTCTGATTCAAAAGAATTGTTTCACATTCTAGGAAATCTAGAAAATTCTATCCAAGAGATAACTGAGAAGGTTGAAATCACATCTCTAGGCAAAAAACTGATATGAATTGACATTTTGTGTCTTTGTCTTGTGTTATATGCTGGGCTTTAAAGCATTTACTGACTTTGAATGTTAGAAATGATGAAGTCTTGTGGATGAGAGGTCAATGACCAGCAGTTAGGATATTTGGTGACTTTCCTGTTCAGGGATGAATGTAAGTGTGAATTGCTGTCTTCCTCTATTAGTCACGCTGTGGCTGCCAATTAGATTAATTTGGGTGCACCCTTAAACCATTCTGTGAGTTCATATAATAAATTCTTCAGACAGCTGTGTATGTGTTGAGCAAGACAAAACAAATGTGGGTAATGCTTTAGATTACAGCCAACTGTGTACTTCTTAGTAACAAAGGTATACCTCCACAGTATCAATGGATACAGTAAGAAAACTTTGGAGAATTTCAGGGTAACAGGATGAGAATAAGAAAAATACTTACTATACTATACTATAAGCATCACGTATCATGCACTAATCACATAATATTGAATTATTTATAAATAAGTTGTTTAGAATACCAACGTTCAACTGATTTAAATTGTTCAAGCTTTCATACTTTTTTCCATACTTTAAGGCAATAAAAATAAAAGCATAATTGCTATTTATTTTGTGAAAAATCGAAACCCCTTTCTTATACAGTAGGTACAACAAATGAGGGCTGTAATTTAAAGTGGGGCCTCTTGACCTCTTCTTCAAATGCATCATAAATATTTGTACCCCATAACTACACAATATTTACATTGGAGGTATTTTTCTTATTCTCATCTTGTTACCCCGTTAATCCCCAGAGTTTGGAAACAAATATGTTTCCATAGGTACTGTGGAGGTATACCATTGTTACTAATAAGTACAGTAAGTTCACTGTACTTACTCTGGAAGTTGCAGGCTGTGATCTAAAACATTTTTAGGAAAAAAACAGCAGACATGGAGGCAACTAGGATATGGATTATTGATCAGTTCTGGTGGCAATAATGCACCTTTTAGGCCAAGGTTGGATGGAAGTAAAGCAAATTATCCTCCTAATGTTCAGCTGATGTCACGACCGCTGTCCAGGGTGCTGAATCTGGGGTTGCCCTGGGCATTTCAAAACATTTGCACAGGGACCCTGGTGGTGGGCATAGATGTGGTAATAAGTTTGGTTTGACTGAGCAGCCTAATAATTTGACTCACCTTTCATGCTCAAGGTATGCTCTTTAGTTTTTGGAAAAGGGGTTGCTAAACCTTGCAGATGCCAACTCGATGCTCCCTTTGCTCTAGTTCATTCCGACACATTTAGATTTGTATTTATTTAGAGATTGCATTTTTTGTTTGTTGTTAGCACTTTGGTTCCATTACGCAACATTACAGTTGAAGACTACAGCACATAATGTTCCTGGAAACACTATGTAACAGTGTCAACTGCAAATACACACAAACGTCTCAGTAGAATAGATGTTTTTATTTGTTTTGCAGGTGAGTTCACTTCAGTGCTAAGTAAAATTCAGAATCCCATGTCTGACTCATTTTAGATCCTAATTAGGATTTTGGCCACATGTTTAAGTACATGCCATGCAAAAGTACATTAAGACGTGAAAATAAACACTTAAAAGAGGAGACTAAAGCAGTAAAGACTGCATGAAGATACTACACAGTTTTCACTTTTTCTTATGCCACGTTGCAGTTTTTCTGACAATCCTTCTCATGGACTGTTATTCCTACTGTCACTAAATTCCAAACAAATCACTGACCCTCTTATAAATCTATTATCTATTATCATCCTGTTGTTGGAGAGGAATGCACTGGGGTAAAATATTATTGTTGTCATATTGTTGGCTGTGGAGCGCAGTGGGTACGATGCTCTTCAATGTAACAACTCAAATGCTGGTTTGTGTCCCAGAACTCTGCTGAAGTTCATCTGATGCCACAAGAAACTCCAGGGGGTTTAGGATGCTGGAAAACTAGCACATGATAAACCCGCAAACACACATACAGTACGCCAACCACCCGTACATACATTTAAATACATGGAACTCACAATAGCACACAATGATACATGATAAAATATGTATGTGCATACATTTAGCTGGAGTCTAAGTAATAACCTATTGTGGAATAGAGGGGCAGTGATGTAAAGTAAAAGAGGCAAAAGAAAATAGGTAAAGAGAAAGAGGATGAGATCTAACAACCACAAGAATTAAAAAGTTAATACAAAAATAGAGAAGTAAGTATGAAGAAACAGAATGAGAGGAAAAGAAGAAATATATAAGCAAACAGGAATATTTATTGTCATCACTGAGAAAATGTACTGTACATGGTTCAATGCAATTCGTTTTCTGCATCTAGTCCATCACCTGGGGGAGCAATGGGCAGCCACAGGCGGCCCAAATGAGCTAGTGTTGAGTGCTCAAGGACACACCGGGTGCATAGTATGGGATATGATCCAGAGACTTCTACATCCCAGTCTGATACTCTTCCCACTGAGTCACTAGGCTGCAAGAAAGACTGATAATGAAAAAGGTGAACAAATACAGTACAGTAACAACCTGCACCTGCACAGCATCATCTCTTTTTTGAGAACACAAATAATTTTCATTATTGTCAACTGATGGCTGGTGTGACCCTGAGTTGTTGAGTGGATTCAAAAAAACTGCATGTTAAGAATAGAGATATAAAAAGGGTCAAAAGGATGGAAGGGAGCTGAACAAGAGTTATGGAGGGAGAAAGTTAATGAGAGAATTTAAGACCTAAAAAAATATCCAGGCGGGCAGGAAGGGGAAAGAAAGAAAACTCATATGTAGGGAGGCTAAGCTCAGCTATGCTTTGGTTTCTGCTTTTGCAAACACACTGACGTTACCAAAACCAAGCAATCCTCCTAGTATCCCCCATCTCCCAATACACACACACACACACCGCCCTTAAAATATATTGACTCTCTCCCATTGAGCTCTGAGGGGGAGATGTTTGTGGAGAGCGCCTGGTTTGAAAACAATGTACGTTCCAGTTTGCTCTCCCATCCCTGTGCTGAGACAAACAAGACTGTGGTCCATCTCTGGAGACTAGTGTGTGTGTATATGTGTGTGTTTTGGTGGTGGTGGTGGCGGGGGTTTGATTGTTGTTTCCACAACAATCAAACTTGCAGTCAAAGATGGAATAAGACAGGCACATGCACAGATTCTGTCCGTTCAATGGTACACAACCTCTAGTGTTTCACAGCAGAAAATCTGAAGAGCATGTGCAGCTTTCCTGCCAAGTCAGTTGCAGTGAGATACTGATCACTCCAAATGCATCTTCCAACAACAGTTCAGCTACAGTTATTGCAATTATCTAAAGCCAAATGTAGCAGTATTGGGGTAATTTCATCCAAAAATGATTAAGCTCCTCATAACTTAATTACAAGCATGTAATTACCTCTTATGTCATGTTCAGACTATATGATATTAGCTCAGATACAGCCCAATGCAATAGAGAGTGGCAATTGAGAAAGCCTTCAGACACAACAATTGATTTTGTAGGGTGTCAGTGGACAACAACTGGTTGCACATCTGGGAGATATTGCAGTGTTCCAACCGAAAGAATCCTGTGTTAAATTATTTTTTCCTTTCCCACATTGTGTCAGGTGACACTGATTATTAGTATTGCATACTGCTTCTTTGCACAGATCTGTAAACACGACAAAGTGAAAAACGGATTGATGGTGAAGTTGCTATTCATGCTATGTGGTTGAGCCGCAAACAGGCAGAAGTTTGGAGCTGTGACAGCAACGCTGCTGGCTGTCTTTCCTCAAGAGACAACAGTGTAAAAAAAGATATAAACAAACTAGCAAACCATGCATTATAATGTCCTTTAAACAATGGAGAGCTTTTGTATAGACATAGGCATAGACACAACTTTATATCAAACCAGTGAAGCTACAACCCTGTAACTTCAATGCTCAGGTTGTCCTTACTTAACAGTTTGTCATAAAGCCAACATGAACAGTTGTTGAATGAGGTAGGCAAGATAAGGGAGGAAGGTGCACATTTTGGTAAAAGCCACTAAAATGACTCTTACAATGACACTAAACTGGTTTAACATTATTTTTTGCCCTAAACACTCAAAAACATTGGATTAAAACTTTGTTACTTAAGGGAATAAATAAAGGACAGCAGATTTGTAGACAAGCTCTAAGGCTGAGGGAAACTGCAGATTTAGGTGGTAATCTTTGTGGGTCTGGCTCTAGGAGCAAAATTTTGAATTTCAGTAATGGTAACTTGGTGTTTTATTGATCTGACAAATACTGAGTATCGTTTATTTGCATGCAAGTTGCAGTGTTTCTCAACTTTAGTCACAGTCAAAGATCCAGGTACTAAACCTTTTGACTAAATATCACTCCAGGGCTTAAGAGACATTCCTAATATGCTTTTTGATGAGAGACATTTTCTACTTGCAAAGTCAAAATTTTAATGGCAAAGTATTAGCAGTAGTAGTGGTAGTAGTAGTAGGAGCAGGTCTATGTACATAACAAATGCAAAGGTTGGGTGGCAAAAATTGTGGTCGTGTCTCAATGCATCTTTAGCAGATTTGAGCTCAAGCGTTGCATGAAACACACTAAAATGTTTTCATGCTCATCCGCATATAACAGGAATTTAGAAATGTGAGCGCCGGGATGTTGGCACCATCTTGTGAGAATCCCCGTCTTTTAAGTTTGTAATTATGGTCTGTGTTCTCACTTTCTGTCATGATTCTGAAAAGTATTGTCATTGCTATAGTTCCTAAGTGGAGTGCTGGCAGTTTGTTGGCTTGAGAAAACTGGTCATGTACAGTATTTATTCTTATTAGTTTCTCCAATACTGCTGCTGTAATTTGATTTCTCCTAGTAGTGTCCCTTCCTTCCTATCACAGATGTTGCCTGCATTATCCAACTGCATGATGTAACTTTGCATTCTGTAAAAAGTCGGATGACATCTTACTTGTGCAAAATTTCCATTTTACTGGTTTATCTCATATCAAAAGATTGAGAAAGATGAGATGTCCATTTAAATCTGTGTCTGTAAAACTTTCAGTGATCCTTGAACTGGTTGCTGGTAATGTCATGCTGTCAAAACTTCAAGCTCAGTCTGTTTACAATTTCTAGTTGGAGCAGAATTTGTACTGGATACTATTGTGTTTCATGGCAATAAAGTGCAATGGAAATGAAAGTGAATTAAATGACAGAAGGATAGAATGACAGAGATGGAGAAAATGAAAGTGTCAACGAGGGCATGACCTGAAAGTTGGAAGCTGTGTGCTACAACAAACCCTGACAACGCAAGTTTCCAATTTACACTAATTATTACAAGATGAGAAAGAGATGAGAGGGAGATGTGTGTGTGACAGACGGGAAGTGTGTTAAATGTTTAAGGGAGGCTGATGACATTTGTTAGAACAGGGGCCCATTAAGCAGAGGGACAAAGAGAAAGATCGAACTAAACAAGAGATAAAGAGATACATTGACAATTCTAGTACCTACAGTGTTTAGTAGATCGCATTGTGGCTTCAGTGTGAGAAACCTTTCTTGAACAATAATATTATAGTTTACAGTAATGTAGAGACACTATATATAGTAAAAATGGAGAGACCATCCAGTCACATAAAACATGTTAGACATGTGGGTTAAAACTGTTTTGATGAAAATTTTAAGATGCTTAGATAGAATGTTACATTGGTATTTTTAAAAAAAGTCCCTTTTCAGCCAATTTTAGCCCTTTTATTAAATGTCACATCACCTGGCAAATCAAACAATATATGCTTCTTGTGCTGGCCCAAGACCCTAACACTAGTAAAGAGATAACATTGCCTGCATTTTAATTTGCCAGAGTAAAAAAAATAATGAAATGCATCGAGTACTTCACAGAGTGTATTTTACATTTTCAGACATTATATAAAGTTACACTTTTCCAGTTACTGCTTCTCTGTAATTTAAACCCTAGTTTTGCGCCAGACAGACTTGAAAATCTCAGCTATTCAAATTCAATACAGGTATTCATGTTCTCACATCTTTTCAGTTATTATTGTCTGCAGCTTTGTTTTTGTTTTGTTTTTTACTTTTCCAGTAAATAACCTTAACACTATCACCAAATTTACAGCCACAACAGTTGATACAAACATGTATCATTATAAAAAGATCTAAATGAATAGCATTATATTAAATGCCACCAATGAGTCACAATTTCTGCAAAGGTTTCAGCTTCAGCCAAGATGTAAACCAGGATTTAAAGAGTTTGCCCAACAATGGTCTGAGGATTAAAATGTCATTAATAAAGTACAAGATATTGAGAGAGTGTAGGATTACTAGTAGTTGATCCTACACCTGTCACTGAGAATTTAGGGTCTTCAAGAACTTTCAGATATTATTATAGTACTAGTCAGTGGCCTGGATAAACTTTATCATTCTGGATAGGTTCATTATAGTTCATTAGAGAGCACCAGAAACAGCCAATTTCCCTCTGATTAAAGACTATCACTGCTTTTCAGAGTTAACAGACATATCTCAGTATCAGCCATGAATCAGAATCAGAAACCACTACTGAGGCAGACTAATGAGAAAAAGAGAATTTATTGGGCCAAGAAACACACGAATTGGACATTAGACTCATGGAAAGCTGTACTTTGGTCTGAGGAGACCCAACGTGATACTTTTGGTTCCAACTACCATGTCTTTGTGAGTCATGCAGATGGTGAATAGATGGAATCTACATTTGTGGTTCCCACCATGAAGCATGGGTGAATGACAGTGGGTGCTTTACTAGTCACTCTGTTGGACATTTTTACATTTTTTCAGAAAGGGACACTTCAACAGCATGGGTACCTCAACAATCTACTGTAACATGCCATCGATTTTGGTTTATAGTAGCTGGGATCTGAGGGGTTTCAACATAACAGTGACCCAAAACACACCTTAAGGTTAAGTAATGGGTATTTGACCAAGACGTGCGTGATGCATCCAGTTCAGATGGTTCGCAATGAGTTGGATGATAGAATGAAGAACAGATAACATACATAATATGCATGTTCAAGGAAATTGGGAATTTAGTGAAATAACAAAATAAAAAAATGGCTAACAGAAGAACATAATCAGTACGATGATGGATGGTGATGATTATGATGAAAGCTTTCTAATGGAAATTCTGATGCCCCTGACCTCCTTCTCGTTATATTAAATGTCAATAGGAACAGTATCCTGTATCCAGACATTGGTTCCCATGTCAGCTTCTACCAGTTTGTGTGTCATTAATACTGTTTTCACAGAAATACTAACAGGATATGTTTATGATGACATGATATACTAACAGCTGTATTTCTTCTGTCTCCACACAGACACACACGCATGCACACACACACACACTCTCTCTTTCTCTCTCTAAATCAGCATTTAGATATCTAATCTCCTTCATCTGACAGTGTCTTTTTCAGAAAAAACAACCGTAACATACAAACAAACATAGAAGCCGAGTTGCTCTTGGCTTTCTTTTCATATGTGCATTCTGAGTCCATTCCCAAAAGCACACACAAAAAGCAAACATGAATGCATACATGTTCAAAAACATGCACATACAGAATACAAATACAACCAACAACCTCACACACTGTTGTACGCATTTTGCAGGCAACACTTAAGCTTGGGAGGACATTCAATAAGTATACAAAAGCAAACTGACACACAATTAAAATGTGAACATTACACAGAACATCAACATAAACCTGTAAAACAGCCTAGAAAAGTATATTCTATTTATGAGGTTTCATCTGGCAGGGGAACCATTAATGCATATTTGCAGAGGGCTGAACAAAGCACTTACCAGGTGAGTGGCTGGGGCAATATTTGAGTCTGATATCTAGTTTATATACTACATCCAGAGTCTAAATAGTTGGGCATACTGTCAACAGCAAGAAAGTCAGAAATGAAAAACTTTCCATGGCATGAAAGATTATAGTTCATCTGTGTTCCACAATCCACTTCAATCTAACTACATCTTCAGAACTGACAACTAGTGTGGTCCCTCAGATGTCTGTTAGCAAGCTTGTTAGATGAAATAGTCTGTGAGTGATCAGTATATCAGTAAACATCTGAAGCCAAAACTCTGTGACGAAGAGCGGATAAACATACCTGTGCCACTTTCAAGTATTACCAAAGGTGGAAAGAAGAGCGTCGAGACACCAACAAAAAACTACCAAAAAAGAGACAACAGTCACAGGAGCAATAAACAAAATACTGTTTGAAAAAACATGTAATGGAAATGTAGTTAAGAAGGCTTAAAAGATAGAGTTTCATCCAAGCATTTCCAAGATTTTGGTGCTTCAAAAACACATTTTTAAAACAATAAAGACTTCATTGACATTAAAAAGATTTATCTGTCTGATTTATGTGGAAAAAATGTTCTGAAGGTCATTAAATTAAAGGATGGAGGCTTCTATTAATCAAAAGTTAACATCTTGAAATAAGTCATTACTGAGCGTTCCTAAACAAACAGTATGGCGGGTGATGAAGAGTCCTATACCCACTGTGGACATCTTACTCAGAGCTGTGAGGAGAATGGAGAAGAAATTACACCCTTAATATAGATAGAAATCCATTTGTGGTCTTAACATGATGGACACCACAAATGCTCCACTGTAAGAAAAATCAATGTGGCTTTGGAAATGTCTAAAATATCTTTAAAATATGTCTGCTATAACGTTCCTGAAGTGTAAAACCCCATTTTGTTGCTTTCATGTTCAGATGAAAGCAGACATTTTTGCCAATATGTGCAGTCCTCCCTCTAAAAAAGGTTTCCATTCTATCAATGAAGGCTTAAATTTTAAAATGGCTAAGAAGCTCTATAGAGAAAGTACAAACTCTTATCACAATTTGGAAAGAAAGAAAAATTCCTCTGGTTTGGAGAAATCTACTCCAGTGGATTTGTTCATCATTCATATGAGCATTCGATGTTTTAGAGCAACTGGCCATCAACCAACACTATCCTTTCACGAATGTTTCGTTAATAAAGTTACCGGCCTTGTCTGCCTTTGCAGCCACTAGAGTTTAATCTGTGCTGGATTTTGGTGAGGACATGTCCATTCAGCATGACAAGGGTTTGGCTGTGACAGAATAATTAGGTTTGGGTTCAGAGTAAAATGATACATGTGTTTGATTGATGACTGTTTTTACTGTACACATCATGCCCTCAGTTCCTGGTGCACCTGGCATAAAGGCACAAAACAAAGAAACTTGGTTGGTTATTAATTAAAGAAAGAGACTCTGACTTTAAACCTACAATTTTGACACAGATTTCTATTTTAATTTTCAAGTTAGTCAAGATACCATCATGCTTTCAATAGGAAGTTAAACCAATTGCACTCAGAATTATGCACAGCCAACAACTACTAAAGCTTTTAATTTTTTTCTGTTTTGGTATATGACACCTGCAAATCAAATGCACATTAGAGAATGATAGGAATGTTTAATGCCACCATACAAAGCTGTATAATTATCAGGGCTGCAACTTTGGGGATTTTTTTATATAATGTGACCTTGGTGGAAAAACTTAGTAGGTTTGCCTGTTCCCTTAAAACCTTAGCAACCATTTGCACCCCTTGGTTACAGGTCATTAGTCTTTTAGGTTCTTTCATCCAAAACAACCTACAATTAGCAGACACTATTGGGACAACTGTGGGGTTCAGTGTCTTGCCCAGGGACACTTCAGCATGTAGCCAGTGGGACGGGGAGTCGAACCATTGACCCTGTTGTTTGTGGAAGACTGCTCTACCAACTGAGTTACAACCCCCCCACATGCAGGGACAAACCACTCATTACCAAGACACATCAGTGAAGATGATTTCCATGTCTTATTTGTTACTTGACTGTGTCTCACAGTGTAGTTAGTGGCATTTGAAAATTTGTCAGACTTAGGATTCAGAATGAGGTGTATGCAAATTTAGCAACATACTTAGTCAAGGAAAACCTTGCTGCACTCTGCAGAACATTTGGGGAGTGGGAAGTGACACACTATTCTAAATGGCATGGCCAAATAGGGTCAGTTAGCACTATAGTTATTGTTTTGCAATTACTATTTGAATTGTTAAGATTTAGTTTATAATTGACTCCTAGGGGTTAGCTACAACACCTGATGCCAAATGAAAACTGCTGCTTCCTGACTCTCCAAGACTCATTTCGTGTCGAAGGTAGAGTATACAGATTGCAAAGACACAAACCATATAATGGACACATTCTATTTTAACAATCTAACATGTGGATATGTTTATGCAGAAAGCAACTGAAAATAAAAAACACTTCAAACAGGGCAAAGGTAGTAGTCTATAGGACTATAGACTCTTTCTGAGAATTCATGTTCAATGTGAAACATGAGCAGCATGAGTCATGGGCATGAAGAATGTGTCTAAAATGTGCCTTTTTATGATCAAGCCTTTAGTCTTAATCACTGTCCATGTGTACTATTTCCAATTTACTTCAAATTTATATTCCTCTTCATCCAGTTTAGACTCTTATTTTCTTTTAAATGGATTTGTATGTCCTGACCAAATATTCCCCTGGGAATGAAAAGCTCATCTTATTTTATGAAGCCAAGTCCTTCCACATTAACTGTCTTTAAATCATATTGAAAAGCACAAAACACTCTACTACTGGACGCATATTCAGAAGATGAAGTAATCTTTTCCTCATCCAAACCCCCAAGTCAGTTGCAAAACACTTGCGACATGGTACAATGAAAACAGGAGTTTACATTTCTCCAAAAACACTTGGACACTAAAAGGTGCACAGAAACTAGCAGAGTCACATGGAGGTCAGAGCTAATCCTCAGTTTGATTACACGATCATCAATTCAACAGCAGCGACTAATTAAGGGGATATAATATCAGTGACTCATAGTAGGGTCATAAGTTAATGTGATGAAACAGTGAGAGAAGACACAAAGAAGCTTTGTCCTACACTCTGGTCTCTCCCCTTTGTCCTCTTTATTCTTTCTGCATGTCCATATTTACATTCTCAACATCCTGGTCCTCCAGAAAGCTGGACCTTCCCCCCCTCCCTTCTCTCTCTGTCCATCTCTGTCTCCTTCCCTCCATCTCATCATCTTTCATCCAGATGCCATGGTGTTGATGAATTCAATCAAAAGCTCATTTATCATTGTCTGGCAAACACACACCGAGGACAGGAGCATCCTGTGCTCTGACACATTGTGGTAACAATACCTCGATGCTTTCTGTGTGCTTGGGTGTCCTGAGAAAATGTTTTGTCACGCACCTAAAAGGTTCATTTTTAATGGAAAGTCAGAAGTAAACAAGGTTGTTCCTGTTGTATTTGTGATATATAACACACTTTCAATTTCTACCTCCGGTGACTTGGATTTCCTGCTGACTCAGAGGAACAGCCAAAGGTTACCAGATGCAACACACACTAACACAATGCAACATTATATAACAGTTCAACAGATATGAGTCAGTGCATTTTAACATCACACACATTTACAGCCTCATTTTGCAAAGTATATTCATGAAGCCATACTAAAAAGAATGTCCTGTAACTGATTATTGAAATCTTGCATCAGAATTTTTTTGTATAAATGTCCAAAACTCTTTAGGGGGTTTAGTCTACCAAGTCAAAAAAGCCATCCAATTTTAAAATTTAAAACCCCAAAGTGAATTTATTTTCTTGAGGCATGAGGTCCCAAGAAGTGAAAGATGACTTGAAGTTTGGATTAAAATTCTTGTGCCCTTTCCACCCAGTCCTTGGGAGCCCAGCTGGTTGATTCGAATGCCGACTAGGCACATGGAAGTACATGTGCTGCAATATAAACACAGATCATATAAACTGTGGTGAGAATGTGCCCAGAATACTTTCAATCCCATGGGTTTTTACATCCATTACCAAAGCCTTTCAAATGTGTGCTTTCTACAATACTGTACCTTTGCATGGCTTAGCGAAACATTGTTTTTTGTGGTCTTAAAAATTAAGTTACGTTCAAGTAATGGTTTCAGTTAGCCACCTAAAACACTTACAGGTCAAGGTTAGAGAGAAATTTGTTTCTATGGTATGAAAATTATGGTTAAGTGAGACTAATTTACCCCAACATTCATAACTATATTAAATACCATACATACATTTTGCATTGAAAGTAAACATGTTCATTTGATGACAATGAACACAATGGAAAAACAGTTTTCAAACTGTAAATGTATAAATGTATTAACTTGATGCTTGGGATAATGAAGACAGTTACAACTGACACAAAGGAGTTTTGCTAAGATTACCCTTGATCATCAGGCCAAGAAGTAAAGAAATTATGTGGAACCGCAGCAAATAAAAAATAACTTTCTCTCACAGACAGCCGTCAAATTCCCTGAAAAAATTGGCAAGAGCCAAAACAGTGGACCCACTGCAAAAATTACTCAATGGTGCCCACAGGATGGCTAAATAGTTAGGCTGTGGCTTGGTTTGTGAAAGCTCTAAGTGGAGACATTTGGTACTGAAATGAACCAAAAATGCTTTAATCACCCGTTTTGAAGTCCACAAAAATGCATTAAATATGCAAATTTGATGTGGCTGCTTGAGTTGCAGTTAGAAAACAGAACCAACTCTTTTTCACTTTTATTCACTAGGTTTAGGCACTGCCAATGAAGACCTAAAATAAAACGTCCTGTGGTAAAGTTTGCTGATTGAGTATGTGTGGTTTTTACAGACAGTCTCAGATGCATGCTGGGTAGGAGAATTATTGTTCCCAACAAAGCTTGTGGTCTCTGTATACATTTCTTGTACCACCTGCTTTACAATCAATACAGTCAGCTGTACAGTACATTCAAGTTAATGGTCATTCAGCTATCCATTAGTAACCAAACAAAGAAGAAACAGGCCCACAATTATGAACAGTTATGAAACGCAGAATTTGATCATTCATATATTTTTTAAAGAAAAACTGATGGTGTGTGGAGCCTTTGAGCATGGCTGCAGGATGTTTAGGCTGCTTCAAGCGAATTTGGAAAAAGGGAGGAAGAAATGAAGAAAGAAGTCAATGCAAGTGTTTTTGATTATTACTGCTTAGAACATGGCAACATAAAGAAAAAAAATGAATAAAAGAGGAGTAAAAATAGAAAAAAAATCAATCCCTTGCAGAGAAGATTTTTCTGGTTTTGTATTTTTCAAATTATCATTTTGTGGTCTGCAAGTGGGTGTATGTGGATATGTGAGTGTTTAAATGGGTGCATGCATTCAGCATAATACAATCTCTGTTTAAATGACAAAGGGCTAGCTGTGTGTGTGAGTTTGGGTCTACATGTGAATATATTTCTGCAATTGTATAAGCCAGTAGTCAAGAGTGTCGTGTGTGCAAAAAATGTGTCGGTATTTTGGAAAAATATAATTAACTGATGCTGTAAACTGAGTGTGTGTGTGTTTGTGTGTGTGTGTGTGTGTGTGTGTGTGTGTGTGTGTGTGCGTGTGTGTGTGTGTATGTATGTGTATGTGTGTGCTTCCCAATAATTTTAGAAGCCACATATGTCCCAACCAATATTTGAGGAGTGTTATTAACATAAATTTTGGTGTGAAACATTCCGGTGTAAGTACCAGTACCAGTACTGGCTCGTTCTGCCAGGTTGGTTCAGGGTCCTGCGCTCACAGATGACATAACACATTGGTTAAATGTCTGTTTTGTGATTTTAAAACATCCAATTATCTGTGACCACTCATCCTTTTTAGGTTTTTGAGGGGGTGGGAGCCCATCATAGCTGTCATTGGGCAAGAGGCGGGGTGCACCCTGGAAAGCTCACCAGTCTGTCTCAGCACCAACACAGAGAGAAATACACAGACAGAGAAACGTTCATACTCACCTTCACACCTACAGCCAATTTAGAGTCACCAATGAAGCTAACATGCATGTTAGCTGTGGACTATGGACTGTGGGAGGAAACTGTACCTGTACCTGGAGGAAACCCACATAAGCACATGCAAATTCCACACAGAAAGGCTGTAACAGGCTGGGGATTCAAACTGGTGACCCTCTAGATGGCAGTGCTAACGACTCTACCGTATTTCAAATTATTAAAAAAGAGAAAACAGCGGAGGCCTAAAAGTCCTATATTTTAATTCTCTAAAAAATACTTTCAATGCAAATTTTCTGTTAATACATTTGCATACAAATTATTATAGTCTAGCAGCATCTAGTAGCATAATTGCTTGTCTACAAGAAGACTATATCCCAGACTGCAGCAGTACAATTTTACTTGCAGAGTAACACTAGATACAGAATTTAAGTCAAAACTCTCTACACAGAGATATGAAATAAAAACCTATTGAGTGTATGTGTTATTAGAGTTGGTTGTATGAAAGACTATAAATCCTAAGGTACGTGGCCCAATCACTTAGTACCTGCTGTAGGAAAAATCCCATAGGAAAGAGGAAAAGTTACTATTTGATTCCTGGGACATGAAGGGATATCAATGATGGAATTATGGGAAAGGTGGACAGGAGAAAAACAAAGTGACGGTAGCTTCTACATGTAATGTTAGTTAACTACAGGGATGCTGTAGGTATGTTACTATACCTTCTGTTGAGTTGCATGGTTGATTGTGTAACAAGTGCTTTGGATTGTATAGTTAACGTTGTGTAACTTAACAGTGTCATGGTTGTCTGAATACAAATTAGCATTGAACTTATTATGTTTTTCTTGGCAATTAGCCATGTGGAGTTTTTTTGAGACAAGTGCAGTTTTTCTGTTTAAATTAGTAAAGAGTAAACATATAAATTTGAGTATTTTCTGTTACTGAGTGAAAAGAGTTTTAGGCGATAAAAACCACAGTTCTGTGCAAAAGTTTGCATCCCCTTATTTTCAAATGTCAAACAAAAGATCAAGAAATCTGAACATAATATTTAATGCATGCAATATGGATGTTCCTTAATCAGAAATTAAAGTTGATCTTTTTTAAATATTAAGTATTAAGGATGATGCAAACTTTTGCACTGTTGTAATTTTCATTATTTTACTATTACAACTATTTACTTTTTGTATGCTCTGTGAACATTATTATACATTATACTAGCTGAAGGTGCATTGTTTTCATGTAAGGTTTAGCATTAACCCTGACAAAACATTAAAGAATTATAGCTAGTGCAAATGTTCTTTCATGAAACACAACCATTTCCTCTTCTTAACATTCTCGACACAAACATCGCTGAAACTGTAATTACATTTTCAAAGTAAAAGCTGGACCTGATGATGGCAGTAGTGTAGACTGTGTTTCTTCATCTTAATTTTTTCTAGAGCTAAAGTGGTCTTATCTACAGTTTGTCAAAGGCCATGAGGTTTCAGCTCTTTTAATCCATTTATCTACATTTCTACATGTCCAAATTATATATGTTGATTTAAAATGAAAAACTGTTGTGGAGGTTCACTGTTGTGTCCGTCCAACACCAACTCACAACCTTGTGTTATAAGTCTCATTGCTGTGCTAAGAGGTGTTTTATCACACTGACACTCAACTACAACATTTTGCAACCCCCCCGCACACACATGCATGACAATACCACTTTTCACAGCAGCCATTAAACATAATAACATTGAATACTCAAACACATAGGTTACTATAAACAGATCAATGTAATATCCAAAATACATATGAACAAAGTAAAGAAAAGAAACATACTCAGCCGTAATGATAGAATTTGCTCATCCATATCATGTTTTTGACTCTATTATCAAAGTTATTAATAATTAAGTGCATGGAAAAGTGGGAGAAACTGAAGATAAAGTCCTGGAATTCTGGGAACTCTGAGTTCTGAGCTGAAAAACAAATCTGAAATATCACAAACACACACAGGCAAACTATGCAAATAGAAGCAGTGTGTACAAAGCCGGTTCATTAGTTCTGTATCTAATGTCTACCGATGCTTTTCACAGTCACATGAGCTCATGATGCAGAAAAAACTAGAAAATATAAGCCATTGATTTTAATGAATTAATCAGAAACAATATGGATAGAAATAGAAAGAAGCGGTTGTCCACCATCTCACAGTTGTTCAATCCTGGCTCCTCTGGTCAAATGTCAAAGTGTCCTTGAGCAAGACCCTGAACCCCAACTTAGTTGCTCCCGGTGAGTGTTGGCCAGCTGCATAGCAGCTCCCACATCAGTGTTTGTGATTGTGAGTGTGAATGGGTGAATAAGAAGCAGTGTTAAGCGCTTTGAGTGCCAAGAGGTAGAAAAGCGCTATATAAGTGCAGACCATTTACTATTTACCAAATATTTAACACTATGATGATGGGGCATTGCTAGCTCATCGCTGGTAGATGGACGCCCATTGACCGTAGGGTCTGGGCATATGTTGAAGTGTCTGGGCAATACAGACTGCCCAAGTCCAGCCGTGAAGGTTGTTGTCATCTAAATGCCTAGTAAGCACTGTTAAAATAGAGAGAAACCTTTGAGAGAATGTCTGCACAGACAGGAGCTACCCATGAACTTTGAAAACAGTCATACTATTGTATTTCTTTTGCTTGATATTTGTACTTCTAGGCACACAGAGACATGCAAGCACCCAGGATATAGTCAGGCTCAATATGTATGTCTTTAAGGGCTGTTTTTTAATTGCTCTATGAATGTTGAATGCTAAATGTACAAGTGTAATCCATATGATGTTACTTATGTATCTGCAATGATAATGTTTATGTGTATAATTAATTAGGAGCAACTGAAGTATGCAGTTAGGTCCACCAGTTTAGTTCCAAGCTCACATCATATTCTGTGTACTTTTTTGTTTGTCACTGTTAAAGAAGAGAGAGACTGAAGAGATGAATTTAAGATGGATTGCCAATAAAAGTGAACGTAATAGTATATAATATTTCTTCTGTTATGTTTATGATAAAATGTTTTATCTTTTTCACCATCATATCCCCGATCAAGGTTAGTTAGTTGAGGTTAGTTGTGAGTTAACACAATGTGCAGCATCTTCATTGATTTGTACAGTATTTGTCAGATTTAGCTACATTTGGACAGAGCCGGTTTAGCTGTGTCCCTCTTTTCAGTTTTTGATCAAAGCTGGTCTCATCAGGCACTAGCTGATCAGGCTTTATACAGTATTTATCATGCAGGCATAAGAGTATTCTCTTCTCATTTACTTCTGAAAAAGGAATGACAATTATGTCCATTCCGTGTGTGCACCCATTATCCCTGTTAAGGGTCACAGGAGTGCTGGAGCCTATTTCAGCTGTAGCTAGTCGAGAGGTACACCCTCCAAAACATGTACTTAGTCCTTTATGGTAGAGAAAGAGAAGATATTTTCATTTGTTCACAGTTTTGTTCCCTACAACTCCACATGTCAACAGTTGATGATGTGATTTTTGTTTTCTTCAAATAAATATCACACAATTCTTTTTGTGTGCTGAACATCTCCATACGCACATACCTACACGTACAAGTAAGCACCAATGAATTTCCACATTTTAGCGAACACTTGATGTAGCCCTATTTATCCTTGTGTCTCTTTCACATACACATGTACAAATTCAGACAAAGCAGATGACCTTAGCAACGGTTACTGAGTTGAGACACAACAGCATCCAAAACAAACTGATGTCATTCTATAGAAAAAGCGACTTCTCTCGATGATGACACACATAGAGGGGCCACACAAACCTTGTTTTCATTATCAGTTGTGTGTAGATATTAGTTTTGTCAAAGTTGGTGGCCAACAGCATTATGATGACAATACAACGAATAAATTATAAAACACAACAACTGCCTGACAACAGTGACATTAATGGGACTGAACTTAAGTAAGTTCATGCAAAGGACTTTACTGGTTAATGTGTAATTTTTTTTATATTTTTTTGTAGCAGCCAGCTCTCTATAAGCTCCTGTGTGATGTATATGAGTAAATTTGTAGCACAAATTTTTACTAAACTTTTTTTTGCACCCAACAAATTTTATTTAGCAAACATGTTGAGCCACCGGCATTGAGTGGGGCAGATACTCACCGATTTGTAAGAACACACACAAACATACACACGCACAAAATTATTACTTTTTCCCCCTGTTTTTTATCTTGGTTGTCAGTATTCTTCCTGCGTACAATAGTCTCACTGTTTTCACTGATTTTATGTAGTTTTGCCTGTTTGTGTGTCTTTTTTGCTACAGAGTTTTCAATCATCTGTAGTGAACTTTGATTGCATTACAAAAGCTGCTATATAAATAAAGTTTGAGTGATTGACGTTTTATGGTTTAATAAAGAAAATAACTAAAGATAAAATAGAAAGAAGAGATTACACTACAAAGTAGAAAAGAGGAAGAAAGGTAAAAAAAACTGTAGAAGTTGTGTAAAGACTTACATAATGTAGAAGATAATATATAAAAAGTAAAAAATATCACTCTCTATTTTGTTCATTCTGCAAATCACAAATGGCGACAGCAGATCAGCTATATTCAAGCCAGTGGTCAAAATGAATTATCTTAGGTTTCAACCATAAAGCTTTTTGGGCTTCGTAGTAGCCAGTATTGATGTATTGAATTCTGGGATTTAGCCCAATCCAAAACCACAGCGGCTGACTGAGCAATCCCTCAGGTGTCAACTCGGACTAATACCTGGAATCAAACACCCATCTGTAACCCACAGCTGCTTTGTTCTAATTTTTTAGCTGAGAAACTGAACACAGTGCAGTGACCAAAGGGGGATGTGGAATTACTATCATCGTGAAATGCACATTTATCTTTGTATTTGATGGATGCCCCGAAAGTATTACATATAATTTGTACTAAAATTTACTCTTCTTCAAAGTAATGAATTAGCAGCTACAGGTAATACATTTAATTCAGGTATTTTATACTACACTCTAAAGCCTTTACTTTATATGGATTTGGCAAATGGAATTCTTTTCAACACATGATATAACTTTGAAGACTAATTGTTTTCCTCTTTATTAACTGTTTAATGCACAGTCCAGAGAATGGTACCAACATAGAAAGAAAGTGGTCAGTTTTTGTAACTAGTTAACAAACTGGTTATTGTGGTAGCAATTAACTTGCCAATTATAGTTCATTAAATACCCTAAGCTTTTAAAACCCCATATTTGGTCATACCACTGGGTCTTCAGCTGTTGAAGGAACCCTTAGACTTTTCTGCATTGAATATGAGGCTGAAAAACGGCAATGTTGTATTGTTCTTGCAGGAGGTAAAGCTAACTAATTATGTAATTAAGATCTGTTCTTGCACCTGGTTAATGCCTCTCAAAATTAAGAAAAAAATAATAAATAAAAAAACAGGCACAATCTAGCAAATGTGCTGTACTATGTTTATACATACAGATACAGATGGATGTCAAGATTTAAACATAAAACCTGTTAGGCTTAATCTGCTTCCCTCTTCTATAGTGACCTTCCTGTGTGCTGCTGTAGACTGGTTCAAAGCATCCACGACATTGTCTGTGCAGTGTCAGTGTCTGAGAGTCGGTAGTGGAGCTTGTGTGCTGTCTTTTACAGGAAAGATTTTCGACACTTAATGGGTTCGGTGTCTATACAGTACAAACTGAGCCAAGATCATAACTTGTTGACATTTCACTGTGGTTTGAGGCTGATTAATACCTGGAATAAAAGCAAAGATCATACATTTTTGCACAGCAGCCCCCCAGTGTTCTATAACAACTGAGCCAACTGGGACATTGAAGAGGAAATTACAATCAGTGATCAGTTATAAAATCTTGATTTCTTATCTCTACCCATACTTATTTCCAAGGTCTTGTCTTTTGCTAAAATCAAAGTAGCTGTTAAGTATGGGGAAGCAGCCACCTTTTTGGCCAGAAGGCATAAAGTTTTGTTTTCAATATAAGACTCTCTGGGCTCTATAACAACTAATATTCCTGTATTGTATTCCAGGATATAGCTTCATCCAAAAACCACAGCGGCTGGCTGAGGATTCCCTCTGGCTTGTCTCTCTCTTTCTCTGTTTTCTTCTGTCTTTCCTCCTTTGGTGAACACAAAGTCGTCAAAAGATGTCTAATTGGAGGTCAGCATAAGAAAAGACAGTACACTCAAAATATATGCAGCTGCATTTGATCAAATTAAGTAAATATTCTTTGTTTTGAACTTGTTATAGTAATACAATGTAGAACAACATCATATTTACTTATGATGTTTAACACAAAGCGGAAGACTGTCCGAAGTACATTGAAGAGCTCTTACGGGCGATAGTCCGCTTGATTTCAGTAAGTGGTCAGCGCGTACAGGAGGCACAACATTAAGCGGGCTACAAGAAACAGTGTAAATGTGTTTAAAGCGAATCAGAGCCGTGCATCTAAAACAAAAAGGGCACATGCTCCACACACGGGTTCACACACATAATCCAGACTTTGTACTAGAGAACTGCCAGTATAAACTCTGGATTCCAGAAACTGGTTCACATGTGGACTGCCAACTGTGGCCCACATCTGAATTAATGAGTGCAGAAATGAAATTGCAGAAATCTGCACACAGCTGGATTGCCAAAAGTGGCCCACAATTAGATTTCCAAGTGTGGCCTACATGCAGATTGCTGAGTTTGATCCGCATCTGGATTGCAGCGTGTGGTGCATACCTGCTTTGCCAAAAGTGGCGCGCATCTGGATTGCTAAAAGTGGTCAACAACTGGATTGCCAAGTGGGGCAGGATAAACAGTGAGCTGCACTGTGCACACTCATGCAGTCATACAACATAATCTACAATGGTTTAACACTAATTCTTTTGCTTTATTCGGCAGAATAGGCTGACCTGTTCAGTGAAAACGTTTCCAAACTTTCTGCAGTCACCAAAGGTTTGGTTGAAACAGTGGCCGAACGTTCATTTAAAGGCCAGAACATTTTCAGTCAGTGTTGTGAATCTTTCTGTGATTCCCCAAAGCCGGTATAACTTTATCATTTTCCAGATTATAGCCTGATTCAAAACCACAAGAGCTTGCTGAGGATCCCCTTTGACCTTAGGCTACATTGTCTGTCTCTACAGATCTCATGCAGGATCTTGACTGATTATGGTGCTTTTGTCCTGATGCCATCAGAAGCCAATAGATAATAGAGGATCGCTGTATATAAAGTTCCACTTTTCATATAAAGACTATTTAAGGAAAAAGCACCTGAAACACTTAGACCATAAAAACATAAATCTACATTAAACCTATTTGTGAAACCTCACAAAACATTTAAACATTAAAACTGATGATAGCACCACTCCCTTCTGCGTTAAATGCTGATGCTTAAGTTAACTCTTCGCGTCGGTGCTCTGAGCTTTCTGTGTAGTCAATTAGAAACCCTGGCACGTCAGTACTTGACCCCTAAATTAATGACATAAAATCAGAAGAGAAAAAGCTTCATAGGGAGGAGGACAGGGGTGGTGGATGATACAACAAGACACAGGACTTTTCCAGGGAGACTGAGGTGCGACTCTAGTGTGAGACATTGCGCACTTTATTGATAATTGTTTCACAATTTAGCACATGTGGTGACTATAGTAAGGAAGTGCATGTGTTTCATTGTCACTGCTCATAGCATTTTGTTTTAATGTAATTTTATTATAATTTAACCTCACCCTGAAGTTTTCATGCCTTACCCTAACGTAGTTTTTTTGTGTTTATAAAGTCGATCCTTTGGAGCCTCCAATACTGACACCAAAGTGGACATGCAGCTACAGTACAGAGTGCAGTTGTTACCAGAGCATCAAATAGTAGCGCTCCTCGAGTGTCTAAAAGGATGCACAAAGTGAAACAATTTGACACCTTAAGAATCGTCAATATCTGACACGGTGGGATGAGAAGTTGTTGACTATCGTAGTGCAGTGTTAGAATGCATACCAGTACATAGATTTTCAAAAAATGTAATCCAAAAGTTAGTACATAGTATGTAACTAGGTTTTCTACATGTCTGAGCCTTCAGCAGTGTGGTTATAAAACAGTTTGATTAAATGTGACCACAAATAACTAACAGAAATCAAAGCCTATGAAGTTAAGATGTGTTCACCCTCATTTGTCCTTGGTTATCACACACTAACAGTCCTCTCACATGTGTTTTCTATCTATTGTCCTAGTTGTTGTTGTGTATCAGAGGCTGAGATCTTTATCACTTCATAGAGACAAAGAGAGGGTGATGAACATTTGTGTGTGTGTGTGTGTGTGTGTGTGTGTGTGTGTGTGTGTGTATACCAGGTGTTCCTAACATTATGGGGACTTAAATCAGACTACACACTTATTTGTGGGGACATGGGCATGTATTTCCTCAAGTGGGGCTGGAAATAATTAAATTTTACTGTCAACATTGGTTTAGGATTAAGGTATGTTGGGGGTTAGGGTTGGGCATGTAGGGAATATACTTAGGGTAAGTCTCCAGGTAATTAATGTAAGTAAATGTAACGTCCACTGAAGTTATGGAAACCAGACTATGTGTGTGTTGGCCGTATAAGCCATGCGTAATACACAGCTATGGCTTGATATTACTTGACATCACAGTACTTTCTTTTAAACCACGAATGTAATGAAACCAATCCAATTCTTAAAACATACCACCATAGCTAGCTGATTGCTGATATAAATGCCTTTGCTTCTTTATTTCTGCTTTATGTTTTCCCACCAAATATACAAGGGGGACTGCTTTTATCATTATTGTGTCAGTTTTCTGCAGTGAAGATTGCATTTCTTTAATAAGCATAACCACATAACACATTACATTTAGAATTTATACTAAACTTTACTTGATACATGAAATTGAGTTTTAGTATCTGTCACTGATAAATTCAATGGCCATAATTTAGGCTGGACGTTACGTGCTAACTTTTAACAGAGTTATTAAGTTATTCTTAAAATAAAATATTATATGTTAGAACCAGTGCGTAAAAAAACAAAAATTGAAAAAAAGCTGCTAAATCATGGATGTAAAGGTGAGGACAACTTTGACTATAGAGCCTACAAAAGAGAAATTAAGGTAAAATAACTATCTGTAATTATAAGATAAATCTGTTACTTACTGAACGTCTGCCTCAGTTGTGATGTCATTGGTCGCTGATACCAGTCAAAAATAATAAACATGTTTTAACTACTTCTTTGTGAAAACAAGTGGCAGAGAAAGCAATCTTTAGAAAGCACACACTTCACGGATGTTTCTGAACTGACACTGACCAGGAACAACTAGGTCCAACCAGTCCTCACGACCAAATCACATTCATAATCAGGTATATACATGCAGTCATTCAGTGTGTGATGGCTATAACACTAATGCAAGAGATAATATCTCAGCATCACAACACATGTTGAAGGTGCATGTTATTACTATCTGAAAGATGAACACTCGTCTACAACCAGCTCTATATACACACATAATTGCTCACATACAGCGATACAGAACCCACACACATCTATCTAGGCTCCAAACATGATTACATGGAGGGTAAACAATGATACAAGAGCAAACACAGAGGCAGCTGAAAGGGGGAAGGGGGCAAAAGAGTGGGAGAGAGGATAAAAGGAATGAAAAAAGGGGGAAGAAGATGAAATAGAAAATAGTACAAGAATAGAATATAAAGAGAAGAGAAAATCACTTTGTGAGTTGGGCAAAAAGAACAAAGATGAAGAGCAAAAGAAAAAAGAAGGGATAGAATAAGCGGAGGTAGACAGGAAGGAAAAAACGAGTTTGAGTGAAGGTAAAAGGGAAAAAGAAGAAGAACAACAACCTTTATTGCCATTAAGCACATATACATATTGCACATACATGTTACAATGAAGTTCTTTCTCTGAATTTAACCCATCCCCCCGGCAGGAGCAGTGGGCGGGCCCCAGGGCGGCTCCCGGGGAGCTAACGGGTAGGGTGGGATTTAATCCCGCAACTTCTGCATCCCATCCTTGCATGTTTTTATAGTTCAGCACTTTTCAGGGTCACTCTGTTAACTGACCCCCAACACACACACAAGGACCCAGGCATACACACAGAAACACACACAAAATCACACATACTTCCTCTTTCTTTGCTTCCTTTCTGACTATGCACAAAACACACACACACACACACACACACACACACACACACACACACTAGTCAAGTAATATATGTGCTCAGGAGTCTTCCATAAATTTCAAATGGAAAGTTTTCTCTTACGTTCTATTGAGTTTTACAACAAGTCAACCTGGGTGGCTCTTGCCTCTGTGTGTGTTAGTTTGTGTGTATAAGTGTAAGAGAGACAGAAAGACAGAAAAAGAGAATGTCAAAAAGAAAAAAGAAAAAAAAGGTAATAATGTTGAATGGGTATTATGAATACATAAGGAGAGAAACATCTGCTCACACTAACAATATCATTTGCCATCTGGGCAAAGTCAGGTCCCCAAACTTGGTCTAAGGAGTCAGGTTAGACCTTATTAATATAAATCTAAGAGCATTTCCACATCTAACCTCTACTCTGGTCTGTTGACTTGTGTAGGTTGTCTGACCTGTTTAGTTGGTTGATGTGCTGATTCTACACTGCAAATAAGATGTTGAAGTTCTCTTTGGTGTGGAGTGAAGAGGATGGATAGGATCAGGAACGAGTACATCAGAGCTCATGTTGGATGTTTTGGTGCTAAAGCCACAGAGGCCAGACTGAGGTGGAGATGAGACTGTGAATATATAGGTAGAAGGATGCTGAGGCTGGAGCTGCCAGGCAGGAGGTCTAGAGGAAGAGCAAAGAGGAGATTTATGGATGTAGTGAGAGAGGACATGAAGTTAGTGTGAGAAAAAAGGATGCAGAAGACAGAGTTAGATGGAGGCAGATGATTTGCTGTGGCGATCCCTGAAAGCGAACAGCAGGAAGGAAAAGAAAGAATTAATATATCTGTGAGGTACCAGTGTATCTGCATGCTAATCTTGTGTTATAGAATATTTTGTGAATTCACCAAAACAAAGAAATGTGGTACCCGCACAGGAAGTACCATTTGTTTAAATGTGTCAGTGGTCACAATGGGCAACTTAAGCAATTTTCGACTTGCTCCCTATGGCTTCAGTCTAGGGTGTAAATATACGATAACACTTTTAAATTTCTCTCTGATTTCCCTATTTTAAAACATTTCTATTCTTCTGGTTGAAAAGTGCCTCCAGATGATATCACCCGGAGGAGTTTTACATCATTAGGCATTCAGGTAATATAATCTGGGGGAGCTCTGGAAAAATTAAAACCACAGAAAGCTGAAAGCAAGTTGAAAATTGGGGAAAATTAATACCTTAACTAATGTTTCTATTATTTCCTATTCTACCACAGTGGATTCAGGTTGTTACATAGTTTGGTAGTTTTCTTAACCTCTCGCCTCAGTGACATTCTGCCACGATGGCCACAGAATACATACACATACTCCGACACACCTCAACTTCGTTTATACAGCTGTCTGAAATGTGCATATTTGTGCTGCTGACACTGCTCCTGCTATTTGAAAATGAAATGGGGGGAGAAAAGAAAAACTGAATGAACAACTATTTCTTTGTTATAGATCTTTATATTACAATGGTAGAGTTGGGGAAAGATAGAGATTCATGAGTCAGAAATTTCCTTCATCAATCACGGTTGATGCCGGTTGAGGAGAAAGAGTGTACAGCATGTGTGTGCGTAAAACCAACGTCTTTCCAAATGACTGACTCACCCACCTAAATTCTCCCCTCGATGACTTTCTCCCTCTACATAACCAGTCTGTCCTGTGTTTGTTTATGTCTGTGGATATTTTCAGTGTATAATTTGTCTTTGTAGAACATGTTAACATTGTGCTGATGTACACAATGCTTTCTGTCAGGCTAAATACCACATACATGCACGTTAATGACTTAGTTTTTCTGGCTATGTTCACACTAAAAGGAAAGAGTCTTTGTGCTGCACCTTTCAAATGGAGAGGCACTTACTCTACAGCTGCTTTACATCAGGGCAGATAAAACCCAAAGTAAAATCAATCTGAAATTAAAGGGTAATTTAAAAACCAGTCATAAATATTTTTTTTTTCAGTTCAGTGAGCTATCCAAAATTTTAATCAAGTATTCAAAGTCTTAATTTTTAAACTAATTTAATGGAAATAGAGTTTTAGAATGTGGATCACTCTTCTAAACAATTTCCAAAGAATTTAAATGATTTCTGCTTTGCAAGTTTTACGTTTACATTTATTCATTAAGCAGACACTTTTATCCAAAGCAACTTACAAGTGAGGTACAAGACAAGCAAAAATCTAAGTTAAGGAGAAAACATTAAAGCAAAGTCCTGTCAGAAAAGTTTTTACATTTCATGATATGCAAGTGCAAGAAAGAGCAGAAGAGTTTTTTTAAATAGATTTAAGTGCATAAGAAAGTGCGGAAGAGTTCTCTTTTCAGCAGTTTTTTGAATATTGTGAGTGAGTTTGCTGAGCTTGCAGAGTTTGGTAGCTCGTTCCACGATCATGGGATCACAGAGCTGAAGAGTTTTGCTTAGTGTCTTCTGTGCGGTGCTGGGACCACCAGATATCATTCATTGGCAGACTGCAGTGGACAGGAGTCGTTGATACAGGAAGAGTCTGTGACATGAGTCCTTTTTGGCTGATTAAAAATGAGGCGTGCTGCAGATTTTTGATCATCTGCAAGGGTTTGATTGTGCATACCTGTAACCCCATTAACAGAGCGTTGCAGTAATCAAGACGATATATGTCCAGCTCAGTTGGTCGTCGATGATGAGCCACAGATTTCTGGCCAAGTTATTGGGGACAGTCACTGTAGATGCAATGTAGATGCAGATGTTGTGTTGTGTCGAAGGTCTGGCTGGGAAGACAAGGACTTCGGTCTTGGAGAGGTTGAGCTTTCCGGTGGAAAGGACAGGAAGAGCTGTGATAGGAAAGGCTGTTGTATAGACAGAAAAAAGAAGAGGACCAAGAACTGAACCCTGCGGCACACTGGTAGAGAGGTGGTAGAGAGGTGTGCCGCTATGAGAGTGAGAAACATGCCCCTGCCAGGATACCTTGAAGGTTCATCCTGATAGGTACGACCGAAGACAGGCTAAAGCTGATCCAGAGATGCCTAAGTCAGAGAGTGTGGACAAGAGGATCAGATGGTTCACAGTGTCAAAGGCTGCAGATAAATCGAGTAGGATTAAGACAAATTAATGACCTGTGACCTTTGCAGCTCGAAGAGATTCCACGCTCTTCAGGATTCTGTTTCTATGGAGTGACCACTGTGACTGCTTGACATGGAGGAATTTTGCAGCATTCTCAATAATGGTAATTTTACAATACATAAATTTTGTGTGGATCAGACAATTGAAGAACATAGCGGAACAGTTTTTTTTCCTAATTTCTATCCTAATTTGGATATTAGAACATAAAAGTTTTAGTATTAGGCCAATTTTAAATGCACCTGTTTTCAAGACTGCATGTTATATACAAGAGCACAGAGAAGTTATTCCATGTGTCTTGTGAAGTGGCTAAGTGCTAACACACTAGCACCGTGGGACATTTACAAGTACTAGTAGTCACAAACATATACATACAGTTTATTCATAGACACCGCATTGGAGATTTTTGCCTGTTAATACAAAACATCAATGGCCCTGCTATATTGTACCAGGTAAAACTGGGCTGTTTACATTTACAGGGATATGCAGGAGGTACATTTTCTGGGTAAAAAGCTATATAATATTTACATTTGTCAACCAACTTCAATGATGGTTTTAGTGAGTGTACTACAAAAAATACTTTGTCTATCGTGACTGAAAATCTCAATAGTTAAGTTGGTAGAAACTCAAGAAAGGGTGTGTTTTAAGAGTTACATTACAAAGTTACATGGTAGAAAACGTAAGCAATCATAACAATTCACATTTGTCAACATCCCATGTTGTACATCCCTGTACAACTTATAATTAATGACTGATATAATTTACTTTACATGAAAAGTGTATTGTATTTTACACAATAGTGCAAATACTAATAATTTACCATCACTGAGAAAAAAATTAACAAATTGGCAAATACAGATGAAATAGTGAGGCACTATGAGTCTGTTTTTAATATTTATAAAATGTATAGACTAGTAAATATATATAGTACCATTAACTAGCTGAGAAATAAAAAATAATAGCATTGGATCTTTAGGAAATATTGCATTATTTGGGCTACAATTAATCATTTCCCACCTAAAAAAATAAATAATAAATTGCCATTTAAAGGCTGGTTTAACCAGATTCCCAAACATATGCTTTGTGTGCTGTCTGCATCTATTGTGGTGTCTGTTTGTTTCTTATTTTTATGGATTCTTTCTATCTTGTTTATGTGTCAAAGAAATCATTTAATTGGCTATATTTATTTCAATGTTTTTTCTACTTTACTGACCTTCAGTAACTTTTAAGCATGAATCTCCTTCTGAGATACAGATGATGTAGCTCCCTCACTATGCAGTGGTTTCTACTTCCAATAAACAGTTTGGGGACAGACACACCACACACACAAACACATGTCTAGAACAAGTTATGACCAAAGTCCTTGTGTGTCCTCACCAAAAGGCAGCTCCGACCCTAAATCAGGAATGTTCTGGTTTAGACTGTGTGTTTGTCATCTATATGCTTGTGTTTGTTATTTATGTGTAAATATGTAATATATGTGCATCACCAGTAGTGATGTGTCAGTATATGATATCATGGGGCGTGATGAGAGGAAGCTGGCTGCTCTTTGGCAGTATTCAGATTTATCTTACTCTCGTAAGAAATTTCAGGATTTATAATGTAAAATATCAATGTTAAATATAAAATACTTCTTTAAATTACTTTTTTTGTAAATCATATGGTGTCACATGAGTCTTTGTTGACCTCGGAATTCAACATCCTGCCCACTTGTCAAGGCAAAGTAAATTAAGGACTAAAATGTACAAAACAGCTGAAAAATAACCAATGTTCCTGGAGATAAAATAAAATAACCAGAAGACAATATTGAATAGTATTAAAGAAACAATTCATTTATAGTAAGATAATGTTATAGTAAGATAATGTTATAGCTCACTTCCTTCAAGGACAAGAAAAGTTATGGTATATATGTGGCAATTTAATACAATAATGGTCATAAAGCTCTGAACAGATTTATAAATTTATCAGTGCCCAGTGATAAATTCCCCCAAATTAAACTACAATTTTTTGGAACATATATTCAAACATCTATTATCAAGGTGATTTATTAGCAGAGACTCCATTTTCCTGTTTGTTACAGGAAGTATTCTTCCACAGTTCTGTTCCAGAAACAGCGCAAAACATAACTGTACAATAAGTATAATTCTGACAATAGATTTTCTAAAGTGGTACCATAGTAAAAATAATTAAATAATTAATCAGCATGATCATACCTCACTGTTATCCACTGTTTGTTATGCTCTTGTTATTGAGCCATAAAGTCTCCTTAATATCCACAAGATATCCACTCCACCTCCATTAGCATTGGTCTATGAAATCAAAATGCGGTTTCTATTTCAATAAAAGAAGCGGAAAGCTATTTTTCTTTTTGCTGCATTTGCTAGTTCTGGAAGTGCTTCAGTGGTGAAGGCCTCAGTATGAGTGACGGTGGTTAATACAGCAGGAAGGGAGTGGATGATGAATCAGAGAAAGTGTGCTTATTATTTTTTGTGTGTGATACTGTAGCTACTGCTTCACCAACTTTTCAGTTTTTATGTGTCACTTGATGATAGAAAGATGAAAATAGTACATGGAGTTTAAAAGGCCTAGTGTATGACTAAAGCTTTCCTTTCGGGTCCAATTAGGAATACAAGAATTGGGAACTCCTGCAGGAGCTATTCAAGTCAATGTAGCTTTGAAACTTTGTTGCCACAGAAACAGATCCTGGCCGAGAAAGTGAAGAAAGTTTAAAGACATTTCCAAAGGATCTCAGCCCAAATCAAAAATTCAACTGGTACATCTGATGCAGATGTTTGTTTATGGTAATACAGTTGATCTTTTACCAGTAACAAATTTCAAAATATACCAAACAAAAACAGTAATTCAGTAGAAAGAGAATTTCATTTCATACTTTTCGAAACCTGTTATCTCATCGTTTGTTCACATACAGATACAAAGTAGTTGGCATAAACTGGGCTGTGGTGAATCTGCTTTTCTGAGGGTTTGTTGTGCTGAACACGTTATTTATGCACATGGTCTACAGTAACTGCACAGTTGTTTTCTGTACGTTCCATCACGGCTGCAAACACCAACATCAGCAGTGATTTATTTTTGCAAAGTGTCCATGTTTTTGATTGTTTCTTTCGTTTTTCTGTTTCAGTAACTCATGTTACATACTGTGTTACAGAGATGTTGTATGAATTATGAACCCAAGATGGTAACAAGGAGAGAATGGTTCAGGCTGCCCGCAATTAAGATGCTATGACACACCATTTTAAAGCCTAAAGCTCCATGACAAATATGTAAAGGGGTCAAGGGTACGACAATCACTGACAAACTATTGACAAATGGTGATTTTACACAACTAATAACAGCAGATGATTCTGAAACTGTATAAAGACCCTAACATCAGATTGAGAATATTGTCATAATGCCGGCTGAAATGTACAACAATCAGGCATAACATTATGACCATCTGTGCAATTTAATCCAGTCCAATACAGCAGCTCTGCCATGACTTCTACTTTTACAATGTATGTTTACAATGTTACAATGTACTGAGGACAAAGTGGGTAATGGAGTCATATTGGAGTACATTATAAGAAGAGGTGGTTCTAATGTTCAGTTGGTTCTATTTAAAATAAATGAGGAAACTCAAAACATTAGAACTCTCTCTCTCTTCTCATAATGGTGCAAAGGCTGCTATGACACAATTAGCAAATAAAAAAACTTAACAAAATCTAAAACAAAATTATATAATTTTGGCAGACATATTGATGTGGTCCATCCATCCATTATCAGGCCTGGAGCCTGTCTCAGATGTCATAGGACAAGAGGCAAGGGTACACCGCGGATAGCTCACTATTCTATCTCAGGCCCACACAGAGAGAAATACACAGACAGACAATCTTTGACACTAACATTCACACCTACGGGCAATTTACAGTCACCAATTATCCTTGGACTGTGGGAGGAAATCATGGGGAGAACATGCAAACTCTACACAGAAAGTCCACAGTCCAAACCAGGGACTAATATTGTATACCATATTCATTTTTGTTGTGATTCCAGCTGGATAAGAAGAAGAGTGTTCTAAGTTTGTCTTTACAATGCTTGCTGGATTGATGCTGCGCAACACAATAAAGATGCCAGCTCATTACGAGAAAATAAGACTATGTATTTGTTTCTGACCACTCCTAAACATTCCCCAGTGATTCAATGACCCACAAAATAACCACACCCATTTTTTTGTGTGTGTTGCCTACGTGACACACTGACCTGCTCCAACAAAAGCTCCCATTGCCAGCCACAGGCGGCTTATTCTTGAACCTGTTTTGCAAAGACAATCTGTCAGTTTCGTCATGTTCCCTGTTAGGAATGCCTTATTGCATGTTATTGTTCCACAACTGTTTTCCAGGAATGTCAGTAATAATGTCTGTGGTCTGTCTAGGCTGCTGATGGCCAGGGGTTGAGGGACATGAAGGAAAGATGGGAGGATGGCTGCAAAATGTGGAAAGAAGGGCATTGACGACGGAAAGGACAACTAAGAACACGAGTGCAAAAACAATAAAGGTGTATGGGATAAAGATGGAAAATTAAATCACAAAGGTCATGGCAAGTTCATGACAAGAAACAAATGAAATATGAAAGAAGGTTTAAGATAGTAGAAAGAAAGGATGACATGGAAAGGGAGATTTTTGAATGACAGAGGAAGAGGAAGAGACAAGTTACAGGCTGAAGGATGAAGGAATGTAAGAAGTGAAGACAGAAAATCAAAGAAAAAATGATCAATCAAAAAGAGTAAAAAAACAGAAGAGAAATAGTAAAAGAGCTATAGATGAAAGGGGGGTGAGGACTGGAGCAGCGGGTTGGGGTTAACTAACGTCCAAATCATAGCCACAGATGCATGAATTCGGCCAAAGTACTGTTATATAATTCACAACAGCTGCCTCCATTATTATTAATAATATGAAACCACAAATTGGAATATTATTTTCTGCCTCTTAAAATCCTGACAATTGGTTATACTCCACACAGACCAATAAAACCCAGCAAACTTGCTTGCACTTATTAAAGCAGCACATACACTCGTGTACTGTACAGCAGTAGCCCAGCATTATGATTATTCACTTTTACAACCTGACAAATGGACAATATTCCAGTCAGACTAATAAAACACTGCACTTGGAGAAAAGGGGCACTTAGTAACAAATAATAAATGTCAACAAGTGTAATAAACATCACCCCACACTTGTACTGGGGTGATGTTTATTACCACTGCCACCCCAGTAAACCCACCTTGGTTAGGCAATGTGAAAAGGACTAGTTAATAAGTGACTAAGATTTGACCATCATACAGAGTATGAAATTTTTAATTAGACTAACTCACAGTTTTGATAATATTATTGTGGATGTGGTTCGGGATCCAGTATCACTTTGAAAGTCTTTGAAAGCAATTATGAGTCGTAGTAACTTCTCTTCTGTTTGTGTATTAAATTAACAAAAGATCTCTGAAGGCTGTCAAAAAGCTGTACAACCAACTCATTTCTTGTTAAGCATTGCTGTGCTCTGTGGTGCTGTTTATTATTTTGTCGAGATGTGTATTCTACCAGTGAAATGAACAAGCCATGACTCTGTCAAACACAAACACGAACATGTAAACTGGAGCTTTGTGATTCAGTCCACTATGACTGATTTAATCTCAGCCCTTGTGAACATGAGCACACACATGCACACGCAAACGCAAACACTCCAGTGAGCAATGCTGTGGTCATTTGAACCATAACTAAACATCCTGGTACCAGACCTCAGGTTTGCCCTGTTACCATGACAGCACAGTTGCAACTCTGTGACATTTACTATGGGATGGGAATGGGGTGAAACTGGGGTTAAACCACACATTTTTTTGTGTACTTGTGTTGGTGTGTGACTTAAGTGACCATCCGCTGTCACTGTTGTTTATGTTTATGTGTGTAGTCATTCAGTGTATAGTCTTCTTGTTTTTATGCATGTGTGACGTGCTGCTGACAACATGTCTGCTATGGGCTGGCTGCAAGGCTTGGTGACTTGTCACTGTATAAACACAAAGTAAACAAAGACATCTGACTTCTGGCTGCCCTTTCACAAAGTAATTTTACAGTGTAATAGTGTCATACATTCAGCTTCGGTTGAAGTTGGCGGCTTGAACCCAGAAGGATTCTTGTACCAGGTCCAAAACAAGAAGAGAAGGAAGTAAATGAGCATCAACCCCACCTGTTTTATCAGATAAATACAGAAGCCTGGCAACATGATTTACCCAGCATTTTTTGAGTTACAAATGTGTGTCACCGAAGGATGAAAATGGAGGAGGAAATCAATGTATTTAAATGAATACAGAATATGGGAAAGACAGAAAAAAAGAGCATACCTGCCACACTTTTGCCCAACTTTTCACACATTTGTCTTCACCTCATTGAAAAAGGCAAATCAGCTTGTCTTTTACAATAGTTAGAATTATTTGTCATTCCATGAGTTGCACATAGTGACTTTCTTTTCTTTTTGCATTGTTTAATAATTATTCATCCATCCCACTTATTAGCTTCACTCGCTTATCCTTAAAGCTTGTAAAGATGGGCCAATGCCAGCTGACTACGCACAAGGCTTGGTGCACCCAAGATACCTCGGCTCTGTCTGATACATTAAGGAGACATTAACAAAGACAGGGGAATCAGGAGAGATCATGTGCATTTACTGTTTAGACTAAAGTACATCTGTGTGTTTGTGTGAACCACTTACAAGAGAAGGGAGACTATTCCTTTCCAGTGACATCATGACAGTGGAAGAGGCTGCTAAACATTCCCTTAGTGTCTCCAAACTCCTGATTGTGTATCTATTGGAATCTTAGCAGGACAACCAAAGGCTAGAAGAACATCCATCCCTCTCTTTTCCTTTCTTTCTTCACAGGTTTTTCATTGATGTTTATCAGAAAGAGAAAGACAATCAGAGTGAGCGTAGTGCATTGATGAAACTATAAGATGAGCATGAGAGTCCAATGTCAGGGAAGACAGACAGGAAAATAAAAGTACACAAAACAGCAATACACATGACACAGTTGTGCCAAATATGTGATTGGTCGGGCCAGTAATACGGGCCTATATGTTCCAGTAATTGATTGGCTGTCTGATCCTTTTCCAGTTGCTGATTGGTTGTGATGGTGTCGCAGTCCAACAGTAATGTCAGCCAGCAGCCACGGAGAAGACTCCAAATCAGGAAGTGACCTAGGTGCCACAAATTGTCAGGTCAAAGCTTCATGTACAGTCCCACTGTTTCCAGAAGCTTATGTATATTTAAAGCAATTATTACGTGTGTCACGTTTAAAAGGAAGATTAAGAATGAGAGGTAAAAAATGTGTTTTCTAGGTAACTTTGGTTATTAAATGTAATAGGCTCAAATAGTGCCAGATGAGGAAACTTCAATCCAATTACGTAATTATCTAAGCTGCTTATCCTGGTCAAAGGGGTTCTGGATACATAAGTACTGTAAGTAACAATTATTTATATAGGAGCTTTGTTGCTTTACAAAGTGTAAAAACGAGTAATTAAATACAGACAATAGAAATACTCAGATGTCACTGGGCAAGAGCAAGGAATTAGATCATTAAAGATTTGTTATTGTTAAAATTCACGGGATTTGTTTTTTTTTTTGGAAATGGATAAGTTCATTAAAGAATTAGAGTCGGGGCTTTCCTGGAAAAAAAAATGCACTTTCCAGTTTTATTATCCGTGACAGCCACAGCTGGCCAGCATTTGGACATTAGTGAGCTAAGATCACTTGTGTCTGAGCAAACTACTTGACACGGTTTTTCTCAGTGGCATCACTGTATCAAAACAGTAGTGATCTGCCCAGTATTAGAGGGAAATACGGTAGGCATGCCTTTCAGCTCAGAGTAGAAAATAATAATGTAATGTCCAGCAGTTCGTGAGACTACTGATACACATTTTTGACAATACAAAGCAGGTTGCAGTATCTATTCCAAAGTTCCACTGAAAATTTTGTCAGCTTGGGGATTTGTCCACATAAAATAATAAACCATGCATAGAAGAAGACAACATTATCCTAATAGTATTAGAAAATCAGAGCAGCCATTAGGTGATTTGATAAAATCCAGTCTAATCATTGCCAGACAATTCAGAGACATGCAGTAATGACAGAACGCAGACCACGTAGACTATTCTCTACTCTCAGTCCTTTAAAGGTCCAGCCAAACTGGCAAATAGAAGTGAAGAAAATCCTCGAAATGTTGTTTTGAGGGGAGCAACTTAGGATAAATGGTAAGCAGCTTAGCCCTGGTTAGGACTGGTTTGGCCCTGTGTTGGAAACCATGCTTCTGGGGAGCATCCAAGAGACAGGACGCTTGGCTTAAGTTGAGATGAAACTACTGGCATTACAGACAATGGCAATAAAATACAGATATGAAGATGTCTCCATGTCTCTGATGATTTGTCCATCTGAGACAGACATTATGTGAGAGAAGCCCAAACGATGTACTTAAATTTAAAGTCCATGTGTTTAGCGTTATTTTTCACCTTCTGGTTTTATTATGATTTGGGATATTATTTTTGTTGTTAATAAATAAAAAAATGTAATACTAATATTTGGTACTTTTAAAAGTGCCGACCCTTGGCTAAAGTTGAAAGGAAACGTTTGGCAGGCCAATAGGGAGCAATAAAAAACGCTAATGTTTAGTCCATCTGCCTAAAGAGGACATTCAAGGGTCACAGTGTGGTTGCTATGTTCTGTCTTATGGTACAGCTTCAACTACTCTTTACATGACTAGAAATAACATTACCCAATGAGGACTAGTTCAATTATCAGAGATCCAATTAAAAGGGTATCCAGGGTAAACCTTTTACAACCCAATGTCCTATTAAAGATATGTTTATAGGCTTGAAAAACCTGTTTGTTCTCATATATGTTGATATTATAACAGTGATACATTCTTCTTTTAAATACATTTTGTTCTTAATTTGGATTGTCAAGTAAGTATACTGAATAAGGAATGTTTTAAAATTGCAAAAATCACATAATATCCAATCTGCAGAATCAGATCCGAGCCGAGAAACTGTATCCATATCTTTTAATTATCCCTCTAGCTTGGAGGTCAGAAGCTGACCAGGTCCCATTTGTCAAGATTCCCTACCACCAAAGTTAACTGAAGTTGGGCAACAACAAGCTGAAATAACAGTAAGATAAAGGAAGACAGAGGTCACGGGCAGTGCAACTGACTACAACCGGGATGAAAACACACTTAAACTAACTCTTGTAAGACTTAACCAAAAGCTTAACACATATTACGATTCAGTATGACTGAAATAAAAGCCAAGGCAACAAACAGCATGAAGTTGGAAAATGTTTAGATTGAGTTGAAGCTGGCAAGGCAAGAGACAGCTATTAGATAGAAAATGAAGACATTTCACTGTGTTTCTTTTCTGAGTGACTTGGATTCTCCAACTAATGCAAAAGGACAGCCAAAGGTTAACAGATGCTACAGTGTTGCTACTGTAGCTAACATAGTCTATGTTTAGTGGCTCAAACAGCCCTTTATTACAAGTCTGGCTAAACTTAGCAACTTCTCCGTCTTTTCATGCATTAGCTGTTTCCTTTACGTGACCAGCAGCCTCAATAAGCACTGTACGCTCTACAAACCCCATTTCCAGAAGATCTGGGATGTTGAGTGAAATGTAAATCTAAAAAAAGTGCAAAGATTTCCAAATAATTTAAAAACCAATTTTCAATGGAAATAGTCCAATATAAAGTAGCTACTTAGCATATAAAACCTCTTCAAACTGCATGTAGTATCCATAGTAAGACACAGTTTCTAGTTACAATTACATTTAGTCATTAATCCAAAACAACATACAAGTAAGTGACACACATCAGTGTCTTATTGACTTTTGAGATATACACAGGAGGAACCAGGATGTGGACAGTGGAACTACAGCCACCACGACTTTATGTTTCCATATAATAGATCACAGTATCTTATGTTTAATCCTTAATGATGCAGTAGCTTCAAGACAGGGACGTCTATCATAACATGTTTAATGTTCCCAGGCCTAGAGTATGTTACAGGCTGACTTTTACACATAAAGTAAAGCAGATGTCTCTACTTTGTCTACTGAAGGGATTGTCTACCTAATTAAGTAGGGTAGACAGAAGTTAGCTGAGGCTGCAATCAAACTGTGTTATACTACAGATCTGCACCTTTTTAACACTAACGCCAACTTTACCTCTCACTGATGAGAGGTGTGCAGTTCTGGTTTGTGATTCGTTCCCTTTTTTTTCGTACTGTTGCAATTAACATTTACATGTTACGTTAGCAGTGTTATTATTAGATATTTTGCAATAAACGTCCATTTAGCTGTTACTTGGGTAATATCTGACATTAGCTTGTGGCAGCCACCCTTCATACCTGCACGTTAACAGTCCATATCTAAGTATGTATCTTGGAACACAATATTTACAACACACATACAATCAGCAAATAAAATCCAATCAGTTTCAGTATTGGCCACAATTTCTGTAATTCATCTCTCACATACTTTGGTAAGGTTCATTTTTCCATTACTCTGTCTTCTTTTTTCCACATCCTTCTTCCTTTTGTCACACACAACTTTAATTTTCTAACACACACAATCCCTCACCCACGACGGTCTGCGTCAGAGGTAAACCAGTGACCAACTTGTGTATCACCAAGGTCAAGGAAGCACACACATATGGGCCAGTCCCATGACAGCATAAGTACATACACACCCATGGAGGAACTCTGACAAACAACATCATTATAATGATGATAAGGTCTTTGTTCATGAACTCTTCAGGACCTGTGGCTGGCTACCGATACTGAGACACACAGTGCACTAACATACACAAAGACAAGAATTACAAATTAATTACACTAGGTCACACAAATCTGTAAATAAATAACAGTACTTTCCTACAGTACCTCTAACTCTGTAAGCCACACACACACTCCCACACGTGGCTGACTGTCTCAGTTTCAGCGAGGTGACTTTTGGCCAACATCTGTATCACTGTGCTCAAGGAAAACACACACACACACACACACACGCACGCACGCACGCACGCACACACACACCCCCACACACACTTGATCATGAGGGCCAAGGATGTTGCATGCTTTTGGTCAGCTCTGCTATTCAGCTTGCTATTCATAGAAGACCACAAATTTATCACTCAGCACCGTGTGTATGTGTGTGAATGTGTGTGTGTGTGTGTTTGTGTGTGTGTGTGTGTGTGTGTGTGTGTGTGTGTGCGTGCGTGTGCGTGTGCGTGTGTGTGCATGTCTGCATACGTGTACATCAGCAAGAAATAGAAGATGTGTGTTCAAGAAAGCCATATTTTCCAGAATGAGAAGAGAACAGCAATAGAAGAATGAAAGTTGTGTGTTTTAATCCCATAGTCTGTGTGTTTTCCAGTCTGTAATCATGATGTCAACCAAGCCATCTGAACTTTAACAAATGTGCCACACAGGCAAACAGATCAAAGAAACACATTCCTTTAGAGCCTTAAAAGCATCCCAATGATTCTAAGTTACATAAGGAATAAGTGGCCTCTGCTTATGAAGATAGATAAACACACACATGCTCGGGCTGTGGACCAACAGTTACCTTTGACTGAACTAAAGCAAGTCGGAAGTAACATAAAGACATTTATACTGATGCATTTAGAGAAAGCCTTGAAGGGTTGCAGGGAGCCCACGCCACTCTGAATAGATCACCAGTCTATTATACATTTCATAAAACTGTAATTTTATGAGATAAACACTATTCTGTAGGGCTGACATTACAAAAGGACTGTTAAGGTGATGACAGGGAATATGAAGTTATGTCACACTTTGTTAACTGTTGGGGGACCAGGGTGCCATCTTGTGATGGGTTACCTGCATAGCTTTTGTTTGACTTAACAGTTGTTAAATAAATTAATTTAGATGGAGACGGGAAAAGATAAGGAGGAAGACAAATGACCCTACACGGAGAAATAAATTGCAATAGCAAGCAATGGCATTTGGAAAAACTCATAACAATAAATACAGTACATGGACAGTTTTCCTGAGTCACAAGCCAACAAACTGACGGATTACAGCTCAACTCACAACGTTAATTCTGGGGACAAATCTGAGGACTACCCAAGATTTTCAAAGGCTGGACAGTTTTCTAACAACTATCTCAAAGGGTAGCTTTGGAGACGCATCCACAAATCTTGGAGAGCAGAAATTCACTGAAAAAAGAAAAAAACCATTGAGGTCCTGGATGGAAAGGACTGTGGTGACTATATAGGGAGATGAAGATCAAACTGCTTAAAAAAACAAAGCTAATTTCAAGTAAAGCTGTAGTTGCTCTAAGTTTCCCTTTGTTGTCATTGGTCACCGATGTCGGTCATGAATATTAAATGTATAAAAACATTTTTGTGAAAATGACTAGTAAACACTGGATCTTAAATGACTAGAATTTTAACAGAGCTCACACTTTATATTTTTCAACAGAATGAGAGGGAATCTCATAACATGATGCCCGCGTCCCCAACAGTTAACACAGCAAGACATCAACTTCAGATTCTCTATATACTTAAAACTGAGACTTACATGAAGCAAGACAGATCTCATTAAGCTGACTGACATGACCAGATGTTTTTAGGGTTTGGAACATAAAGGACTTTGTTGGGTTTAGGAAAAAAAGTCAAGGTTTGGGTTAAAATAATGAGGTTGGTATGGAACAATTGTGGACATGGGTTAAAGAAACCATCATTCATAGAAAATGACATGAAAACAGTGGCCCTTCTTATCAAACTCCAGCATTTCATTGGCTCAACCGACAGCCCTGACCTCATCTTTTTGCAGACGTTGTGGTTTCAACAACAACACGCTACTTCGTTCTTTACTACAGATTGACCAGAGTCATTACTTTGGTCGATGGAGATCTTTGTCACTTGAACACAAATGTGCATTCTTTTGGGGCATTTGTAGAAAATATTGATACCCATTGTTTTTTATAAAACAGTTTTTGCTTTTTATTTATACTTCCAAGATCATATTCTTGTTAACATACAAGACAGCATTTGAATGATTGCTTATATTTGCTTAGTTGAGACAATACAAAAATCTAATAATGACTATCACATCTTAGTCATTAGCACATAAATCCAAATGTGTATCACATACATAAATGTAATCAACTTTTCTAAAAGATCAAGGCTGAAATGTCAGGATGAGCAAACTACAGACAAAAAGTTCAAAGTTTAGAAGAGAAAGTAGAAAGTAAAAGACATACCTACAGAGAGGCAACTTGATTCCCGTGGGTAGAGTCAGTAAGACAGTACATCTGAATTTCAGCCATTATTAAAGATGTCAAGGAAACTGCTCTCGCTGAGAATGCTGACTAGCTTTTTTTGCAGATTACAGTAAGCTTCAATAATTTTTTGGATGTTCTTCACGGGCCGTTGGCTTATGAAAGTTATTTTGTTTATGTGTACTTTCCACTCAAACGAACAAATGACAGTTCCCAAAGCTGGAGCCTGGATGGATCAGAAGAGAAGTGGAACAGCAAAGATTTATTTAGGGGTTATTTGTATGGGCTCATGCTTCAACATAGTTTTTAGGAACATAGTATTCTATGGCAAGTTGCCGTTATATGGTTAAAGAGAAATAACAAACAGATGAGATGAATAAAGACAATGAACAGGAGTCATGCTGGGGATACACAAGAGGATTAGTGAGCAGATATATACCAGACTTGTCTTGGCAATCAGATGGAGCCCTGACTAGATGTTTGGTTAGGTTTTTCTTAACTTGAAGCCTGTTCCTTACTTTGTAACCTGCATACAAATGTATGATTGTCATTTGGATGCTAAACCTGCCAAAAAGGAAGAAACACATTGAGCAGAAACACATACTTACATGATTGTGCCTACTATGAGTTTGCAACAATTTTCAGGTGTTATCAGAATATTTTTCCCCTTGGTGCAGCTTGTTTAAGCAAGTCTGAACACAGCAAATGTACTAAAATCCTTTTAATAAATGGGATCTAGCTCCAACTATGGAGTTGTTTGTGATGAGAATGTAATCTGACCTTGATCTTTTTCGTTTGAAGGCTAGCTGATGCTTTACAAAGTGTGAAGTTGTGTTGTACTTTCAAGATGAAGCACATTCAACATTCTTCTCACTTAGCGCTGCCAGGTATATGCCTAAATAATCACCACAGTTTTTAGCAAATTGCAATTGTGCACATGTTCCATATTACACCTAAAATTATTAGTATTACAGAAAGAGATTTTCATCCAGTGTTTGCTTTTTGTTCCTGATCCAGATCCATTTAACCAATGAGCAAACAAAACTGCTTTGTGTGGTTTGTAGTGATGCAGTTTGGTTTGCTTGGATAGTTCTCTCTGTGTACAATGGAATGTAAAACAAGGAGAGACAAGTTTACAATATTAGCATTTTCAAATCTATAGTTCCTTTGCTTTACTCTGTGAATCAGTTTGTCATTTCTAAAGACAGACTATATGTCTTTACCTTTACCCTGCCAGGAACTGAAAAGCTTGTTCAAATTAAGGCAAATAAAAGAATCAAAATCTTCAAAATGTTGTTTTGTTGCACATGCAATCACACAAACTTGACTAGTCAATGCTTCCTGACACATCAATTTGTCTCTTCCGGTATTGTTTAGATAAAGTGGCTTACAGGAACCAGAAAACCAGATATGTGTAATGTTTATGACATGAACTTGTTTTCTAGAGCAAATAGGGGTTTTACAGTCCTCTAGTACTTAGTCAACCTGTAACTGGGAGGTCACAGACCCTCCTCTCACCTTTTGGGGTGATGTAGTATTATATTACTGAGAGGGCCTTTTTTTTGTGTGAGTGTGTGTAAAAGTAGTCATTAAACTATAATGACGGGGATAATGGGGATGACCACTGTGAGCTTGTGACCTCTTCCAGGAACAGAAGCCCACACACAAATGCTGAAGAATAATATATATACTTACACATTACTGGAATAGTGAGGAAGGATATGTGGATGAATGGCTGGAGAACGAAGTTCTGCAAATGTTATTTTGCCACCTTGTGATTTGATACAGTGTCATTTCCGTATTTGGGGTCTATTATGTACATTAAAGGGTTTTCAGTTTGAAAAACACATGAGAGAGACACGTAAGAAGAGCTGTAAAGTTAAACATGTTCCCCTGAACCGGTAATGAGCCTTACACATAGGAGACATTACAAAAACATTAATACTAACACTACACTAACTGCTATGTCCTGATATCTTTAGTTAATTTACAGGCTCCAATACTGACAGCTGCAATGATCCTAAACTATTATTCCATTTTTCACCAACTCACTGACTTTAAGGCATTTTCACGTGACATAGACATTTGGATGTGTGTCATTTTTTACATTTCTTCTGTTAAGCCCAGCATTTTTGAAATCTCTTTATCCAATATCTCAGCACAATGTGTTTTTGGTGTGGGTTTCACACACCGGACAGATGGATCCATTGAATGATTACAAAATGTTGTAAAAATTTTCCTCCCACTTCTTTAGTGTCTCACATTTAATGTCCATTAGTTAGTTTTTAGTATGACTAAAGCCCGGACTGATTCAGAGTAGAGGTGATGTAAAACAAAATAAAGAAAACTGTTGAAACATGTTTGATATTGTAGCTGGAATTGAGGATATCTTAAATATCCCACCCTTAAGCGTTTAAGTTCAACTCCTGATGTGCATTACTTCTATTAGGTCAAACAACACTGCTAAAGTGTGTTGCCCTGTACACAAGGCTTTCTTTGCCATTCTCTGGTATTCCTTAAGTCTTTTTCTTTGTGTGTGCAAGCTGTCACATAGTGTAAGTCATACAGATAGAGCAACCACAGCCTATGATAACAGGATTACTAGACAGCCATGTTTAATTTGAGCTCAGCTCAAATACAGTGTGTGTGTACAGCATGTGTGTTTCCCCTGTCTTTTTAGGTGGGTTTGATTCCAGTAAGTACAGTGTCTGTATTGGCTTTATACTGCATCCCCAATTTACCTCTACACACACACACACACACACACACACACACAGACAGACACACACACATACAGTAAAAGAAGATACCACTTCTCATATTTTGATAATACCTCAATGTCTATGACCAGTTCACCTATTTTTAGAAGGTAGCACATCCCCCCCCCCCCCCCCCCCCACACACACACACACACACACACACACACACAAACACACACACACACACACACAGCAGCCACCACACTGTTAAAAAAAAAGATGAGGGGAGAAATTTATCCTGCCAAAAACTCAGAGTCATGCGAATTGTTCGTGCTGAGACACACACGCACACATACACACTTTCCTCTGTGCTGTGGTTGGATTCTCAAATTAGCTGGTCAGCCGTATCCACGGGGTTGTCGATCGGATTCCCGTAACTGAAGCAATTTAGTCCTATTTTTCCTTTTTTTCCTTTTTAATGCTATCTACATTCCTCAAATAACCATGACTTTTGACATTTTTCTCTTTGTTGCAGCCTGTGCCTTTCCACTTTCTAGCTGAATGTTTATATTTAGTTTTTCCATATGCTGTCCTATTTTTATCCAGTGAACCTATGGGGGGGATTCTCTTTCATATTATTTATATATCTTAAATTTCTTCATCCTGTCTTTACAATGACCTTCCACAGAGTGCTGTTTTAGAATTGGAGATCCTCTGGAAGAACAAATTGATTTTTTTTAAAATGCAAACATTCAGTGCCATGGATTGAGGTTTATATTCAATAACATTTAAAGTAAGCAGATTGCATTGTAATTGCACTTAGTTTTCTCTCAATTTTTAACTGCTTATGCTGTTCTGGCCTCTAGGGGGCTGGAGCCTATCCCAGCTGTGAGTGGGCAAAAGGTGGGGTAGACCTTGGAAAGGTCTATTACTCTATATCAGGCTTTTTTTATTAGTATTATTAGTATTGTTGTTGTTATTAATGTTGTTGCTCTTTTAAAACTGAATGTTCAACATTTTGTGAGCATTTGCATTGTAATTCCCATGTATATATTCAGTGAAGATCTTTAATGTCTGTCTGATGGTTTTCAATTAAGATAATTTCTTCATCTTCTCTCTATCTGTCTTCTTGCTCACCTGTCACTCACCTTGGACTTACAGAGAGCCTAAAAAGCGTTTTTCCTTTCAGTCCAGAATTTCTCTCTTTTACTTTTATTACTTCTCATTCACTTTCTCCTTCTGATCAAAAACAACATCTATCCTTAAAGCTTTATTGGCATAATAATAAAAAGAAAGAAGTGCTGCTTTAGCCCTTCACAGTACACAAGACATTTGCTTGGATAAAACAAAATACTGTGAGTAACTAAAAACTACCTTAGAAATAATCACACTGCATTTAGTATTTGTGTTCTCATCCACACACACACACACACACACACACACACACACACACACACACACACACACACACACACACACACACACACACACACACACACACACACACACACACACGCACACACATTCCCACATACACACACATCCCCCCCCACACACCCACACTCCCAATGGTCTGTATGTTGCCAGAGACATACAGAGATAATGACCTGTCCGATACTGCATATGATCCACTTTTCCAGAGCCTTATGTCTGACCACAAAAAACCGAGCATACAGAGATTTTCACACATGAATACACACACCACACACACACAGTTGCTCCATCCATTATCATCTCCCAGTTGTTCCATCTCATCATTGTTTTTCTAAGTTTTGGAAAATCAGTACTGCTGTTAATTGATGCAGAACGACGTGATTAGGAGGAGAGATATGACGGTGGAGGGATGGAGCAGCAAGTAAGGTAGGAAAAGATAAGAAAGCAAAGGGGAGAAGTGAGTGGGAGGAAAATTAAAGATGAAGAAACCAGGGAAGAGAAAAAGAGACAGTTTGTCCCATTTGTTCAAATACCCAACTGACCTATTCATCAAAAAGACCTTTTGTTTCTTATGTAGACAAATTGTTTTCACACTAACCATCCATGCACGCTTCTTTTAACCATGGGTTAAAGCTGCATCAATTGGTTTTTGGCCACCTGAGGGCAGCAAAGCAAGATGCAAATGACACTACTGCAAACAGTTCAGCCTGTATACACCCAGTACACAAAAACTATAAAATCTAGTCTCTTTTTGGTTTCCATCAAATTCCCCATTTAACTAACTTTACCATGCAAGTAGCGTACAGTAGATTTGTCAAGGGTTTTCTTAATAATGTTAAAATAATTTCTTCTTAAACATAAGATTAAAGCTCCAAGCTGCAAAATTACAAGGACAAAAAAATCCTCTGTAGGACTGAAGAGAATGGCAGAAAAATAAATAAATGGAGCTTTAAAATTTAGGCAACTAAAAGTACCAGGTTAAAACGAAGACAAGAAGAAGCTGACTTCACATCCATCCATAAAATCACCTAACTGTAAGATGTTTGGCACTGATAAACCATTGATGGTGTATTTTCCTAGTAAAAAATAACAAGAAAATAAAATAAACGAAGCAACCGAAGAGAAAGAAATCGTAGGAACAGTAAAAAGTAAATGAATATAATGGAATTAAACAGCTCAGAATCCACAACTAGTAGACTGACTCCAGTTCAATTAACTCTCTCGCATGGTCTGTTCTATGTTACACGTCTTTAACTTGACACAAAAATCACACATTTTGCATTTTTGTGTGTGTGGTATCTGAAGAAAGTTTGGCAAGTCAAGCAATTGGAGAGGGACAAGGCCAAGTTTTAGGTCACCGAAGGGACACACACACACACACGCGCGCGCGCACACACACACACACACACACACACACACACGCACACACGCACACACACACACACACTGTGATAGGTTGAACATGGAACAGACACACACTGGCCAACCAGAAGGAGTCAATATCTTTAACTTCAGGGCACATTCAGTACATTCAGTCATAAGCAAAGAGAGAAAGTGAGAGCTATATTTTGCTGAGAAAGCTGTTCAACCAACATGCACTTTGGACACATTTGGCATTAAAAAAGAATTTACTTGTTGTTGAGAATAAAACGATAAAAAGTAGAGAGGATAGGCTGATGAAAAATGAGTGAGGAGGTATGGAAAAAGAGAAGTGGAGACAGAAGAGGTCAATGAATGCTGTTGTGTTTAGTGCTTGTTAGTATAGCTTGTTTGCAATCAGTTCACATGATTGACGAGAGAAGGGTATAAACAGAAATACACAACATATGTTGGATTTGATCCTTGTGTTATGAAGAGGAGTGATTTTTCAACAGAACTGAGAGATTTGCCAGCTATTGAGGCAGTAGAAATAAGCAAAAAACCCTGTCCTCCACAAACCCTCTCCTCCACACATTCTACTCAAGAAAACTAATTGAAAGCATACAAAAGTATGAGGACTTAAGTTTTTTGTTACTTGTTGGGGTCATGACATTTATATCAAGGTGTAATACAATGATTTTAACCAGGATGAGTAGCTTTTCTTTTATTGTCCTGTGCACTAACCCAGCATCAAACATTCACCACTTCTTTGCCTGTCAACATTAGTGTTAACCACACTCTAAGACCTAGTGAAATGCCACTGAAGATGTGGATCCTTGCAAAACCAAACAGACAAGCTCATGGCATTGCTATTTACATCTGCCTGTTGCTTTTGTAATGTCATGCATAATTTAAGTCTTGGTTGTGTTGTTTATAGCAATGCTTACAAGCCATATCAATTGTCTTTGGTACTTAATAAAAGCTCCTTCTGCTTTTTCTTGCTATGACCAACCATTAAACTGCCATCTGCATTTTCAGAGTGGTTGCGTGTCCTATCTAGAAAATCCCTTCTTGTCCACTGTCTGCAGTTTTGCACCACAGCAATCCAGTAAAATTACCTCATGTGCCAACAAGCAATTGTTAGCTTGCTTACCATGGCATTCAGCTCACAAGCAATGCTAATGATGATACACAGAGTTGAAGTGCAGCAAACTGTACGATCACAATCTGACCACCTCCTTCAAATGGTACAAAACTGTTATTTAATAATTTAATAAAGATTGCAAATGTACTTTGCATATATGCACATATGCATTTTTGTAGTACAAAACAATCAATAGTCAGGTCAGAAAATTGTCTGGGTTTAATTTTTTTCGGGGCAAAATTCAGAATTTGACTTGCATAACTCACCCAAAACAATAAGATGATGGTCAGGTCAAGGCAGCTGTAATCCCACCATTCATTCATTGATTTCCTTCCAATACATCAGTTTCCAATTATCAGCTGAGCATGTGTGTGGTCCGCATCAATAACACTGTTAGAACAAAGAAGCCCAATTTATATATTAACAATATAGACATGAAAGGCCAATTAAAAAAGCCATAATACTGGGCCAACAGATACACACTACACTTATATTCACTGCTCCAGTGTTCTTGCAGCTCTGCCAATTAAAATCCTGAACAGAACTCAAGAGCAATTTTTGTTATCCAAACACACACACACACGCGCACACACACACACAAACACACATTATTTCTTTCTTGTTCCTCTTTTTATGATTCAACTTGGAAAAGGTCAAGGATTTATAATCTTTTTAGTTAAATGTTGATAGTATTATCACATTTGGAGAAGTGCTTAAATCACTGCTCACATTTTCAATATTTAACCAGCACTAAAATCTTCACCTAAGATTAACTAAGTGCTGTGGGTACTTCAGTTGTGGGTACTATAACAAAAGTACTTATCACACATTAGTTAGTAAAGGAAATACCAGCAATTAACCACAATTCAATCCTTCCATGGTGAAACATTTGAATGTGATTAGGAAGGAAGTGTGTATCTTATTGTTTAATTTTCTTCACTTCCTGTTTTGTTCCTGTCCTCTTTTTAATGATCTTTTATACTCTTCCGCCCTCTGTCCTTCCATTAATCGATAACAAACGCATTATTCATCTGGAAGCACTGAAAACAAGCAGGCGTGCATGCGTGAACGTGCACGCACACGCACAGACATACACACATCATTATTTGTGTTTACATGCTAGCTCTCACTGTGCAATCCTGCGATCAATAAAATATGAAACTACACACAAAACAAAGCGGCTTTTCAAAGACTGAGCTTTGCCTTCTTTGTGTGTTTTAATACCCCTTTTACACTGCAGTGTATTGGGTCAAAAACACTATAAACACATCATTGAGCTTAATGTTAGTGGGCACCAACTTCTGACAAACATCATATGCCTTTTTGTGTGTGTTTTCGCCCCTTTGCGGGTGCGATGTCCAAGTGGGCTCTTGTTTCCCTGTGTTTCTGTGTCTTTGTGTATGTGTGGTTTTATGTGTATATGCCTACGTGTGTTTGTGTGTGTGTATTCGCTCTGTTTGTTTGTCTGCAGTTTAAATGGGGGCACTGGGAGTTTTGTGAGAGGCAAGATGGTTTACTGGTCTCTAAACACAGTTAATGAAAAGAGGAGTCAACCAGAGGACACAGGGAATGAAAGGAGACAAAGAGAAGATGACAAAAAAATAAATAATTAAAAACACAAAAGAGTGGAAATTAGAAGGGAGGACACAGACAAGATGAAGAAAATGTGAATAAAGGAAAGATAGAGTTTTTCTATATTGATACGGTCCTTTCCTCAAAATAAAAAATCTCAAACTTCAAGCTACATTCACAAAACCAAACTAAAAACTATTTTATCTTTGCTCAAAAACCTAACACCTATGTCAAGTTACACACAAAGCCTGCACTCTACACCGACACTTTTAAAAGATGACCTGTTAAACTAATGTAGAAACAGATTTCCCTAAGTTGAATTTATTCCTGTGTGAAGGTCATTCTGCACCCAGCTGTCTTTGACATGCAGGCCTACAGACCAGACCAGTTTGGGCACTCAGCATGGCACAGCATTTGAACTGTATTCTTTCTTCTCTGGAAAATCAAATACATAGACATTTCAGATTTTATCCTTTTTCCATGTTGTTTAATCGCAGACAAGCTGAACATACTACTGTGAAAATACAAAAAAACAAATGAAACAAATTGGTGGAAATAAAAATAAACACTTAAAACACCATACTTCTGTCAATTAGGCCACTGATTCTTATCAGCATCACAATAATGTTTTCCCTTGTCTTTGATCCAGACTTTAAAATTGTAACACAAAGAAGTATCTTTTATAGATAAATCATGGGCATCATGGATTGCACACATAGACAATGCTTGGAAACAGGCTTTTATCTTATTTATTGTCTTAAACCCTCAACACTGACAGAACACGTGTGTTCGGTGTGTTTTTACCTGTAGAGTGTTGGTGATGACAACAGTGTGTTAAGTGTGTTTGACCTTCATGACCTGTGTGTTATGTGCTATGTTGCAAGTGCAGAATGTGTTCTGGATGGACAGAAGGCGGGAACTACAAGAGGAGAAAGGGAGATGTGAGAGGAAGCAGGAGTGGAGGATTAGAAACTAAAAAACAAGAAGACATGGGAAATTATAAGAGAGTGGGGAATAATGAAATCAAGAAGAGAAGGAGGAATGGGAGAAGAAAGAGATGAGGTGAGAAATGATGCAAGAAAAATGAGTGAGAGGCAAAAAATAAGACATGAGAGAAGTAGAAATAAAAGGAAGGAAGCATTTTGAATAGGAGGAGTAAGGGAGTCAAAATGTGAAGGAGGAATTAACAAAATTAAGAATTAAATGAGAAGAACAAATGGAAGAAACAATGACAGAAAAAAGAGAGTGAAGAAGCAGAGAAAAAGAAGAAAAAGGAAAACAAAGAAGAGGAGCATGAGAAACAAAATAAAACAGAGACAATGGGTGAACGATGGAGGAGGATGAAGGGATGAAGGAGGTGGAAGAGAGAAAGCCAAAAAGGAGGAGAGGAATCTGAACTATTGGCACCACAGGCCGTTTAAACTGTCCCACCCGCCAGCACCAGTTGTTGTTTTCAGCACTACTCTAACAGAGGGAGTGAAGTCGTAGTGTGAGGGAGGTCTGGAATCCCATTAACACAAACCAGCAGACAGTCAGAGGGAACCTCCTCTTCCTCCTTAACATCCCCCAAAAGGCTTGTGAAATAGTAAAAAAACTAACGAAAATATTGATCATAGAAACCATAAACCAAACCTGTAACTTGTAACGTTTTAACTTGTAACTTTATTTGTTAAGCACTTTAAAACAACCTGGTTGACCAAAGTGCCGCACACGTTACAAACATAAAATGGACAGAAATAAAAAAAGCACAAAAGAATACAATAAAACCAATAAAACAGATAATAAATAACGCACTGTTTCAAAGGTCAAAGGTTTTTTGACCATCCAGGAAACCATAATCTGCTCTTCATAACTGGTAAGTGGTTTAATGTCTTTATGTGCAAAATGTCTTTTTAGTAAAATACAGTTCCTTGAGGCCTTGAAAGCACCTTCAAGACTAATTAGATGACTCCTCCACCTGTTCTCCATCCAACTGGACCACCATGGAGTTGGCCTGAAAGTTGTTCAAATCGTCCTGTGGTCTGAACCGATTCAGAACTGGAGACTTCGAGGGTCCACGGGTCCACCCCAGACCCGATGGACCCTGACACACCATGTTTTTTTTTCTTTACCAAAGGTGTTTGGTTTGGTCGGTTCACTCTGGCCAGGCTCTGCAGGCAAACCTGAGCCAAGACTTACCAAGGCGGGAATCTGTCAGCGATCCTGGGAGCAGCCAACGGGAGTTTAATTCAAGGGGTTTAAAAGTGAGAGTGATGAGGAGAAGTGCATCTGACATTCCCACCTCCATTTGGGAAATCAAAAGCAAATTTTAAGAATATTAGGAAAAAAGTAAGCAATTGCCAACACTTAATCAAATATATCATTAGTAGTGATTTGACTTAAACTGTGGTATCTCTGCCAACATTTAGAACTAAAGGACAAGCTGTTGCCTTGTGACCATAAGTATTTGTATAACCACATGTAATTGGTGACCATCTCTGTCTGACACAGTGGCAATAATCTGCTAATTCAACTTGTCTCCACTTTACTTTGGAGGATTTCAAGTAAAATTGTCTCCTTTTTAGACACTACATTTCATTTTATCTCAAATGTGCTTAAAAGGATGGGTGCTGCTGAGACCAGTCAGATTATTCTACCCTAAACTGGGAAAAACATTTCCTTGCGAACCTGTTTTTTTTTTTTTTTCTGAAACACTATGCAGATAAAAACAAATTTCAGCAGTCAAAAGAGGCCTGATGCTAGGAACTTTGATGTCATTTTCTTGTTAAAGGGGCCAGAAAAATTTGATGAAAGTGAAGTTGATTTGTAACAAAGAAAGCACATCTGGTCCGGGTGTTATCAAGCTATTTGGTGATCCTTTATTTGTTCTAATCAGCCCACACAAATAGCTTTGCATGTTCCTACTCTACCTGCCAGTGGGTTGTAATCATGCAATGGACCTTTGCTACAACTATAACATTTTTACATTTAATCCAGAAAATTACAAGTTTGGCATTTGGCAAAAAAAAAAACAAAAACAACAAAGAACCAAAAAAAAAACTTTGTAGTTTAGGCTAAAATAAATGGTTTGTGTGGTTGTGAAACCTCATATCAGAGTCTTGTGTTACCTCATCCAGCCTGATCAAATCACTTTGTAAAATTATGTCACTGCCTACCACTTTTGATCCTGTTATGTGTACTGCAGCTACTAAATGTCACCATAGACCATACGTAGCAATGATAATACACCTACTGGCCTGTTGGAAGGCAAAAAGTTGGCCTAATGAACCATAACTGCGGGCATGATAATCACTAATCACTGAACACGCTGAATAGATAAAAGTAATATCAACCAATGGCAAGTTGGAAGTTTTTTAAATGAAAGAACTGGTCTTCATCTTCATCAAATTAGATCGTGTAAAAACTTTACAATGGCCATGAGGTTGAATGTACACTTTTCTTCATGTTACTTTCTTTCCATCATTCCATCCCTTTCATATTGTTGACATATCTTTGTCTCTTTGCTCCAGATTTCTGTCTTATGTCTCCATCGCTCGACCACTTCAGCTAGTCTCCCGTCCAAATGTCTCTCATCATTTACTCCCAAATTTTCTATCCTCTTGTTGTTGCTCCAAGTCCTTGTCTCGGCCCCTCTTCTCTCTATGATTTTCTTTTCTCATTTAAATTTTTTTTTTATTTTTGCTCCCATAGTGCGGGACTGCCAGTTTGAGGTGTTGAAGACATCCTGGAACATCAGTGGAGGCCAGCGAACGTGAACCCAAATCATGGCTTAAATGTGTGTTTGCATGCGTCTGGTTCTGTGTGCACGACTGTTGCTTCTTGCATAAGTCCATGTGGGTGTGTGTTCTGCGGCAGGGCGGTCAGCTTTGAGCCAGAGGTTTAAGAGAGACGAGGAGGGCGGGAATTATGGGAAATGAAACTAAGTTGGACTTGAAAAACACACAAAAACATTCTGGAGTCAAAACGTGCTGGAGAAGTTCACAAGGGACAAAGTGCATATGTGAAAAAATAAAATTGTATTTTTAATCACTGTCATTCTTTGATATCTAATTATATGTTTCTTCCGCTCTCTCTCGCTTTCTCTCTCTCTGTCTTTGTCTATGACTCTCTATCCCACAGTCTGTTGGATGATATTAATTGGCAGGAAGCAGAATTCAGTGTATGTGGCCAACGTTTCTGTAACGAGCCAGTTATTGCTTTAATTATCCGTCAATGGATTCAGCATCTGTCTGCACTAAAGATGTGGCTCACTGCACTGGAACACTCAGCGCCCACATACACAGACACAACCTCAGGTTTTCTACAAGTCCATTGTCCCTTACTGCTCTAGCATGCCAGTATTTCACATTCTTTACCTACAAATATGCACATAATGTATGCACATTTACATTAAAGTACGTATGGTCCGCCAACTGACTTTCATATGCTCAGTCTCCTACATTTGTCACCCTCTCTCTCTTTGTCTGATTCTGTACAGACACACAAACACACACACACTCACAAATCCAGACTCTGTATTTTAGTCATAAACAGATCATAAAGCCCTGTCTTTACTAATGACTTGGCTGAGTGTAACAGATCTTCTGTATGGCCCAAACGCTAGCAAAATAGTTCTTTAGAGCCTGGCTTCTCCTGTCGCCATATTTTCAGCAAAGAGTTCCTGACGGCACTCAGAGCTTGGCAGGTTTTCATCAGCAAGTGCTATTTATTAGTGTATTTAAGCTTTTCAGCTTGTGGGTTCAGTGTGCTCAGACATAAGGAGGCATGGTCTGAGCTTGCATATTGCATCTGTTTTGAAGTATGACCAAAAAAAAGAAAAGGTAGATAAGGTGGGAAATAGAAAATCTTGCTTCAAAGTGGTTTTGGTTAAGCGTTTGACCTGCTGAAGTGCCTTTGAGCTATCTGCCAACTCTTCCATAGTCGACTGTTTCCTACTGTATTTGAAACCTTCTGTTTTCATTTTTCTTTCAGAAGGCCTTTTCCCATAAAGTCACTCACTTCAAAGAACCATGCAGAGACTTTAGGGCTGGTCCTCTGCTCGACATAGACTACTTTCTGTTGCTTGTACAGTATATTCTCACTTTAGTCTTACTGAAGTGCTTGTTTGGAGACTACAGTGGCCCGTGGCATCAGTAAGTGTTTCACATTAAGTGTCTTTTATATCCTGTTTTTTTTTATGTAGTTACATATACAGCACGTTGAAGTTTAGCTGGCTAATAATCACAACATGAAACACTGAGAGTGAATATTTGAAAACTATATTCAACAGTGAATCCAAGAAAAGAAAGCTCCATGGGCTTATAGTAAAAGTCACTTGTTACATTAGCTGCACAAGGAAGGGAAAATAAGACAAATTCCCAGTGTGCACCCATTACACACACACTACCAGATATGAACAAAATAATTTAAACATAAATGCTCTTATAATCACAACAAAAATAACCTATGTAAAAAGTAAGTTTTATTTTCTGGTTTAAATTGAAAATCACGATATAAATGGACAGGAACACAGAATGAATTCCATTCTTATCCTCACACAAAGGTCACACAAAAGTTATGTAATCAATGACCACTTTGCCTTTTTTTTTTATCATAAATTTGTAGTAGAGATGACAGCACTAATTGGGTGATCCGCCCTTTCAATTCAGATAGAAATATATCGACTATTAGTTCCATCAATATGAAACTGATAATTTTGGTTCTAGTGTAGGTTGTGTAGTTAAGTGTTCACACATCTGATGAAATGCAATAATCAACATGTATAATATAGATTTAAATATTATCCCGCTATAAATCTGCAGGTTGACATTTGTGCTTGGAAAAGAAATGTCTTAATAGTAATTATTTGAAATAAAAAAATAAATAAACATTTGTGAACCATTTACGGTATAATAAATTGAAAATTTTATTATAGTATTATATAAAAAATGAATATATTATATAATATATTCATTCTTTCTGTGATTATGATGTGCAAAACTATTCATATCACCATTTATCACAGGTGTGCTTTAGTGCAAATTATCAAATATTTATGCAGACTGGAGACGTTTACATCTCTATACCTCAACTTTATATAAAACACCAATGTGTTGCCCTTGTAAACATTCTCAAAGGTTGGAGCTAAGAGTATCATCCTAAAAAACTCAAACCCAGAGAACAAAACATCATAGTTTCAGTGTTTGACAGGTAATTTCTGGTAAACACACTACAGAAACACCACAGCAAAGAGCACTTAGCAACAAAGATACATTTTAAAAAAGAAGCTCAATAATTACAGTAATTATACATCACATTAAACTCAGTACAGTCTGTCCTGCTTTGACAATTACACAGCCACTAATGCTTCTTTTTTTAACAAAATGTGGGAGTTACATGGTAATCCCAAACACATGTGTTTTTAAGCTTTTGGCAATAAATACATGTAAATGAGTATCATTTATGGTAACAGTGTTGTGAATAGAAAAATAGAGCATTGTGTTTGCCGGCACAATCAACTAACGGCTCACTGAAGCCAAAAGTTTCTCACAAGTTTGCTGATTTGTTAAAGGAATATTAGAATGGACAAAGAGTCCAGAACAAGACCTTGATTGTTGTCACTTCCCAGCCCCTCCTTCTACTGTGTTTCTACCCATCATTCTGGCTGTTTCTGCTTCATTCATTTGCTCTTTGGTTTCTTCTACTCTGTCAACTGGTGTGCAAATCCCTTTATACCAGGCTGAAATATACTGGTGCCAACAATAATAATACTGTAGGACAGGACAGACACATACACACTTTGAGAGACAGAGACATATAAATACATCTACTTTACTGGAATAGTAAGAGAGAAATGGATGGCTGAAGATGGAGGACAGATGGGTTGAGGTGTTCCAAAGGACAAAGTGTGGATGAATGGAAGAAAAGAGAAAAAAAGAGAAATACACACAAGGTGATATTATCCAGGAGAATATCGTTATTGTCATCCTTCCATAATGAAACTTTATACATGTTTAGCAAACATGTATTCAATAACTCATACATTTGATAGAATGTTGATTGTGGAAAAAAGGCATCATATTGTTTATATTCAGTAATCTATTTAGTTGTCATTTCTGCAGCTGCTCCTGATGAGTCTTTTGGGTAGTTTATAAAACAATACACTTATGGATGTTATATAATCAAAATATTAAAAGAGTTTAACACTGACCTGGCAAGTTAACAATGCAATTTTACCTGTGGCATCGTGCCTATGGAATAAAACGTAACGCCAGACAAAGTGCTAGACAGGGATAAAGAGATAAAAGTCAAAGAAGGAATGGTGTAGCTCATGAATCACCATGCACAGGGATGTTAACTACTGTAACTTTTAACAGAGCACATATGGATGGACTGAGAATGGGAGAAAAGAGTGAGGAATTATTGAGAGACAAAAATCAAGAGATAGAAAGTTTGTCAAGCAGAGAACAGTTAAATATAAAATGCTCCTAAATGTGATATGATGGGATAAGGTTATAGTGGGACCATTAGTTTAAAATGATATTAAAATTTGAAATATAAAGTATTGCTTCAGGATAACGATTTCTGACAAACTGGTCAGTTTATCTGAAAGACTTTTAAAAATTAAGATGTATATAGGTGAAAATTCTTATTTAGCTCTTTTTGAGTTTAAGTGCTGTCCTCCAGTTCATTTTACAAGGCTATGAACTGAGCTTTTTTGAAAACCATAAAACATATGCCTAAACATAAAGTAAAACAGGCAAAACGGTTTCATGGGTTACATTTTATAAAATAGTGCACCTTTTTGTACCAAGTTAACAAATTTGGAAGATTGTTTGAAGCCCTTGATAGCTTTGCCATAACGCCAACATACAATCTGCAAAACTTTGTAGCCCCTCTTTTTATTCTATGTGTATTGATGTAAAAACGTAATAAAAATCATCTGATTGTAGCAAGTCTTATTAGGCAAATGCAACCTCAGAAGAACAACAACAGATAATTCAAATCATCCTTATTTACCAAAAATTAAGCCAAAAAGAAAAAAAACTAACAAATGAGCAATACTAATCACCCTCTTTCTGCTTCCATAGGATTTAGGAGAGGAAGTTGCAGCTAGGTGCTGCTAATCATCAGCCCTTTATTAACTGATCATCAGCAGGTCTGTAGACATGTATAAAAAAAGAAGTTTTGGCACATTCCTGGTCTAGAGCATTCAGGTGTGTTGTAACACAGTGCCAAGACAGACAGACATGAGCAATGATGTTAGAGAAGCAATTGTTATTGCACATTAATCTGGAAATAGTTATAAAACCATTTCCCAACAATCTGGAGTTCAACATTGTACAGTGAAAAAGATAATTTAAAAAATGGAAAGCATTCAAGATAGTTTTCAATCTTTCAAGGAGGCGTCTTAACACATTCACCTCAAGGTCAGACCGTGCAATGCTCTGAGAGAAGAGCTACATCTCAGAACCTACAGGCCACACTGAGCATGTTAAATGTTAACGACAGCACAATTAGAAGATGACTGAACAAGTACAGTCTGTTTGAACAGACTAAAAAGAATATAAAAAGAATATAAAAGCACAACTGTGGTTTGCAAAAATTCATCTGAACAAACCACAAGATTTGGAACAATGTCCTCTGGACAGATGAGACCAAAGTGGAGTTGTTGCCTTAATGACCAGCGTCATGTATCGCAGAAACCCCTCTCAACCAATGACAAGTGGTTTGGGCTAGTTTTGCAGGCACATGACCTGGGCACCTTGCAGCCATTGAGTCAACCATGACCTTGTCTATATACAAGAGTTTTCTAAAGGAAAATGTGAGGCCATATGTAAAGTTTGGTTGAAATTAGGTCATGCAACAATCCAATGATCTGAAGCACATCAGTAAATCTACATGAGAATGGCTGAAAAATAAAACAATCAAGGTTTTGAAAGGCCCAGTCAAAGTCCAGACCTCAACCCAATTGAAATGCTGTGGTGGGACCTTACAAGAGCCGTGAATAAGTGAGTGCCCAAAAATGTCAATAAACTTGAGCAAAAAAAAAGAGTGGGCCAAAGTTTCTCCACAACAATGTGAGACACTTATAAAGTCATACAGGAAACAGTCACTTAAGTTATTGCTGCTAAAGTGACTTGGAATCACTTTTGTTTAATAAATAATGGCAAGTTGAAAAAAAAAATGTTTTTGTAAAAACGTTACTTTTATTCATTTGAGGTTTGCCTGAAACTAAGATCAACTACAATCAGACGATTTTATGCTATCTTTTTACACACAAAAACATAGTATAAAAAGAGGGGGTACTATCTTTTGCCAATGACTGTATATTCATGATGAAATAAAAAAAAAATATATTTTTTAGGTATTATTTATAAATGTCTCAAAAACCTTCCTATTGCTAGTGAATTAGCCACATTAGATTTTGGTTTAAACTACAATTAGCTATAAATGTCTGCTCAGAACACAATGTTGAATGAAAAATTGCTGGTATGGTAAATAGCATATTTTAACAAAATTCCCCAATCTGTGATTCTTTAAACAACCAGTGTTTTCTACAACAGCATTTCACATCAGATATTAAAATTGGACACTTCCAAGAAACTAAACCAAATGTTCTGAGATCAAAGTCAGAATATTTTCAAAGGCTTTACAACTTGAAGCATAAAATTATAAAATTGCTTCAAGTCGTCCAACTTTAATGTGCAAACCAGTTCTTTGTCAGTTTGTTAAGAATACTAGTATCCCTATGTAAGATGGGAGGTGTATGTCGAATTAACACCCATTTTGGTGCCAGGCAACAAAATGGCGGATACCCTCTCAATGTTGTCAATGGTGTCTAGATTCACACTGTTTTTGCCTCCAAGATATAAAAAAAATGTTGGTTTAAACCTTACAGCTGTTATGATTAGGCTTAAAGACATAAGGTTAAGGTGCTAAGAGGCACAGTTAGGTGAAATGTAATGCTTTTGCTTAACTTCACTGATTCATCATATAACATGTCATGTTATGACTTTCACACTAGGCTCAAACTCTGTTCACCTATGGGAAATTCTTCCTCTTTGCTGTCTGATCCATCCACCCCAACAAAGGAGATTGTGGCGACTATGTGATTGTGTTATGTTTGCTACTGCCTCTATGCTTTACCATGTGCTACAGGACAAAAGTGTCACTAAGGTTAAGCTATCAGTAGCAGGACAGTGTAAACCATAAGCTACAACTGCTTATTCTTTTCAGGGTCACTGGAGTCAACCCCGTCAAGAGTGGACAAGAGCGGATTCACACCCCGGACACGTTACGAGTATGTATGTCACCTGGCTGACACAAGAAGGCTACTTCATCACATGTCATAAATATACTAACCCACATGCCACAGATTAAAGTAGGTAAAAACTGTGAATGTATTTTTGGTAGTTAAAAAGAGGCAGAATCTAAGTTGTGAACTTAACAAACCCTTTCTAGTTAATCTGCCACATTGCTGCAAATTTAGAGTTTGGGCTAAAAGTGTGTGTGTGTGTGTGTGTGTGTGTGTGTGTGTGTGTGTGTGTGTGTGTGTGTGTGTGTGTGTGTGTGTGTGTGTGTGTGTGTGTGTGTGTGTGTGTGTGTGTGTGTGTGTGTGTGTGTGTGTATTCACAGAGGAGGTCAAATGGTGGGGGAGCCTTTTATATCAAAGTCTCCAGGCTGACTTTGCTGGACAAAATGACTCTCACATGACACTGTGTGTGTGTGTGTGTGTGTGTGTGTGTGGCAATGCTTAAACTGATCCAGTATGATCATTACAATGTCATCAGAAACTTGGGAGAGGTGGAGCACAGGCGAACACAATGTTCCATGAGAGAGCATGTGTGTGTGCGTGTGTGTTTGTGCATCCAAATATCTGTCTGCAGGCGTACATATTCATGTGCCTATGTTTGTCATGTTAAGATGACTGTTTGACCGTGTGCATTTGTGTAAATGCTCTTCTCATTTATCCATGTGCATGTATGTCTGTGACAGAGAAAGAAAAAGAGAATGAGTGTATATTCATGAGAGTGTGTATCCAAAATGAACAGCCCTAGTATTTCTGAGACTGCAGAGCAAAAAAAAAGCTAAAGTCAGAAATATGGAACTTTCAGAAGCCGGAATTCCTCGGTTTGCTTCCAAACATCATTCACTCTTACCGAGGTCAAGTCGATAAAACACACACACACACATAAACACACGTACGCAGACAAACGTGTAGTCAGTGTAACACTGGTGAACCGTGTCAGTATAAATCTGATAGTCCCACCATAATACGACGACGGCCACAAAAATGTCAACAGTCTACTTAACCTCCTGGAACGGATGTGAGGGGGAGCAGCAGAGAGAGAGAAATGAAAATGGAGCGATGAATAAACAGAGAAAGAAAGAATGACTGCAAGGTGGCCAGAGTGAAGAAAAAAAGAAGTTTGAGCCGAGCAGAACAGAAAATCACGTGTTATAGTAAATTGCAGATTGCAGATGTAAGCTGACAGAGAAAGGTTAACTAAAGGCTTAATGTCAGTTTGTCAACAATGTCCATTTCTTCTCACAAGTATAATGGGGCAACTCAGTGTTATTCAAATGTATTAAAAAAACATATGTATTGACCATCACACAGAGGTGTGAAGTGTTCAAGTTAGTACTTCACAAATTGGCTAAAAATGAACAGGTGGAAGAGCACTGTGATGGCAAAGACTAACATGAACCTGAAGACAAAGCCCTACCCAAACAGTCCATTTTTATCTTACGGTCTTTGTCTTGGACAATGACTGAAAGAATGATTACTCAAAAGTACACCAAAATAGGCATCTTTTACACAAGATCAGGTATCAAGCTAAAAGTAGAACTGCTACTAAAGTAAATCTAAAAAAACACCTCTGCCTGTAAGAACACCACTATGTAAAGGCAGAACTTCCATACATCCATCATCTATCCCTCAGAAGAGTTGGGTGAGTGCTGGAGCTGATCCCAACTGTCGCTGAGCAGGGTGTACTTTGTTCAGGTCACCATGTCCCATCATAGGACATAGAAGAAAAAACATAGAGAAAAAACTAAGATGACCAGCAAGAACTTGCTTAAAAAAAGAGCAAAAAAGGCAACTTTGTTCACACTGCAGTCAATGTTACCCAGAACCAGATCCTGTAGGCTCCAAGAAAAATATACTGTAGGTGGCTGGTTTTATTATAGTTTTGCTGTTCTTGACTCATAAAGAAGCTGAAACTTTGTAGAATTTGTGCGATTAAATTATGTCTCACTATATTTCAAACTGCAGTGCCGGATGTATCTATTACCCAAAACTGCAGATAAGCACCATGTTCATGCCAACGCAGCCTCTTGCTTCCTTCGAACACAGTGCTGCTTTAAGTCTAAATACCCAGTCACTGACTTTCCACCAACACGCTAACCTTTTCACTTTGCTTCACCCTATTCCTTTGACCTGAAACTCAACACTTCAGCTCCACTCTCCCAATAACTTCTCACCCTGCTCCCCCTGTCGCACCCAGCCCTCCGTACAGCTTCATTGTATCCCGTAAACCTCCTCCTCCTGCCCTCCTAACATTGAACTCACCTCTTTCCCTCTCAACAACCCCAAATTTCTCACCCTATCCCCCCCTTAGTGCTAGCTGTAACCCTAAACTTACCTTTAAACATCGTCGGCCCCCCACCCCTTTAGACACACACACACACACATCTCAGCTGTAAGCACTGTGACCTGACCTTGCCTCCTCTGCATTTTAACTCTCCCATAACTTCACACAGAGCTGAACTTGTACCTTGAACATTGCCTTTCACGCCCATACAGATGTGTGCACTTGTACATGCAAACAGACAGTTGAAAATCCCTAAATGCTTCCAATCTTGTCCTTTCCCTCTCATTCTCTTCTCCGCTGTTGGTATGTGTGTAACTACATCAATCTGTCTTCATAAAAATGTCTTGTAGAGGGGCTGTTACACAACATGTTACCTAAGAATACAGAGAAGGGCTGTGTCTGAAATCAATCACGTCTTCACTATGTAGGGAAATCTGTGGAAAACAGTGAGTCAGTTGGAAAAACCACAACGCAACATCACACTCTATCCAGGCCATCCTTTAGCACTGTAAAGTCCTGCATGGGCTGTATGCAGAAAAGAAATCTATCCTTCTTAGTTGGATTTACTTTTTCTTGTGAAAATTTTGCTTTATGAAGATGTGACGACTGATTCTTTCATTTGTGAAGGGAATTAAAAAAATACGAGGAGCTGTGAATAATGGTGTGGCAGAGTTTGTCTGGCTTTTCTTTCTTTACAGAGCCACATTAAAAGTCACCTCACCTAACTTTACAATTTTTGCGATTAAGATAAAAAAACAAAAAACAAAAATGAAGATGTTACTTAAAACTAGTTTTTTTAGGGCTCTTTTCAGCTGTGGATTGATACACATTTGTTGCTCTACTGAATATTGTGGTCATTTGCTCTTTAAGAAAGCCTTTTCCTCTTCATGCTTTCTTATAATTTCAGAAACAACCCATCTAAAAAAAACACATTAAAAAAAGCCATGCGTATTTTGGCCCATCAGCTCAGTTTCATTTTTCCCTCTCTTCTTCTGTGGTCAGTGGAAGGTCACACACTTGTGAAACATCCGTCGGGTTCGTCTCCCAATTCACAGCCGTCCGCTTTCCAATATATTCTCACATTCTCTGTAGTTATCACATTCTCAGATGCTAGTCAGAAGGGCAATAGGTCTGATGGATTCTGAGAATACTGAGGTGTCATGGGTGCACACACACACACACACACAGCCAACCTCTGGCCAACCTTTGTATTGGGTTGACCCTTGCCTCTCTCTTCCATACTTTCACCCTGAAACTTAATGCCTATTTACTGTAGACATCGCACACACAAGTGGAAAAACAGAAATCCTTCCCTAACATAGTAAAATAGATATCCACACAAACCCTAACAAGTTTGTTTCTTTTATCTCTCTCCTTCTTACACTTATGAACACACACACAAACAGTCCCATTGGGTACTGACCTAGGAGTAACTCAGTGAAGTCAGCCAATAAAACACAGAGGAATTGTCGGCACGTAACTTGACATTCTAGTGGTTTGTTTGAATAACCTCTCATAGTGCAGAACTAACACACACGTACAAACACACACTAATCCTAGAGCACACTATTTTACATTTATGACTCTCTAGAAGACCCCAGCATCTCACTTGAGGTCCAGCATTGCCCTCTCATCCACCCTGCCACACACACATTCAGTCAACCTACTCGCTGTTTTCTAAGCAATTATCTCCAAACTAAACAATTACCAGTGCACTATAACGACAGACTGGAGTTATTGTTAAAGCAGCAATTTTTTTTTTTTTTTAAGCCTGTTAGCAACACCACTGTAGTGATGGCTATTTCGTTCAGCTTATGAAATATCTCAACAACCTCTGGATGTATTTCCATGAAAGTTGGCCCAGATCTCCAAGGTGCTCAGAGGATGCTGAAAAGGTTAGGGATCCCTCTGAAATTTGATCTAAAACCCCATTTTAATAAAAGCTTGTGTGAGGAACTAGTTTTCCAAAGTAAAACCAAAGTAGCAGGCAGAGTCAGGTCAAAAGCGTAGCGTGTTCCGAACCGTAGATAGCAATGACGATTATGATGAAGGCTGGAAAGTCACTGTGAGAAAGCAGACGATCTGGCGGTTTGGGGAGGGAACCGAGGAGGTATATATACAGAGTGGTGAGAGAGTGAAACTGATTGCTGGTGATTAGTAAAGCGGGGAAAAATGTGATGGGACCTGGAACAGGAAGTGGCTGCAAAATAAAAGTCTTGAAGGAAGAAGTGAAGTTGGTTATCCTGACAGTACAACCCCCCGCAACGGACGTCTCATGACAGCCCTCTGGGTTGATCGGGATGGGTCCTATGGAATTATCTGGAATAATCTGGGGATCTAAAATAAAGCGACCTGGGACCCATGATCTTTCCTCCTGCCCGTAACCCTCCCAGTCCACCAGGTACTGGATGCCCTGCCCATGAAGTTGAGACTTCATTAGACGGTGCACAGTGTAGGCAGGAGCTCCATCAATGAGCTGGGTGGGTGGTGTGGGTCTGGAGGAAGGCACGAATCGGCTGGTGAGTGCTGGTTTGGGCAGTGGGCTCGAAGTCGAAGTTTGAAATGACGGACTAGTGGTTGGTCTATGAAATTGGTGTCAGACCCTGAATCTGTGAGTGCGGCTATGAAAACTTGACTTGGGGCAGCACCAATCAACACCTGGGTTAGGGAGCGGGAGTCAAAAGATTCAGACATTGAACCTCTCAGTAGTGTCCTCCCTGTCCCTACTGAGCCCGTACAGCATCATCTCCAAGCAGAGAAGCGGCTTCAGTGATAGGCTGCTGTCACTACCCTGCTTCCTCTCCCATGTCATACGTCAATGCTGACATTCCTCACAACTGCAAACTGTCTATCTATCTATCTATCTATCTATCTATCCATCTATCTATCTATATTTGGTCTTTACAGATGTGCTGTGTGCACTACTACACCCCCATACCATCACAGATCCTTGCTTCTGACCTGTGCAATCACAGGTCTTTAACATTGAGGACATGACATCTGTGATTTGCAAAAATAATTCTAGACCTTGTTTATATATGGTTGTTTATTTGCGTGGAAACTTGCATTTGTGATTGCAGTCACGAACTGTGTTCATTGTAACTCGTTAACAGGAGTTCACACACACTGTCTTTTACAATATAAAACATTGTAATAATGGCATTTTATACAGTATATATTATATAAACTAGAATGTTTTTGACAACATATATGTGAACATACTATTTTGTTAGCCTATGCTACCTTGCCTGATAGTATATGTGTGTGTGTGTGTGAACTCCTTTTAACCCTGCTCTTTGTTCCAGGTCTGTATTTATGAGTCTCTGGGCTCCAACTGAAAATAAAATCTTTTTTAACTTTCATCTTAACATGATCCTTAACTCCGTGTGTGTGGATGGGTAGGTGAATGTGTATGTGTGTGTATTTTGTGGCAAAAATGTTCATCATTACCTCACCCTGACCTTCGTGTGGGTGAGAACAGAGCGATAGAAGCGTTTTCACTTTTTTACCTCAATGACTCGGAACTCAACGCAAAACACACTTTCTTTACAGTCATTGTGTGTGTGTTACCTTTACCTCTTACCTAATCCTGACCTTGACCTCTCAACAAAAACGACTCTCTTTTACAATATAAAACATTGTAATGGTGGCGTTTTTCACTCCATGCTTCAAAGGAACACAGTGAGGTTGGGAACATACTGGCACATTAGTCATTTTGCCTAAGATATGAGAACACAGACAGCAAAATCATTTACATGCACCTCGTAGATCATCTACCGCACCTCAGCATTCACCACAAAGACTCTAAATTTTGGGCCATGACTGTCATCTTTAGTTTCATGGCTACAAACTGGATGTAGAAATAATGTAATCTGATATTCTGGGGTAAGTAAGACTTTTAAATTTGTATATAACTAATATATTTATAGAGAGCCTACTTTGACATTTGTAAAAGTAGCCTTGCAAATATAATTGCAAATAATTTAAAACTTTTAATTTTAGCATATGTAGAATAACTGTAAATGCTACAACATGGTTATCACAAGTAGACAAGAGTCATAATTTCTGCTAATGTGTTTTGCTAAATAATAATAGATTCTAAAACATATCATAACATCACTACACATATTTATACTTACATAGAACTGGAAGAAAGTTTTCATTATCTTCTAAAACTCACATAGTATCTCTTTGAATATACCTTTTTGTTAAGACATTTCCTGTGACATCTTTCATACATAAATGGTAACAGAGACATAATTAGATAATTAACAGTAATTAGAGACGTAACATGCTCACCATATTATATGTCAGTAAAATGCAGCATTCACACACATTCAAAATTCAAGATTCAAAGAACTTTATTGATCCCATAGGGAAATGGTGTTGCTTTGTTACAGCTGCTCTCCGTGGGAAAAGTAGAAGAGAAAGGAAAAGCACCTCAACCAAACCAAGGAGAAACCAGATAGACAACTACAGTAAACAAATACAAACTACTGAAGTACACTTAAAAGCAAAATTATTATTGTTTTTTAAAGTAAGTTAAGTGAATAATAGTTTGTCCATTTGTCAGTTTAATTTTTTTTTTTACAGAAGGTATGGATGAGGTGAACAGTTTAATGGTCACTGGGAGAAAGGATCTCCTGTGGCGATGTACCTGGAAATTGAGTCATGCTATCTGAGTTCTTACATTTTATTTTTAAAATAAACTATTCATCCAAGTAGCTTCATCAGATTGAGGAAAGTTTGTCAGGACAGACTGACTGCCTCGCTCTAACTCTGTATTCCAGCATGTGGTACATTATCATGTATGGTTTGATTCACATCATAGTATCAGTAGTAGAGAACTGCTATTGCACAATAAAGCTTTTGGGGAAAAGAGAGGAAGGAAGAAGAGGTATTATTTGGTAATTCTTACATTTAGGCTTTGAATGTCTGAAAATACTATCATCTGTGAGATGATCATCTGTAATTTTGAAATTTTAAGCAATACGCACCAGGTGACATTTCCTTAAAATACTGTTGCAGGAACAGGGTATAAAATATCCTAACTCGACTTTAACTAGGGCTCCTCTGGTGCTGTGGTTAGTGTTACTGTCTCCACCCGGTCCTCTACTGGCTTCAGCTGTAGTTAAATAATGGACAGTGTGACCACAGAGATTTCACAGAGATCTGAACATTGTCAGCTGGTACCTTCACAGCTGCATGGATGTGTGCAGTGTATTTGATTGGTCCTTTTACCCTCTATTTATTTGAAAAACTGCAGATACACCAGTTTTTCTGTATGTCTTCAAAGGCATGCAAAGTATAATATGGTGTAGTGCTTCCCTTATTGTCTTTATGCTTTTACGTGTATATATGTACCAGTGTGTGTGTGTGTGTGTGTGTGTGTGTGTGTGTGTGTGTGTGTGTGTGTGTATGTGTGTGTGTGTGTGTGTGTGTGTGTAACATCTCTGTAACATCTCTAATACACTATGACCATGGATGGTCCACAGATCAGGCTACCATGTCATCTTCTCTCTCTGGTAATAATAACCAGATGGTCCTTTGCACACAAGGTGGACATTCAAGCCCTAAAAGTAATCTGTTTTAAGCTAAAATTTAGTTTTCTGGCACGTGTAGTGCATCTTTAATGTATGTCAATTTAATTTTACAAAATGCATTTTACCAATTGGTTCAAAGGGCAGATAGATGTGGCTCTACTTTCTTGTTCATGGACAAACCTTAATTGCTGCCTGTGTGTTTGTGTGTGTGCATGTGTGTGTGTGTGCGTGTTTCTACACAGTAGGCTTTCACATCCAGTATAAAGTGTAGGTGGTGTTGGAAGTGCCTACAGCACAAAAGTGGTAACGCAGGTAAGCACAGAAATGCATTGGTCACAGTCAACCATGTATCATGTGAGTGACACATGAGCCAACAATGGCTGCATAGAGAGAGCGATTAAAATAGAAGTGAACCTGCTGTATTTGCTGGGTGAGAAAAGCATGACATGCAACACGAAATTATGCATTTAAAACACTTTTATATAGACTTGCCAATAGTGGCAACTAGCTCAGCTTCCTGGGCTTTTATTAATAAAAGGTAGCTTTTATTTTAGAAAGCTGCTACTGAAAAATGGACCATGTGCAGGTTTAAAGACAAATTGTGCCTATCGAAACTTACCTTGGGTAAGACCTGCTAATATTAGTCCACTATGACTGTAGGGCAAACTGAACATCCAAAGACTGAAAGAATTTCATCCACCACATACTGTAGTGTTATTTTCAGGTTTCATATTTAAATGTCCCAGTACTGTGTTTATTTCTGTTGGCCTGTCTGCAGGTTGCCAGGCTGCAGAGAGATGGAGGCTTGAGAAGGTATTTCTGTTTCAAATCTATATTGTTTCTGGCAGTTCAGCTGGATTCAAACAATTGAACCTTTACTTACAAAACTCCTCTATAATCTTGTTGTCATACTAAGTACTGCCAAAGCAGTGATTGTAGAAGTCAGGAAGAACATTTATTGTATCCCTTGCTCAAAATTGAACAAAAATGTTTAGCATTCTAACTGTACTCTATTGAAGTACAATCAGTGGATACCAGACCCCCAAGCACATTCCTGCTTTGGAGACGCTCAACTGCTATTACCTTCCGTGTGTCCACAAGCTTTGTGATGGGACTGGTTGCTATTGTAGACATTCACATATAGAATGACATTTAGTAACCCAGTAATTAAACTGGGTGAAGTACAGCAACAAAGCATCTTTTGCCAGATTTAAATCAGTTGCAAAAGTGTACACTGTCCGTTCAAAAGTATCTAAACAGCAAGGCTAATTCATTTGTTTTTGCTATACACTAGAGACAGTTGGATTAAACATTAAAACGTGGACCAGATCATGATTGGATCGGCCAATGAACCGATGTGGTACCGAATATAATGTGATTGCAGGACATGAGTTAGGATTTGGTTTCTAGTGTCTGATTTTGTCATTTTGCATGAGTGAGGGGAACTTGGAGTCACATCTTACACTGGATTGCTTTATGGCAAAATATGGATAAATGTCATGGTGGGTTATGCAATAGGTAATGCATAAATATATTAAACTGCTTGAGTTATTTGCTTTAGCTACATTACAGATCACTATATTTTATTGCAAAGAATAATTTTTTGAAATTGCAATATCCCTATGGGATCAATAAAGTTCATTGAATCTTGAATATTCAACATGTTAAGAACCTTATGTTTAATTTCTGAAATGTAAGTCTTCGGATTTTAACTAATCTTAGTGACACACTGCACAGCAATTGTGTTGCTGAACATATAGTAAGCATTGTTTCTAAAAGAATACGAACGAAAACAGCTCAGCAAACTTGGTCCTCTTCTCAGTAAATTCAACCGGTCATTGTGGCATCCAGCTGAAATTAAAAAGCCCTCTGCTGACCGTACTCTTACCTCGAATTAACTGCTGTTATTGTTCTTCAGCTGGCAAAACTCAGCACTCACATCTTCAAAGACGGTATTTGAGAAATTTTGCCCACCTGTGTTTCCTCAAGTAGTGATGTCTTGGCAAAGTGAGGCAGCTTTTTAAAATTCATTAACATACACACACAGGCAGGCGGCTGTGTGTATGGCAAGTATATGTGTGCATGATGTGTTACTATGGAGGCTCATTTCGTCAACGACACAGTTTTACAAGCATGGACATGTTCCTCGTAGGTAAATAAAAAATAGGAATTGCACTATAAACACCAGCACAGCCTTGTGTATTCATGCGTTTGTGTGTGTAGCAACTCTATAAAGCCATAAAGGAATGTACTTTTATTCTCTAATGAGGTTCACTAAAACTGTGAGCAATCAAGAAACATACTTTTTCACATGCAAGGTGAAGAAAAGACAGGGAAAAGAAGGGGTTGAGAAGTTGCTAGATGTGTTTTTATATCAACCCAAATAGTGTCAGTATGTTAATCGAAACTACATTCAAAACAAATAACTAAATAAAAATTAGGCAAACAACAGAGATATGTGGTAATTCTCACAAAGATCCTCACAAAGACCTATATTCCAGCGATCTGATTCCTGGTCCCTCCTGCCATTTGATCAAGTGTCCTTGACAAAATCTTTGAGTTTCCTTGTGGATCAGGCGAGCTACTTGGCAGCTCCCCCATTAATGTGTGTGTGTGTCACAATAATTGTGAATGAATGAACAAGAAGCAGTGTAAAGTGCTTTCGGTACCAACTAGGAACATGAAGTGTTGTTTACTTTTTACTGCTATATCCTTTGTACCGTGTACAACAATCTGAATCTCACAGCAATGTTAACATCACTGTTAAGGAACTGGAAATATTGATTGGTCTTTTTATTGGCCTCTACTGATCTTGTACTTAATGATCTTGTTTCTGTGCTGCCAGAATTAGTGCATCTGTGCTGTCTTATAGTCCAGCTTTGTCCAGCCACTGGTTCCCATTTGCCTGCGGGATGCCCAGGTACTTAAAGCTGTCCTCAGCATCTGCTATATTGTCTTCTGGTGATACAGTCCTCTTAGTTCTTACTACCTTAGTACCTCCTTTGTACCATTCGACTGCACTTGTGCATTCAAATTGACATCCGAATGTTCTGGCAGTAGGTCCTAGTGATGCAGATCAGTGAGTCTATGTCTCGTTCACTCCTGATATACAATTTGATGGCTGATGGTTGCTCCATTCTGTAATCAGTATCCAACGATTGTAGATGGGGTTCTAACTAGCACTGATACTGTGGAACTCAGCAATGGACGCATGCCAACCATTGGTTTCGGGTGTCATGGCCCTTATATACTGCTGGAAGTAGCTTGTACCACACAGAGCATGAAATATTTATATAAGATAATATTTACGTGGTATCAATGTAAGTTGTTCTTCTGTTGTCTTTGTTTTGTATTTAGGTTCGTCTTGAATGGTCCCCTGGATTGTAGGACCTGTAGAAGTAAATTCCAAATCAAAATAAAATGAGAATGTTTGCAAATCTAAGCCAATCGCTTATACTGTAAAGCTTACACTACTATTGTCATGTTAGTTCTGTCTTACATTCATTATTTTATCCACACATTTCCAATGTAGGAAATTGTTGTCCAATACCAATTATTGTTGATATTTTTATAGCACTATAATTTTAAAGGAAGACATTTTTCTCGTTTAGATTTAACTTTTTAATCAACTCAACACGAATTAGTTTTTGCTTTTTTCTCTGAGTAATAAAAGTAACATTGGAGTAAAGTAACTTAAGATTTTTCTAATGCCCAAAAAAAAAGTAATCACATTTAAAGGTTGTAAGACTGTAAACAAAACCTGAAATGTAAAACTATAAATAACAGTGTAAAAACTGTTCTGGAAAAGACAGACTTAATGTAACCAAGCACAGATATTGAGAGAGAGAGAGAGAGAGAGAGAGAGATTTTGCTCTAATTGAAAATCAGAATACAGCAAAAATTTCTGTAGAGGAGACAGTTTGATGACAGAAAAGGCGAGACAAAGATGACAACAACGTTAATGACAAGTGCAGCCTATAAACCAGGGAATGTGAGAAGAGCAAACAACATGATTTGCAGGAATAGAGGAAGAAAGATGAGGTTAAGGAGAAAGAGGACAGAGTTTAAATTTAGTGGTGGGGGTAAAACTGAGGTTTTCTTTCCAAATCTAAAAAGTTTCTTCTTCTTGAGTCCCTGTAATGATGGTAAATCTTATATTCCATGTGCGTGTGCAGTCTATATAAATCTACAGCATGTTTTCTTTTGCTCTGCTCGAGTGGGATATGTTTCTAATGAGTGTTTTATTTCTGACTCCGACCATCACATGAACACATACACACACACACACGCCATCAAAAAAGCACATGGAAATGAAATCAAGTGAGAGACAAATGGCTCCTGCAGAGGCCAAGGGACACATTTAGACATTCAAATAAAAAAAGACCACATGTACGAAGATTACTGATAGTTTGATCAAAAGTAAATTCATATTTTATGTCGGTCTCTTTTTACTTCTCATACACTTGTTTGTACACAAATCCAAATTCATACACAATGAATACACACACATATAGCAAATGCAGCACAACATGTCTTTGTCTCAGTGCTACCCATCTTACACCCCCCCCCCCCCCCCCCCCCCCCCGCCCACCACAAGCAGACACACACACATACACACACAAGAAACACATTCCCAGGCAGATGAAACCTGAATATCATGTCAAAACCAAATCATCAAAAGCAGCACAAAGATCTACTTGTGTGACCTCTCACACCTCCCCTAAGTGACTTCATGCCTGTTTACATAATGCATCTGTGTATAAGAACTCTCGGACAAAGAAACAGGCATGTTTTGGCTTGTATATAAGTTTGTGTGTGTGTTCCTATCATCACCAAACATCACCATCAGTGCCACAACCAAAACATCTAGTTCACAATACAATTCCAGGAAGACATCAAAGTTTGTGACCCGGTGATCTTCCTCTGTCTCTGGCCTGTGTGTCACCAGATGCTATCACTCATCTTTTATCTCTGATTGTGTTATAACCAGCTGCACATTCACCTGCCAGACAACATGCTCATACAGTTTCTGCTACCTTACTTCACCTACAACTACAGAAATACAGAAAAAGTAAAAAGAAGAAGAAGAAATGTGAAGGCAATGCTTTTCAAAAGCAGCAGGTTGAAAAAGCTTACAATCAAACTGGCTTTCTGCATGGTATGTATTAGTATCTGCAAGTGACAATTGGTTGGGTACTTTTATTTATTTTAACAGGAGGACATGTTTAGTACAAGAGGCAAATAAAGTAATGTAACCCTTATCTTTGCTGGACCTGAGATGCAAAACATAATCAGAAACGAGTTTTAAAAATCAGAAACTAAGAACTGTTTTGAATATAACTTCTTTTGTCGCATCTCACTGACAGTAACAGCAACCAATCCTTTGCTGACAGTAGCAAAATATAAAAAAAAGTCTACATTCCCTTTAAAAATCACAAAACTATGAAGGTTAAGTCAGGAGGTGAATAACTTGGTCCAGCATTAATAGTGGAGCAGTTTCTGGAGACCCCGAATTTGCCAGATGATCAGAAGACAGTATGGCCCAGAGAAATGTGTTACTGCTTTTAGATTCCCAGATCACTTACATTGATCTGCTTTTTTCCCTTTTTGTTTGCCAAGTCCTGCATAAGGTTCCTGTTCAATATTCTCTACTAAATTACCTGAAAACAACAAACTGATTTTGGGATGCTGTTAGCCTGCTGGAGAAGCCACATTTATGATGAGTCTTATAAAACTGATTTTTAATAAAACAGCTGCTCTTGATTTAAACTGAGAAGAATAAGGAGGTCCAGATAACCATATTTCAAAATCAAATTAAGTTCATCATGAGGTCATTTGCAGGTAAGCAAGATACAAAAAAAAAACATATTTAGTCTTTTGGTGTCTCAGTCAACAGTTGTTAAGCTCCAGCATACCATCATAAATGTCTGCAGAGCCACCGACAACAATATGCCAGTTAGGATTTCAACACTGCTTTGTGTTGTTCACTGATTTCATCTGCTGGTTTGGTGCAGATTTCTCTGGCTGAGACAAGTGGGCACAATCTGTTTTAAACACAATAAACATCTTTTTATTTAGTCTAGCAGGTTTTTGTTGTTAAGAGACTCTTTGTTAATGTTACACTTCAGTCAGAAGGCATCGTTAGGGCTGGACGTTTATTTTATGGTTGTGTTTTGCATTTTCTGGTCCAGATCAGATCATCGGGATGTTGTTTGTAGGTAACCTTTGGTTATGTGTGTGTCTCGTCTGTCATGTGAACATGCAGGGGTAATGTTGTCTTTAGCATACAGTAAGAATATAGGTTCAATAAACTGGGGAAGTTAAAAAGAAGCAGCTGAAAAATGGTTGTAGAAAATTGCACTTGCTAGTTCCAACACTTTTGAAATAAAACATTTGTAACTTGATGAAAACTTAAGTGTACTTTGGACAACAATGCATGCACTGATCCCTTAGTTAGAGTACAATGCCGTTACATCTTCCAACTTTTTGCAGGGATTTGGGTTTCCTTTTTGCTTAACTTAATTTTAACAAGAAAGGAGGATAGCATATTTTTTATTGTGTTTACCCTTTGGCCTGACATTGTAGCTGTGGCCATCACATTAGATCAGAAACAACAGCCAAGGACATGACCTCTAGGTTGCCACACATAAATTATACAGATAACTGAACATTCATCTTTCATAGTTTATCAATAAAATGAGACCAGCTGTGGTCACAATCTTGATGTTAATAAATAATTTAAAAAGTTTTTTATCTACTGTACTATGAGTTATATCTAGACATGTTTTTATCATTTGCTCAACCAGGTAGGTTCACACAAACAGCTGAGATAAAGTGGCCAACATCACAGTCTTAACAATCAGAGCTTCCCAGATGATGAACTACAAGGCACATACAGTACATGTCTTATCAGTTTCACTGTGACTTCCCATAAGCACAAGTTCAGCTAACATATTGTAGATTACTGACCAGATAACACTAACATGTATTTTTATTCTTCTACAAAAAAAACTGTCAGATACCTGTTTTCGTGTAAACATCCAATCATTTTTTTCCGCATATATTTTTCTTAGATTTTTATGTTAATCCATTATATTTTGCATCTTTGCATATATTCTGCATATATATAATCTGCTCTACTTTCATCATTATTCTGACATCCTTAACTGTTTGTATGTTCACAGAGTGAGTTTTGTATGAGTTTTGTCTACAAAAATTCCTGTGTTTTGAATGTGCTTGTGTGTAGCAGTACTGTTTTGTTTGTTTGTATGTTGAGTGTGGGAATGTGTGTGTGTGTGTGGGTGTGTGTGTTTGTGTGTGAGTGAGAGAGAGAATCAAGTGTCAAGTTAATCCCCTGATCGACCCAACCTGGGAATGATCTAGTCACAGCAGGGGAAGCCAGAACTGCTCTTCTGTGTGTGTGTGTTTGTGTGTTTGTTTTTGTGTGTGTGTGCGTGTGTGTGTGTGTCTGTGTGTGTTTGAGTGACTGAGAGAGAGAAAGTGACAGAGAAGGTGTGTTGTATACATGTGTGTGTGTTTAACCTAGGGATGACTCACAGACCATCTGGAGGCCAGATGCAGTTCAGAAAACTCTTTTCTCTCTCCTCCCTCTATCCAGTTGCTGTTGGTTCCCTTAGTTAACCCATGACCTTTGACCTCTGTGCTGTAGTACTGGTGTATATGTGTGTTAGTGTGGGAATTTGGGACTATGTGTGTGTGTGTCTTCCTGAATGAGTAAACTGCAGAGGTTGCAAACTCTTCCTCCATGACCTCCAGAGTTCAAGTTCACTAATTGGCCCTGTTCCCACTCAAATAGCCTCCATCACTCTTCCTGCTCTCCCTGTTTCTCAGCTTCACCTCTTTGCCTCCTCAAACAGTGATTAACCTTGGAAATGTAGACTCTAACATATTTCACAAGCTTGTTTGTGACTCTGAACAAGCGTAAACACAAAAATTACTAAAATTATGTATTTCTAAATTACACCCCAATTCTTCATGTTTTCGTCTAGAATGATGTCTTCCAACCCGTTGTAGACCTGTTTTACCTTATTTTTCAGATTTTTTGTTTTGTTTAGTCTGTGTCCATATGAAGCTGGTACTTGTCAGCAAAATAAGTGGCAAAAAAGGAATGGCATTGTAATATTACTATAGAGTAAAACTGAGTACACCCCTGTGTTTTATAGTTAGGCCTACACTGTTAGTACCAACAGTCAAATATGGAGTGGATTGTGCTGATATGGGTGCATGAGTGCAATAAGGGAGATACGGCAGATAAGGGACATATTTATTAATGTGCTAGTTTGTACTCAAACATTAAATAATAAGAAGAGTCCGTCTCCAGAAACCAGACACTCACACACACACACACACACACACACACACACACACATACACACAAAAAGAACTTGCTCACCTAATTGCTGCAAAACTCTTTTCTCTTTAAATCACACATTATTTATATCTAAACACACAAGACAGGCTACATGTCTTGTATTCAGTGTGACTTACACATTTATGGAGTAATATACAGAAAGCTCAATGTCCATTGTGAATAAACTTTTATAAATATGCTTAAAAATCATCAAAAAAAAAAAAAGCCTGAAAAACCTGCCTGAGAATCACCAAATTTCTAGCTTCAGTATTGTGATAATCAATTAATTGTTTGTACAACCACTGTCACATATTAACAAATGTGAAACCAGTAATAAAATACTGTTTGTTAGCACAGTTATTTGAGTCTCAACAAAACTGTAAAGCAGTGATCTGTTTAACTACTGTGTGTTAACTACTATGTCTGGGCATGTTGCTATGTTGTTTACATGTGCAAAATATGTATAGCAGTAGCAGAAGCAATATGTATATATTGTTATAAAATAGTATTTTGAAATAGACTGACAGAAAATTAATGTGTCACATAGTTCTGTACTTACTGGACACTTCAAGTATAAATAATAATTTAAAAAGTGCCACATGGCAGAATGCTACAAACCTATGTACAAACTGTGCCACAATCTGACACAAAATAAAAAGTATATCTTGACTTTGAAGTTCTAAAAGTATGAATATCTTGTTTCTGTAAGTTTAAACGACTTACTAAAAAACTCACCATGACAAAGCAATAGATGTTCTTTTTTGTCAAACTCTCACGCTTTTTTTGCCCCTTTTTTTGTCTAATTCATCTCAGCACAAAGTGTGAGAAAAAGTTAATTATGAGATAATTGTATCTATCCAGCTGCTCTGGGGAGACACATTGTGGTAACCTAACGAGGATAATGTCTTAAGGGCCACCGCAATGTTTCCACAACATAAGAACAAAGACAATCTTTCACAGTGGTAACACACAGGCCTATGTAGGCCATTCTTTGTAGATGAAACGTATGTTTATTTGCTGTCAAATATTTCTCCAACAACCCCAAGTCTTACCAGTAAATCATCTAAATAATTGTGTATATGTGTAGTCTACCACTACCAGTAAACCACTAAAACATTAACGTATCAAGACAACAGAGTTGGAATTTTGTCTATTGTTCAGCCAAATGTTCTGATTTCACCCCCAGAGAGGCTGAGTTTGTGCATGGGCTGGCAAGCATATACATGCTTTGAACACGATTGTTGGATGAGTCCTGTGTGCGATTGTTTTAGGTACTTGCATATGTGTGTGCTTAATAGTAATGAAAGTTGAGACGAGACCTAATTTCACCATTGATTTAGAAATTATCAAGGGGTTACTGGGTTTCAACCGATTAACCAACAGGGTTCCATCAGTGCTGCTGAGTAGCCAATCATTAATACTTTTATTCGACAAAAAGGGAAAAAAGGAATTAAATAGAATGTCCTCCCTAACTCCCACAAGTAGAAATAAAGTTTAGCACAAACATAGAAAACATGCAAGCAGAAGCAAAAAAAAAAAAAAATAGACATCTAAACTTTTGACTTCTGACTTTCCAATTCAATACCAATAAAAAATGTTAATCATTTCCATGACTTTCAAATGTAACACTTTGAACTATGTTGTTATTAATATGTTTAAGTGGTTCCGAGGTTGCTTTTATTTTGAAGGAGGATCAGAAGGGAAACCGAGCAGCTGGATCAAATTCATTAATATGCATGAACATTGTTTTTCCTTGTTGTGTGCATATATACAAACAAAAGCTGAGCTGAAGCAAACCACAATGTAGACACAAACTACAGCCAGATGCACCTGTTTGGAGGATGTTTGTCTCTTCTGTTCCAGGCCAGTGGCTTAATTTTGGGGAGATTTTACTTTTTACATAAGGGTAAAGATTCAGACACAGGCCAAGATCCAAACCAGGAGTAAACAAAACTTTACTTCATAAAAAAAAGAAACAAATATAGGCAGGGCAGGCCATCTACATATATATATATCTATATATATATCTATATATATATATCTATATATATATCTATATATATATATATATATATATATATATATATATATATATATAGAGAGAGAGAGAGAGAGAGAGAGAGAGAGAGAGAGAGAGAGAGAGAGAGAGAGAGAGAGAGAGAGAGAGAGAGAGACATAACTAAGTGGCTGGCTTAGTGTAAAAAAATATCTGTGCCGAGTATAGACTGGGGGTCCCAAAATCAAAATAGGATACACCTCTGAAGGAGGTTGAGAATGGCCAAACTATGATCCTGGAACTTTCAGATACAGACTAAAAAGCTGGCGATGGCTAAAAAGCCCAACATACAATCAGAAAAAGAAGGTTGTAGTGGTAAATGTAGCAATCCCAAATTATAGCAGCAGCAGAAGGAAGGAACACAATAAGCTCAAGAAATACCAAGAGCTGAAAGATCAAGAAGGCACAGTTGGCCTGTGGTAATTGGAACACTGGCTGTGACCCCGAGACTGGGAGAGTAGCTCCAATAGATTCCAGGAACAACATCCGAGATCTCTGTTTAGAAGTGTGCAATCCTAGAAACAGCAAGCAATATACTGTGCAGGGCTCTCATGCTCATGGACCTCTGGTAGAGGACCCGTACTTAAAGGAAAAAGACCACTACAGAAAGAGGGAGAGAACGAGACAGACAGATAACTATATGGGAGATATCCTATTTGAATACCTAAATACAAGAGGTCAAAAGTAGCTGAACAGCTGGCTACTAAATGTTTCTTGAGCAGCAGTGTGTAGTTTCAAAGAAATATTCACACGTGGCAAATAGTTAACTGAGAGATGACAGTTCATGTTCAACTTGATGTGGAGTTATCAGCAATGTGAGCAATAAAGTTGTGAAAAAGTCAACATTTATAGGAACATTCATCATTTCCCTCAACATCTGCAAAATAGACAGGTACCTGCTCTAGTTCTTGTTGAGAATGAGAGGCTGCTCTCAACTCCACTGGAAACAGAAACAAAGATTCATATGGGCACATGAGACAGAAGGGGAGAGATCAATCCCAGGGAGCAGGCCAGCTCATCCAGGACAATGGTCTGGATGATGGCTTATTTTAGGATGAGTCCAGACAGTTTGGTCATCTGCTGTCAATCATCAGATTAGACAATTAAAAACAAAAATTGGTTAAGTTGGGCACTTTTTTAGTCAGAGTTGAACTTTTTCAACTGTAAGTAAAATATAATAATTTAGAACTTTTCACAAAAAGAATCACAAAGTGCTTCTCAATAAAACATCACACAAGAAAATAAAACTAGAAAACATAAAATGTAGCCAAAAAACATATATCCATACACACAAACATAAAAAACATTTTTTTTCAGGAGAACTGACATCTAATAAAAGCCTGTTGGAACAACAGGGTATTTAGCTGCTTTTTAAATTCCATCCCACCATGTTTGGCCCCACCCAGCCACTAAGGGCAGGGTTGCGGCTGGAAGAGTGTCCGGCATAAAAACTCATGCCAAATCAACATGTAGAACACAGTCTGCTGTGGCGATCCTGGAGGGAAAAAGCTGTTGATCTTGGCAGAGTTTAAACAGCGCAAGGACAATGGCAGAGCATTCCAGAATCTAGGAGCCGCTGCTTGAACAGCTTGATCACCTCTGGATTTAAAATGACTATTGGCAACAACAAGTAAAAACTGGTCTGAGGATCTAAAATTTCTTTTATAAAGTCTAATCATCTCAGAAATATAGGTGGTATCTAGGCCATGTATCGCTCTAAAAATCAGAACCAGAATTTTAAAATGAAAAAAAAAAACTGGACACATTCAGGGTGCTCGTGCAAAAAACACAAGGCATGTCATACATAGACGTGAGGCGCACTATAAAGTAAAAATCAGTACACAATACGCTTTATTCAAAGCATATTTACACTTACAAAAAAGTTACCCAAGTCTGCTAAAACATGTTCTGTCTGATTAAGCCCCTAAGTCCTGTCTTCACCAAACTGTAACTTGTATCTTTCGGTCTTTCGGACTTCTGGTACAAGCAACCTACATATTCATATTTTACACAAGGACAGCATTTCTGTTAATCCTTAGCCCATATTTGAAGAAATGTCTGGTGATCCTGGGATATCATATCGACCAAAATTTAACAAACCCTTGACCATCAAAATCCAAGTGAATGTTTGTTAGAAGAAATGTTTTTTTACGCGCGTGGTGCTGCATTACAACATTCAGATAGACAGAGGTCAGAGGCTTTATAAATACATAACATGGCTTTTGTGGAGGATAACATAATACAGTTATGTTCTTACCTAGAGTTGTATACTGGGATTTTCATTTTAAACTGCAAAGAACCCTAATCATACTCAGCCAATAAGAATCAAGGTTTCTCGGTTACCAATGCTACAATATAAACATAAGTAACAAGTTTGATTGACAGTGTAAATATGACTCCATATAAGCCAAAGGCACAGACCCAATGCAGTTGGCCATAACACAATGTAAACACGAAGCATCATGATGGCAACATACCGAAATGTAAATAAATGTAACTGTGAACACATTTGAGCGCCAGAGAACACAAATGTTATCTAAAAGCATCACAATATACAGTAAGAATTCGTGTAAACATAATGCTACATATCTGGAACTTTTACTTCCCCCCTCCCTGACTGACAGCAGGAGCAGAAGCAAGAGGAGCAGATGTGTTTCATGGGAATTGTGGGGAAAAAAATGGTTAAAACAAGCCACTGAACCTATGGACAAAACTAATGTTTTTCGTTTTAAAAAGTCTGAATCACGAAGCATCCGGAAAGCTAACTGTGGACTACTGTGATTAACATCCTTTACTGTAATATTAAAGACTAGTATGAGTAAGTGAGTGGTACAGTTATGTTTCTTCATGCTGAAGTCTGACATTTCCATGAACCTAAACTTGATGTTCTTCAGATGAGCCTGGGAGAGGACGATGGTAAAGATGAAAGACGAGTCAACAGAAATCTGCTGGGCAGATGTCCCTCTTTCTCTTTCTCTCTTTCCCAAGAATCATATTGAAACTGTGAAAAAAGTGTGCGTTTTCCCACATAGAGACAAGGATGCACTCATGTGTCCATGATAGTAAGTGATATCATTTCCATTTAACACACTCTGTGGTGTTAAAATCGGATTGCAACTGGAAGAATAGCACATGTGCACACACACACACACAGACACACACACATATACACACATACACACACACACCCATTTACAGTATGGTGTGGAGTCATTGACAGTAAACACATGCGGACAATAATGACTCTGTACGTGTGTATGTGTGTGTGCAGCTATATATGGATACTACCAACGCAACTATAATGATACTTTCCGGTCTGTGTATGTGTCTAAAAGGTGGAAAATCCTAGTTGAAACAAAATCAACAATCATGTCTGCTTATAGTGAATATATAGAAAAAGAAGGAATTTAGATGCTATGTGCCTTAAAAACATTATGATGCAGGGGTGGATAAGACACGAGACTCATTATTAAAAACAGACAAATATTACAAAGGCACAACAGAAGGAAACAGCCTTTGGTATAGGAGACTTTTTGTTAGACATTTAAGACTTCTGGGGGAGATTGATAGACTCTATGTGAGTATTCCTGGGTTTGAGGTTGCATCATTCGGAGGTGCTAAATGTTAAGGCTTATTGAAGACTTAAAAGAAATTCTCCAGATTTTGGTGGGATAATTTTAGGGTTTCATGGTGGGGGTACTGATTGGTTACTGGGATATGATTTTGAGGGTTCCACCCAACCTTCTTCTTGTATTCAAGAACTTTTGGTTGTTCCTATTGCTAAGGATTTTGCAGAAATGACAGGGTGGTTCCTGCAATTTCTGCATAAACAGAAAGACATGTAGAGCATCAGTGATTTTCTGAAGAAGGAAACAGTAAGCCGCATTTAGGAAACCCTCAGCATGACTCAGGGAAAAACACATTCATACATTCTCTGTAGAGGGAAACATGTGAGATGGTGAGTGTTCTAATGTTCTGAGCTCCAGCTATTTGTGCCAGTTTGTAGCTTCTGCTTATTTTCATTCCTCTCTCTCTCTCTCTCTCTCTCTCTCTCTCTCTCTCTCTCTCTCTCTCTCTCTCTCTCTCTCTCTCACACACACACACACACACACACACACTGAAAGCAGGGCCTCTACATGGAACTTCTAGCCATTTATTTTCTTCCTGCTGTTACCTCCTATCAGAACAGAGTCAGGAAATAGACAGTAATTATGTTTTCCATTAAACACACACACACAGGTTAAGAGACAGAGAGCTGATCACATGGTAGATTGTAACTGAGTATTCAGTGTATTTGTACAACCGGCCTAGATCATAATTTGAGCTACTTCATACAAAAATCAAGGACAATTATTGACAGCTTACTCATTTTCAACAGAGCTGCTGTCTGGATTTTGCTATATTTGGAGAAGAAAATAAAACTCTCTGATATATTTATTTTAATCTATTTTTAAGTTGACATTTGTGACAAATTCATTTCTATACATTTTTCTTACATTTTGCATATTTTATCCTTTGTTTATCTCAAGGTCTACTGTATGTACACTTCATAATTTTGGTATTTAAATAAATGACTTATTTGAGTTATAATTAGTCACTTTATCATGTCTATATATAAATAATACTTTTGTCTATTAACTTTTAATTTTTCTATTTTTGAACATGGTTCAAAAAAAGTTTGCATTTCCTCCATACAGTATGTTCTAATGAAGTCATCCTAAAGTTTTTGTCTATATTCTATTAATACAGTTTTTACTCTGTATCCTGAAACATATTGCATGTCTCTTCTTCTACATGATGACTGCACCAAACACTAATGCATATATCTGCAGCTCCTGTAGTGACAAGGAGGTTTACATGGTTCTCGTCAGGTAGGGCAAGTTCCAACCCTCAAAACCCATTCAAAGTACAAAACCAGAGCAGACATTTTCTGTTTGGTCAAACAAACCAGACACAACAACCAGATGCCCACAATGTTTCCCTTTTGTCTCTTAAACTAGACAAGCAGCAGGCTAGACGGCAGTTTATTTCTTTCCGCCATATTGTTTATTTTGCTGTTTGTGGGACGATAAACAAGTAATCTGTCACTGGAGACATTTTGTCCAACCACGTGCCTGTGCGGTTGACTGAAGCTAAACAAGCTCAGAACATGATCGGGGCAGCTCTGGTGCTCCCAGTAGGTGGTTTAGGATTTGATACTGTTCATTTGAAGCCAAACAGGAAGTTTTGGGGAAGGACATGTTGGGAAATTCAAATATACTTTGGCTTGATTCAGTGTTACAGCTTCCATCTGTGTGCTTTCTCCAAATCCTTTAGCGTGTTTGACATTTAAGTGAGTGGGTCGCATTGAGTTTGTAATAAGCGTCATTCGTTTCCAATTTTAATATTTATCCATCATATTAAAATAAATATTATTAAACATATTTATGCAGGTTGAAACATTACTAACATCATATAGTTACATAAGTTTGTATTTTACTGGAGTTTTGTCGTTTTAAGCTGCTTTTACCGCACTGAATTAATTTTACAGCTTCAGTTACTAGTTACTTTGTGAAAATGTAGATTCTTAATACAAAATCTAATTAACTAATAAGTAATGATGCATTTAATGATTAACCACCTGTCGGTACATTGATTAATTACACTGCCCATCTTAAAAAATACCACCTGTGGCATTTTTTTCCACACCAGTTGTTAGGTAACATTGGCACTTTGTTAAAGAAAAAGAATCGGTTTGACGAATACATTTGGCCTAGACTGCATTTATATTATCAATGACATCAAATTAGGTACTGCATAAACATGCACCTTATTGGATTTATATAACTCTACCATGTCTGCAGAAAAGCTAATTCAGTTGCATTTAGTTTCCCTACAAATCATGTTTGCAGTTGCAGTTCAGTCATAATTTTTAAGACAGAGTTGGTTTTCTTTTAAATAAAAGATTAGTCAGTGCTGAGCAACCAAGATGGAGACACACTAAATACAGACTCCCCGCATAAGAATAGAAGATGAATAAGAGTGACATTTCTACAGAATATTTTTTTTAAACAGTGAGCCAAATAAAACAAATAAAATATATAAACAAGCTCAACATTTATGATGACATATCATTTTTTGGTTTCTACCCATAAAGAAGATAAAGAGCCATTTGCAGAAAAGAAGTACAAAGAAAGGAAGCATGGGATTTAAGGTTAAGTGGAGGTTAAGGGGTGAGGAAATTTTAAGTGTCTCTTGGTCACCATTTGTATAAAGAATTCCCTCCTGCAAAATACTATAGTCTGTCATCAGCAGATACGCATTATCATTTGGTGACATCAAGAAGCTGTAGTCAATATGATACCATCACCTATCTGAAGGAGGTTGAGGTGGTTGAATAGGTCCCAATACACATGACCCTCCTATGGACACAACTTTTTTTTCTATATTTATCTTGATTAGTGCCTATCCCTCAACCTAACCTAGTGCTTAACACTAACCAAACCTCTGTGTTTACACCATTGAAATCCTGCAATTTTGTGTGGTTACAGCAAAAATGTAGTGTGAAACTACCCACAATTTCGGTTCCAGTGCAGTCCAGCCCCTAATTTTGTTGCCTGGCACACACATACAAACACACACACACACACACACAAACACACACACACACACACACACACTCACAGATAAAAATTTTCAGCCATAAAAAAATTTAAACTCCAGCTTGTAGCTGAAGCTTAAATATTTGCATCTTTTCCCTGAAATCTCCAAACGAAATGACCTTAGAGATCAGAAGTTGAAGTCCAACAAAATGTTCTCATTAGGTTTTTCTACCAAAAGGCAGAGCTCGGGACTTATGGAGGCCTTCTGTAAATTCTAAAAGGGGTTTTCATATCTGTGTGGCAGTCTATGAGAACCTGGCTGCAACTCTCTGAAAATCTGAAAATATCAAGGGGACATGCGATTGCTGTTGAAATGAAACACAAATCCATCCAAACTGCCCTGTTACTTATTCCTACTCTTAAAAATCTTACTACAGCTTATTGAGCTGAGTGGAGCGGCTTACATGGAATTTTAAGAGAATTGGATTAGCTCCCCATAGGCTTGGACTAACATTGCTAACAAATGTTGACACTGGACTTCTGCCAAATTCTCAATTTTGGACATCCTGTGCAAAACCTTGGTCAGTGATCAGGAGAGAATACTTCTTAAAAGCCTTAACCTACACACTTTAGATTTGAATAAACTTCATCCTAACTTTTTATTTAACTTTAATAACTTCTGAACTGATAGGTTAAAAATGTTTACATTTAAAAAACACATTCCACATTCCATAAAAAGAAAGTGTTTTATAAATTTTAATAATCCAGCAAAGAGAAAAAAAACAGACACTTTCATAACCCTGATTCCAAGAGATATTTCACACCTTCAAGAATCCCATAACCAGCTACAGTTGTCAGACATACCAGCTCTGAAAATATTAAACACCTTGCTTAAAGGCACCTAGAGGACACAGGAATGCTATTTAATCACTTCCTCCGCCCCTCTCTCTTTCTTTTGGTCCAATTCACTTTGTGTATAGCCTTCTCACATGTTTCAGAGTAAACTGCACACATACATTAATGCTTTTGATTGAACTTTTAATCAAGTGAGGTAAGAATAATCTGCTCAGTGCCAAAATAAATGCATGAACTAAAACTTGTTGGGAGGTTTGAAGCTATTTCACACACACAAATGCACTAATTTGTTCATTAACTAAAATTGTTCTGATTGATACAAAGTGATACTTTACTGGATGTGTTAAATATCTATGTTTTAAAGGTGATCAAATGGTGTGAGGATAGCTCAATCGAAGACACATTTGAGACACATTTGATCCAAAAGGGAATAAGCTCACACCAGGTCTGAACTGACCTAACGAGCATTAGACCTTGTTCCAGACTAAAGACAGAAAAGTGTTTTTGGTCCTGATTACTAATAGGCACCACATTGTGGGAGAAATGTACATAAACCCTTCAACTCACTGAAAGAGACAAGAGAAAGAGGGAGAAAGGAAGCCAGTAAATACAAATAACTCTTTTGTTACCACCAATAGAATATATATGGTTAAATGTGTTTTTAAAAATAAAAGAGAATAAACTAAAATGAAATGTTTTTGTACAGAGTCATGTCTGAGTTTTGACCAGGCTGTGTAATTGTCATTAAACGACACCTTCAGTGATTTTTAACGTGCTTCTTTTGCTTCTAGTTTAGGTAGTACATTTAACTGAATGCCATAAAACATCCCTCTGATTTCCCTATATTAAAATATTTCTAGCTAAGAAATGTCACCAAATGACAACACTTGGAGGAACCTTTAGTTCAGAATATGTTATCTTGTTTCTCATACTATGACGTTTGTAATCATGGTCAACCTGCTTTTCCAGAGCTCCTCCGGATGTCAACATTGGAACTCCTAATAATACAAAACTCCTCCATGTGATGTCATCTGGGGGAGCTGTTCAGGTAGAAGCAGAGAAATATTTTTATATATGAAAGTCAGAGGGGAATTTAAAAGCAATAATGTACATTTACACCTTTACACCTTAAATGTACATTAAATACATAGAAAGCAAACTGAAAGTTGGTAAAGTTGCCTTTTAAGACAACTGTCTTAAAAGGCAACTGTAGATGGAAAGAAACAGTGAGCGAAACAAGGATATATCTCAAAGAGATCAGGTAAGATGGCTAGAGTTCTCTGATACTGTGGGGGTTACTGGGTTGATCTGGTGGCTTGTGGCGTGCAGGAAACTGGTATATATATGAACAGCTGTCATCAAGGTGAGGGATTGCGTGCAGGTGTGGCCCCCACTGCAGTTCCAGGTGCACTACAAACACAAAGACACGCACACACATACACAAAAACGGACAGGGAGAGGGGGGAGAGGAGGATGGGGGAGCGGGTGCTGTGTCAACAACTTTCATGACTTGTTGCATTGGTAAATTTGTCAATTAAAACATTTTACCTTAGCACAATTGGCCTTCATTGTGTGGCATTCTGTAGTGTCTTCATAGTATTTCAGTTAACGAAAGAAAAAGAAAAAGTGCCATGTACAATATACCAAAATAATGTGATGGCATTGTGAACAATATTTTTTTCTTTGCAGCTCACATCTTTAGCAGATCAAACAGATTAGCAGATCATTTTATTAGAAAGTGGATTTACCAAACTGTGGCCCAAACTAGCCAACACTCATTTCTGAGATTTACCAGTGACAAGGAAAGGTCAGTTTTCGAGTGTATGAACCTCACATCCACACCCACCTTCTCTTTCCCGTAAAACACACACACACACACACACACACACACACACACACACACACACTATTTTCGCATTTATATAATGCCCCGGATTGGTCCAAATCTACATTTTTCTCGGCCAATGAACTAGTCTCAGAAATGTGTATAAAATTCACATCAGAGTGAAATACTGGCTGATGGGATTTACTTCAGCATTCTTCAAAAAGCCTCTCATGTTCAAAAGGGGTTTCGCCCTCCTGCTAACCTTTCTTACCATCTTTCTTTCTCCTCCTCCCTTTCTTTTCTTGCCATTTCACCTCTTGTTTACCACTGTTAACTCTTTCTCTCTCACCCCAACCCCACCCATACTCTTCCTCCTTTTCTCTTCTCTTTTTTGTCACACTTTATCCTTACCATTTCATCTTCTCTTTCATAATTCAGGCCAGTCTGTCATCGACCTGTCCATGCGACTCTCTTTTAATACTCCCAATCCTTCTCTTCTTTCTTGATCTCTCGGTGGTTCTTTCCAGCCGGCGATTCCCTTTTAACAGCAAGCCAGTGGCCTTCCACAATCTGTTTTGCAGAAATGATAGAGAGACAGGCTAAGAGAGAGATTTAGAAGTCTGAAATGAAAGATACTAAAGAGATGTTGAGAGGAACAGATGAGGGAAAGTGAAAAAAGCTGAAGGAGAAACGTGGCTACATGTTGCACAGTTGTGGAAAGTAACTAAGTACATTTATTTATGTGCTAAATATCTCCACTTTTACCTGAAATATTCTTATAGCAGTTTATGCTTTATCTCTATAAACACTTTTTTCCTTTATTCTACGTATTTGGAAGATACAGTTACTTTGCTAATTGATATTCTGTATAGAAAGAAAGGGAGTACTTTGTATTAACAATCTACAAACTTTTCATATTAAGTTCATAAGTTCATTTTTCAGCCATTAAACATCCTCTTTTATCATTATAGCATGAATATAAAACGTAACATATCTGTAACATTTTATTCAGCTAGTGGTTTAGGTCTCTTTTAAATGCATCTTCTCAGAAAACCCAGATCAGCCTTTATTTCCTGGCAGCTGTTTTAGAAGCTTTTTGCATTTGATTTATACCACTACTACTCTGATTGGCTGTATTTATCAGAACCTAATGCAAATTTCTATCCCTACACATAATTATGAACTTTACCACTCTACTGATGATAAAAATCACTGATATAAAAAAAAACAACACACAAAATCTGGTGGGATTAAACAAGAAAATAAAGAATCTGTGTGAATAAATGTCCATCTGCAGATAGATACAGTAGTCAGTGGGTTCTCAGTAGTTCCATCAGTGTGATAAAGTTTATATTATTGATGGAACATTCAGTAATGCTTTTTTGACAACAATGGGACACAGAGGAATATGTCAGGTACAGAGACAATACTTGCAGAATCAGTTCATGGTGACTTTTAGTCTTTTCATGTAAGGCACTAATACCACAACAATAATCCCATCTGGTAACTGGATAAATCACATTTCATGTCTATGGCCATGCCTCTATAATACCTAAACTTTACTTTTTAATTGCTTAATACAATATCTTTACATTGTGGCAATGCTGCCTATGCTTTTATACAATTGTATAGGGATAAATACTTCACATAAATGATTAGATAGAGACTGAATTAGGAAAGAAACAAAAGACAGACATGTATTAGCACATTGTTACTGCAGTGGCCAGTCAGTCTGGGAACTCATAATAACTCTTCAACATTAATGACAAAACCACACACCCAGAGACACACACAGAGACACACACACACACACACACATAAATCCTGTCCAGGTCTCTCACTCACCCTCATATCTCTGTCTGTCTCACACTTCTCTGTAGTTACGTTTCTGTGGTCTTCTTTCTTTTTCCACCTCTCTCTTTGCATCTTTGCACACACACGCACACGCACACCCACCCACACACACACACACGCACACACACAGCCAGTGTTGCCGTGTTGATGGTAAAACCATTCCATATCAGGGTTATTCAGAGGGGAAAAAGTTATTCCTTATGACAGCCACGTTAGGAAAGAAATACCTCCACCACTAAAGCTGGACTTAGGTTTCACTCGTGACACTGCACCAGACTACATTTGATTTTCTGGTGTATTTCAAGTGTAATGTGAAGCGCCAAAATGCAGTAAATCTCAGTCATTCAGACAGCAATGCACAATTGGTGTTTATCATGTTTGGGACCCCATTTGAAACCCTAACAGTCTGAATCTTTAGCTTTTTATTTGCATCGTTGCATTAAATCTACATTTTACTGGTTATTTTCAGTCTGGCACATGATTTCTCTATAAATCATTGATGAAGATTGGACCACCATCCCTGTGTTGAATATATGGTCGACTTAAAAACCCTGGCAGTCAGGTCAAAAAAGTAAATCGGGGGAAAATGGATTTCAAATATTCATTAACTGCCTTTATTGTTTATCAAGCCAGAATTCTTAGAAGAAAGTTCTTCGAAAAAAATAAAAAAATCTAAATTTAATTGACGCTGTGGCTTTCCAACCATGATTGCAGCATGCAGGTATTTTAAACATAGAAAGTGATGTTTGTGGTAGCAGTAGGGATTTAGAGTCATTTTGGGTTTCAGTTACTTGCTCAAGGCCTTTTATGCAATGTTCAGACAAGCACTCCAACTTTTTTCCCAATATGAGGAGGAACTTTTTTATGAAGTCTGCACAAAAACATCCAGAATCCAATCTTCTCACATCTGATTTAAACCACATTTATGGGTTGGCTCAAATTTGATGCAGGTTCTATTGAAGCTGCAGCTCAGGTTGCATTCATAGTGTTTGTAAGAAATTCTTTAGTTTATCTGACCAAACACATATAATTCGATTTTCACCAACATAATAGCAACAAATAGATGATACTGCTTCACTTATCTTATACCCAACCATGACCCCCAATGTCTTTCAAGTGTAGCCTTCCACTTATTTGATAAGACTCTTAGTCAATCAATCATATTTTCCACAATCCCTATACAGATATTTAAATGAGCAATAGGTCAGTCTACAACTTGGATTAGTTTGTTTGTGCCATATACTTTCATTGTCCAAAAATAATTAGAAACACAACAGCAAGACGCACTATTGGATGAAATGTTTCTTCATTGCAAAATGCTTGGCTGAGAAAATGTTAACTAACAAGCTCCTATAAGTGGTGCTATCCTTTATATTTTTTGTTCCTAGAAGGTCCCCGCTTTGATTGGCCAGCCAGCTGTGGCCTTTCTGTGCGGAGTTTTCATGTTCTCCCTGTTCTTCAATCCTCCATGTACTTTAATTTTCTTCCACATTCTAAAAAACATCCACGTTAGGTTAACTGGTTACCCTAAATTGCTCGTAGGTGCGAATGTGAGTTTGAATGGTTGTCTGTCTATGTATGTCTCTCTGTATTGGCCCAGTGACATCTGGGATAGGTTCCAGGTTCCCCTCTAATTTAGCAGTAAAAGATAATGCATGGAAGATACAAAGGTGTAAACACCATCAAATGAAAGCTGAACTTTCATCTAATTTCACCTGTCCAAAACTTAAATGTCTTCAGTGTACAGCAAAAAGAACCAATACATGGGCTCAAAAACACCTTTCAGAGCTTAGTACAACAGTAATAATCCTTCAAAAAAAAAACAACAACAATCACTGCCCATCCTGAAATTAAACTTGAGGTTTAGCAAGTAAAAATGTGTAACTTTTTTTATTTATTTATTGTGATAAAGTTGCTTTAATTATTTGAAGAGCTGCTGGCCAATGTTTGGAGGGTCTGTTCACTACCATTAGGGGGTTATGGGGTGGATGTTTGTATTTATTATTTAATTTTCTTTCCTATTTCCATTTGCAGAAATAATATTGAAAACACAAGAAGTGGAACCAACTGTTTGGCCAAATCCTCAACTGTTTTTAAGGGATTAATAAATAGTAATATGAGGGTCATAGATCATCAAAACTGGGCTGGTGTGGTTGGAAAACTGTAGATTTTTTCATCCAGGTTTAGTGTGACAGGAACATACAATCCCCTGTGATTAAGAATGGGAAAGAAAGCACCATTTGGTTTTTAGAACCACCTTTCAATTGTAGAGCACAGTCTGATATTTTTCACAGCATTGGAAAGGTGGGCTGAAAAGATCCTAATAATATTTTTATACATTAACTGCGCATGCCAAGGGTCAGTGATAGACCAAAAACCTTTCATCCAAGTTCCAAGGGTCTGATATTAAAGATTTTCCACTTTGAAACCCAAACAGCTGACATCTGTGAAATTATTAGGGTTGATATTTGTGGTATCGGTTAGAAAAAAAGTTTAAAAAAAAGACATATTCAAATGATGTTGCAGATAAGGTGCCTATGCCCAGAGCAAATGAGTGATAGGTTTTAAAATGGAGCCAGCAACATTGTCGTTAAGAGTTTTATATCTCACATGAGGTCCAGTTTCCAGGGTTTTGATATAAAATGCAAAATATCCAGAGCAACCACATCTGCTCAAAACATAGATATTCAATCTATTCTTTTCCACTTCCACCTCAAGGTCTGAGTGTCTCATCCAGGGACACTGTCAGTGAGAGAGAAGCACTGCAGGGGTTTAGGAAATGACTTATGTGCACATGGACAATGGTGATAGTTGCTTAATTTCTCAGCGGGCAAATGTTCATTTTGTTTTAAATCAGCTCTTTAGTGCATTTCATACACAGAAATGCACATACACATAAAATACTGTCTCAGATCAAATTATCGTCTAAGTTAGAGAGCAGTTGTATTTATTAATATTTGTATGCATAGTTAACAGGTAAAAGGGAGACACTGTGACTGTATTCGTCCAAGAACCATCTGTACTTTGACTTACCATACAACTTACTGTTATACTTGATGGAAGCAATATGGCTACTAGTTATCTTTGGTAAATATGTGCATGTTTAAGTGTGCATACATTTCCTGTTTTTTCACCCTAAACAGACCAATAACGCAGAAATGCCATTGAAAGTCTCAAACTGAATGGATCATAATGGCGATTCCATGAGCTGCATTATGAATAGCTTTATTGATCACACTGGGGTTGTTGCAACATCTTACAAGGATTAATCCACTTCAATGCCTCCTTTTTTAATTCAATACCACAGTGTTCTGAGTACTTTTAGTTTTTTACAGTCTCAGTTCAACAGACATTCATATATTAATCATATTTGAATTTCAGCATTAGATTTGCTGGAATTTTACTATTTCTAATGTTTTTTTTTTTTTTTTTAAATCCAGTGTTCAAGAGGCAATTCATTAAAGAAGAACATTGTCTGTATTTATAGTGGATTGTTCCCTGATTTAATTTGTTTTCTTTTCTGTGGGAAAGGCCTCAGTAATTTTTAATACACGTTAAAACAAGTGATTATCAAGGATCATTTAAAGAGTCGTCCAGAAAGACCTGGAAGAAGCAGGTGCAATTGTCATCAAGAAGACTGGGAATGTCCCTCACCACCACACACCATCACCCCTTAAATCTTCTTTACTGAAGATAAGACATGTTAAAGCTTGTTTAAAGTTTGCTACACAACATTAGGGGAAGTCTAATAATTTGGTACAGTCAGATGAAAGCAATATAGATTTCTTTAAAAATATTATTTTATACCATAGTTAGAACTGAAGTTCAGATGGTAACCTTGTGGTATCGGGACTGTTTCACTTGTCACGGCAACGGCAGAATCCACATTATTGAAGGGACAATGACTGGAATCGTGTATCAAGAGATCCTTTAAAATAATCTTTTGCCATCCATCAGGTCAATGAGGATGAGACATGTCAGATATGACAACAGAACAATGATCCAAAACATACTGTACAGAGACTCCGTCAGTTATCTGCCTTGAACCCAGTAACTTTTTTGGAAGGAACTAAATATAATGGATTTCCTAGTAGATCCCTTAAAATTATCAAGATATTGGGGAAAAAAATGGGCCAAAATCTACCTTGAACACTGTGAACTCTTACTTCATGTTCAGTTATTTACCCTGTCTCATTCCAATTTGAGTTAATCTAACCACTGTATTGTTGGCTTATATGGGAGAGGTTCTTTAGGCTGCTCCTTTTTATTTTGGGCCTTAAACAGCCCAAAATCAAGATATTGACCATTTAAACTGTTACTGATTGTGTGCAAAAGGCCCTGCTTTTTGAGGAAGCTTTAGAAAAGCAACACGAAGGCTGATGCTTAAGAAAAGTATGCTCACTCTGACATGTGCATGGACCTTAACTATTTTATTATTCGCTTTATGAATATATTTGGAATAAGCATCTTGTGATTTAAAACAACCTAACTACATTAGGTAACGCACATAAAAGGAATAGGGATGTTACAATTGTCCTAAGGTGCTGCTGCAACTATTTTAGCTGAGTTTTTTTTTTTCTGTCACGCTCAAGAGGAATCGAGTGATATTCCATGGCATCGCATGGTGGCGCAGTGGCCACTAGATTTGGCCACAGAGCTGTTCTTTAATGGTAAAACCATGGGAACAGAACTGTAAAACATTAGGCTGGACACAGTACTGACAACACACACTTCTATTAAAGACCTTACAGGTATGTGTGTGTTTGAGTGTGTGTGTGTTGACATAGAAACTGAATTGCAAAAACCAAAAAGAGAGGAAAGGAATGGTGAAACTATTTGTAGAAGAGAGATTAAGAAAGTAAAAAGTCCATGTGTGTCTATGTGAGACTGTAAAAACCTAAACAAGGTGCCAACGGCTGTGACTTTTGACCTGTTTTGAATGTTGCTGTACATTGGAATGTGTATTAGCAGGATTTGGTGTTCCGGTGTCCCTGAGGGCGTTAGGTATGTGTTTTTGTGTGTATGACCTCAGACATGTGTTCATGTTAACTAGTAAGCCTTGAGGGGATCATTAGTGAGCTCTGGAAGCTGCCTTTACTGTACATGGTAGGGGACCGTCTGTCCACACACACACGGATTTGAACCTACACTTAAGCACACATTTGCTTTAAGTCTGCATCAGAATATGAAATGCTGAGATCTATATACACACACGTACACACATACCATAATGAAATTAGACTCCATGACTCCAGCATGGCAGCATGAACAGTTCACTATGCACTGCCATTTTAAGGTCCGCAGCGATCTGCAACATCAGGGGTCAAAATCAACAAAATCTCCCTCAAAGTTCGGCTGTGGTCGATCTGCTGTTTTGCCAATGCTAGTTACACATAGCACATTTTTTCTTGTGGTTTCTTGTAGCATAATTATTAAGTTCCTTCAAACACTTGGAAAATGTACTAGTCCTATAACACAGAGGTGACATCTTTATGCCTGGTAACCCTTTGAATGAAGGAGCTCTGATTAAAAGCCAAAAATACTGCATGTATACTAATACGATTTAAGACTCCATTAGATCTAAACAGTCTCTTACTACTAAAGGAACAGTTTAAAATGTTAGTATTTGCTTTTTCACTTAGATTGAGATAAGGTTTCATTAGAAATGTTTATTGGGGATCGGATTTTGTGAGAGCGACTGGTCTAACACTAAACACGTTTATTGACAAAAATTCAGTGAAAAAACAGAAATCGCTCCTAACAGGAGGGTACAAAGAAAAACACAGCAGCAAACACTGGGTTACAAACAAGGACTCCACACATCTAGAGAACCCTGTAACCTAAACTACAACAGAAAACCAAACTAACACTAGGAAGAGGCTAGGGATAAATGAACAGAAGCACACCAAACAAGATAACACACCAAACCTCAGACCAAAAGTTGCTTCGGACTAGTCTAATTCACAGGAGACAGGATTACTCAGGTCAGGTAAAGCAAGAGTTGAGTGTGTTGGCAAAGGGGGAGATGAGGATCTGGCAGGGAACTGTGGAGAAAGCTGGACCTAAATAGTGAAGGGAACAGGTGCAAACAATGAGGGATAATGAACGGTAAAGCTAAAGGACAGGACTAGGAACAGGAAGCAGGACTACAAAATAAAAGTCCAAAGGGAGGAAGTTTAACTGAGGGCCAGATCGTGTCATTGAGCAGACAAAGATCAGCTTTTCCCCCTGTTTCCATAGTTTGCACTAAGCAAATTGCCAGAATTTGCTTATGCAAGCCCAGAAGATGTTCTGTGCTTGACAGAAGTGCATTTTGGAGGTTTCACAGTTTAATATAACTACTGCTTCATGTTTCATGCTCATGTTTCAAGTGTCTACTAGGTTAAATCAGTCTTAAATATAAGTCTTAAAATATTTTCATTTAAATGCTTTTAAATAAAAAGAAACTGTGGTGTTTATAAAGTTAATTGTATTCATGTCATGCCAAGCATATGCAATAATGTGACTACAAACAAACAAAACAAGCTGGATGAAGTTGATAAGGTCTCCTGATATAGCAATAACTGGACCTGATGAGGACTAAAGCTGCATGCATCAATATTTTTATATTTACAGTGGATCCAATTTTGTAACGCTGCATTCACACTATACAATATAAGCCCAATAAGAGCCATTAAGTAGAGACATGGGGCATCAGACAAAAACATTGATCGTTCTATCTCATACTGTGTCACAGTGGATGACAATCGATGCTGCATCTGGGATGCCTCACGTTGTCCCGACACAAAGTCTGACCTGTCAGAATTTTTTTCAGCTCCCTCGGTGTGTTTAGGTGACACTGATCAATAGCACAGAGCTTTCACATGACTTCACAACATAGTGAAATGAATGAGGAACATTGCAGCTCATGCTACAAGATGGAGCTGTGAAACAAAGTAAACTTATGTGGGGCTAGGTTATCAGCACTCCTGCATTTTTAAAAAATGTCCTCAAGTGACGATAGAGTAAAAAAGAATACAAAAAACCCTGTGAGTACTGCACTTAGATTTCAGCTTGCAAATTTCCAATAATAATATTTTCTATAATAATAATTGATATGTTTTTAATTCAGAGGGAGAAATTGGACAGCTGCACATACATAATGTATCAGTGTCAATTCCAGGACAATCTGACTTGTAACCAAGAGAAACTGGCAAGGGAACCACCAGCCTTTGCATTTATTACAAATATACCAGTATGTACTAGGGGACCTGCCAAACCATAGCACGAAATGGTAAATGGTCTGCACTTATGTAGCACTTTCTACCTATTGGCACTCAAAGCACTTTACACTGCTTCTAATTCACACACTCACACTCTTAAACACACACAATGATGGGGGAGCTGCCATACAGCTGGCCAACACTCACTGGGAGCAACTAAGTTGGGGTTCAGTGTCTTGCTCAAGGACACTTCGACATGTGACCAGAGGAGCCGGGAAGCGAACCAGAAACCGGTGGGACGACCGCTCTACCCCCTGTGCCACAGTTGCCCCAAAAGGCTAAATACAAGGCTGATAATACCTGATTAATCGTTATTCAGTGACATGATAAAGCAACAGTCAGCTGCAGTGGCCCTTCACACATTGGACAGACAAAAATAAAGTAAGCAACAAAGCAGAGAACACAGTAAAAAAATTAGGATATTAACTTAATGTTTTGCATTGTCATTTAGCTCAGAATAACAAGTTATCAGCTTTTTATAAAGCGCACACATTTTTCTTTTGGACCACATTTCAAGGCTTATTTCAGAATTCATGACAAAGGCCCAATGCCAAACAAATGTCCTGTGATGACAAATGACTGTGAGCAAAGAAAAAGTTTTGGGAGGAAGTTTATCTATATAAATCTGAACTTCTGAAATACGAAAAAATGCCAAATGTTATTTGATTTGTTTGGTCAAATAATCCTGGTAGATTCCACAAAGAAGTCAACAAGCACAAAGACAGGAGGTGACGAGAGAAGCGCTAAAAGGAGGAAGATGGACTCAGGACAAGTGTTGTGAGAAACAGAAGAGCATGATGGGATGGAAAAAAAAGACAGGAGGAAGAGGGCGGTTAAACATGCTTACATACACACAGAGCCTCCTTTTGGGCATTTTAAGTGGTCTCATTGTCCCCCTTCATGGTTCCCTTCCCTCTTTTTCTCTCTGTCCTTTCTTTCGCCCTTTTAACAGTAACCAGAGAGGCCGAGAACAACGCTGGGAGAAATAGAGTGGGATCGAGAGTGATAGGATGATACAGAAGGGAGGGAGAGAGAGAGAAAGCAAGAGAGGGGGCTTAGAGATAAAAACCGTCTCCTCGCTGTAAGAGAATAGCTTCTTTTTGCTCCTCTTTTTTACAGATAAGGGAAAGAGCAGGTTTATCTCTTGATGCTCAATTGAGGCTGGAGACCGTGTGTGTGTGTGTGTGTGTGTGTGTGTCATAGACAGAGAAGTTTCTCAGACACCTGACGCCCATCATCCCCTCTTCTTCTGCATCGTTTTCCGCCTATCCATTCATTCACAGATTCACAAAATGAGGTCAGTCCGACTCTTTTGGCACCTTATCCCTACACACACACTCACACGTGTTCGTCCCTCAGGTAGGGCTGTGTGTGTATGGGAAACAGACCACGCAGGGTTCAATGGAAGGTTGCCTCGCCTGATGCAACATGGACAGGAGTGAGAGAAGAAGGAGGAGAAGGAAAAAGAGAGAAAGGCACTGGAAAACAGGGAGAAAAATGTTGAAATTACCCCGATCACTCTCATCCCAGAGTGTACAACAAGAATCTGAAGATGTGTGAACTTTCCTCTCCAATTTCCCCTCGTGATTTCCATTTTTCATTTACTCTGCTGTTCATTTTCCAAACTGCTTTTTGGCCATGTCTTTGCTTCTTTCACTTCATTTGGTCTTTGTATTTCAGCTCTGCTTTTCCCTTCATTTGTTGTCTTGATGATTTTTATTCATAGTATACTGTACCATACTGTAGATCTTGAAGGAATTTTGATTTCAACGATAGATAGTCAGAGATGGCTGACAACTTCAAGTTCTTATTTAACAAAACACGTTATCGTATTTGTAATGGTCATGTTTAAGCATTTTCTGATTTTAGGGAAGTTACTTATGACTTTATTTAAGCTACTGTACTTGGAGAAGTGCTGCCAAAGGCTTATGTGACCTACTAAACAGCCTGGCAGCAGCACTCGGATATTCCCTTCTATATTTTAAATATAACTGCAAAGGAAATATTAATTTGAACCAAATAAAGAACTTTAAAATCTGAAAACCAAATAATTAGATCTGTCCTTGTCCCAGTATTTCCACAATTTCTCCTTTACTCTCCTCCATTCTTCCTTTTTCCTTTTCTTCTGCCTTTTCTTTCTCTGCCTCTTTACCACTTGTTCTCTTCTTCATCTTCTTCTTCTCTTGTTCTTTCTGCTGAGTGGGAAACTTCAGGCTGACCCAGACCTCACCCCCACCGTTCCACTTTTCCCTTGCCCCGGTCAGAGCACCTCTCCTGAGACACACCAGGCAGCAAGGTGGGCCTCTCTGGCAGTCATCACCGGGGATCTGGTTAGTAAGCAGGAATGTGTGCAGAGTAAATTAATACACACATTAAAAAGACATAGCTGCACCTGATATAACTAATTTTAATATATAGTTACACACACATACACACACAACAAATTGAAAAACACTCGAACCAGACAGGCTGATGAGAAGGTATGACACAGCTCCTCTTGTCTGTCACCATTCCACTATCATCCTTTTCTCCTCAGCTCATTCACTACATTCATCTCTGGGGAGGATGGAGGGATGGATTTTCACTGATAGGACACAAGTGAAACGTTTTTTTTCACCTCGGGGGGAGAAGACAAAGGAGTGAGGGAGAGAGGAAGAGGGTGAAGTGAAGAGAGAGCAAAGAAGACTTGATGGTACAGCATGTTTGCTTATTGAAAGTTTGATGTGTTATGTAATGTACTTAAGCATCATTAAAAGCTTTCCAAAATAGCAATATATGGTGTCCCATAAAGATTTCCCTTAAACATAGTTAGGGTTAAAATAATTTGTTTAGCAATGTTATTCTGCATTGTCAAGTGATTAATGCATTTGTGTGTCCTTGTCCGTGTGTATATGCTCACTGGCAGAGCGAGGACAGTCAGGCCTCTCACACTTCTTCATATAGGTTTAGATTAGTTTGGTTAAGAAGTTTAAGGATGCATTATGTGAGTAAATGTTCTTATAAACAAAGCTGTGCTAATGTGTGTGTGTGTGAGTGTGTGTGTGTGTGTGTGTGTGTGTGTAGGTGTGTGTGTGTGTGTGTGTGTGCGTGTGTGTGTGGCCTTACAACCAAGTATGTGAATGAGAGATTGACTTGGTTCTCTCATTAGTCAGTCTACAACCTTCTGCCATTTCCTTAAATTAACCGTGTGTGTGTGTGTCACCATCATACCCATTTAAGCCCTACTTGATTAATTGGCAACATTTCAGTGCAAACATTCTGGTAAATTCTCTGTATGTGCAGACACCTGTTCCACATGCGTTTGTGTGTGTGTTTGTGTGTGTGTGTGTGTGCACGTGTGTGGGTGTGCGTATGTGTGGGGGGAGTGATTGTGGTACATGATTCCACACAGGGGAGTTTTTTGTCTTAACAGTTTGTGGGTGTGAAAAGGAAAAAGAGAAAATAGGGAAGAGACTAAAAGCATAAATGGATGTTAGGAAAAAGTGAGGAGTCAGGGAGAGGACAGGAAAGAGATACTAATAATATGGCTGCCACAGTACTGACGATTATTATTTTCAATCCCATTATTTGTAAATTGCAAGCAGCCAAAAATGTATCACTAAGAATAATAACAAGGCAAAGGTTTAAAATTCTTGGTGATTTATTAATTTCAAAAGTAGAGTTTTCTACCAGAAACATAGCCCTCAATGTCAAATTGTATTAGATGTAGCTAGCTGGGTAATTAAGCTGATAATCGCTACCAGTGTCCATTCAGTTTAATTTTAGGTTGACAGGTTTCAGGCAGGGGACCTCTGGCATGTCGTGTCCAGATCCAGTAAATTGAATAACTGAACAACTAAAGTTCACCTAATAAAAAAACTTGTGACCTCACAAAAACCTTGTGAAAATATTACTAATGCTTTCTACAGTTGGGAGTCAAAGGCTGGTAAGTAAACAATATTAGCAAATATTTTAGCAGAGAAGCACATTGTTTGATTAATTTCTCACACTTTTTCCTCTTCTTTTGTTGATGTCAAAGGTAAAGAACATCACATATAACATAAGATTGCTGAGCTACAGTATAATTTATCAAATGATCAATTCGATCTGATTAGAATGCAGTGTCATTGAGCAGTGTTTTACACAAAATCCTATTCTCTTTGCTGTATCAGTGTGTGTTTATTTGGACACTTCCACATCCAGTCTGCAACCCTGGCTTTTCTTTCTGTTTCTGTCTGTTTCTCTAAACGCTTCCCCTCCTCAAACTACTTCTGCATACTTTAGTCGACTCTGGCCTCCAGCACCCCCTAGTAGACAAAGTGGGAACAAAGGTGAGGTGCTACTGCAGACTCTCATCTTACTTTCTGGTCACCTCACTGCTCCCACGGTGTGTGGAGAAATTTTTTCCTTAAGGCTAAGATTCTCATCCATGGTTGAAAAAAGGCTGCACAAGCTTTTTCTGGTTCACCAGTAGATTCTTTACTCCTGTAGTGTAATTTTCTGCTACAACAAGTATTTAAAATAATGAGTGTTAATGTTTGTGGGTAGGAAAGAGAAGTGAAAGTGTGCACATGTGTTAGGTTTGTTTATGAGCCTAATAATGTGTAATTAATATAATTACCTATGATTAAACATTATAGGAAGGACGAGCCAGCTACTGCATGAGAGGGCACACACACACACACACACACACACACACAAAATATCTCCTGTTTTTTAACCATAACAATCTGCACTGCAGTAATAGTAAGAGAGCACACATCAGATCAAGTTATTACGATATACAAATACATAGTGCGCAATAAGAAACAAAGGATGTAGGTGATAGAAACCAGAAATGGTTCAAATGCATCAAAAAGCGCAGATTTTCCAGTCCTTTGGCTTTAAATGCTGACTCTAACGGTGCCCCTTTGTGTCAGCAATAGATGTCAGAGGGTTTCGGTCAAGTACAGTTGAAACCCAATATTTGACGCTTAAACCAACAACATAGTATATAAAGTGAAAAGTCTTCAATTTGAGGGGGCTGGGTAGCAAAGCGGTACAACAAGACACAGAACTTTCCCAAAGTAGAATGCGGTTTGACACCAGTGCGAGACGTTGTGCACTTTAGTGAGGATCATTACGTGACACCATGCACATGGTTATTGTAGTAGGAAAGGGACCTACAAAGTGTGAAGCTGTAGGATAAAAATGTGTCGGTACAAACTACGAATTAAAAAAAGCAAAATGTGACTAGGTGAGGCCTCACTCCATGTAATGAGATCTTTTTTCAATCAGCAACTCAATTAGTAGCACAGTGTGGAGTGTTTGGCACTACCACTTCAAAGCTTGAAGGACCTCAGTTGTAATGTACCTGCTGGGCTTTTTGTGTGGAGATTGCATGTTCTCCTCATGATGTTTGCAGCCTTTTTTCTGCATATGTGCTGAAATAAAACCTGTTATGTGAATACAGGGCAGAACAGGGACAAATCAGGTTTGTCCAACCCCGTAACTCAGATGTGGACAGCAGGTTTCTTGCTTACATGATAGTTAAGGAATTAGATTCCTCAAGAAAGCCGCTGTTGACCGGTTTAAATACGAGCATGTAAAAACTCTGACTGTGAAGCTTTGTTGAGCAAAATTCAACAACATAATGGGATACTGCATCTCAGCAGATTAAAACGAGCCATTAAATATGTGTACATACAGTTTAACAATTTAGTCTAGTAAAAAAAAGAGAGAGAAGAAAGGAAGTGTGAAAAAGATGGACAAAGACATGAAAATACTTATTAAGACTGACCCTGGTGTTCCTCACACATTGAAACCAGCTGGTACCCACAGTATATGCCCAAAGTTATCTGTGTGTTTAGGGGCCCATGGCTCTAGGACAGGAGCCTAGTGTGTGTGTGTGTGTGTGTGTGTGTGTGTGTGTGTGTGTGTGTGCGTGTGTGTGTGTGCGTGTGTGTGTGTGCGTGTGTGTGTGTGTGTGCGTGTGTGTGTGCGTGTGTGCTGACATGTTATATGAGTACTCCTAACGTCATTGTGTGGCTTTATGTGAAGGAGAATGTTTGAGCTCCAGGGCTATAGGGGAGTCTGGAGCAGAGGCCCAGATGATAGGCCTCTCTGCCGCAGCACTGCAACCCTGCCTGTCTCCTCCACACCTCCAGGCTTTCAGAGAGGTCCTGCAGTGCTACTAGCAACTATTGACAAATCAAATGTAATCCTTGTTCAAAACATGGCATACAAAGGACATTAGTTAGGACAAAAGTTTTCTGACATGGCCAATATTATGTTTTGCTTAAGGTGATTTATAAAAATATCACGCTGGGAGAGCTGCCCCTTATGTTAGCTACCACGGCTCAAAGAGGAGTGTCTGGTGAATTCCTCTGGAGGGAGGGCGGACTTTGTTTTGTTGGACCGTTGGTGTTTTATGAGAAACAGTGTCCGAGGTGGCGTTGTCAAAGAAATCTGACCCTGCAGTGCAGAAACACTATTGACAAGTCAACAGAAGTTTGTTAATTTCTTTCAGAGCTCAGCAAGTGGGAAAATGTGACCCATATGTGGATGCTGAACAAGGTTATCAAAGTTGGCAGCATCAGAACATTATTCACAGTCATCGTCCATCATCAGCTAATCAGACCTCTGTGCTTAATTTCTGGGGATTCACTGCTCCAAATACCAGAGTTGCAGTAGCTCCAACCCCAAACTGCCTCTGTTTCTAAAGTTCTTAGAATTGTGTCAGCAAAAAAAGGCAGTAGTGATGCAATATCTTTGCACGTTTCCTGTATCTGCAATAACATTAATTAAGGAAGAAAGTGACAGCCAGCAAACAAACGCCTTTTTTTGGCCTCGAGGCAGGCAATCATTAAATAACATAATGTCATGTGAAAACTAGAGTTTCTGCTGTTGTCTCTGCACTGCAAGGAATAAAAGTAAAGAGATTGGAAACTTGCTTTAGCTTGGTATTAATGGTTATTTGTACTGCCGTGAAAAGAAGTACTCAAAACTGTCCTTGGTGATGATTTCAAAGACACTGTAACAATCAAGCCCAGCTAATGTGAAGCTTGTCAATTCTGTGAAAAGCTCAAAATATCAAGTGTCAGAGTATCACTGGCATACAGTCATACAGTAACAGAGACCCTGCTTACATCTGCATTAATACGACAATAACATAACTCTGCGAAAAAGAAAAGTGAAAACAGAAACTGGCAAATTTCCCATGATGGATAACTTTTCTCAAACAAGCTTAATGTCTCTATGGACTGCATTTTCAAAGACGTTTAAAAATGGAAAGACTTATGGTTCGCTTTAGAGTACATATATAAAGCACATAGTTAATAGTCTTTAAATCTCTAGACAATACACTAAATTCCATAAAATAGTGATCTGAAAAGGGCAAATTACATATTTCTGTTCATTTCTTTTGGCTTGGACAGCTATTTAAGAGACACAAATCCGCAAAAAACTAAGAAAAAACTCCCCACAGAGTTTTCTCAATAATTTATTATACATTACATTATCAGTAGCATAAATTATAAAACTTTATATATACATATATATATATATGAAATAAAAGAGCAGCTTTTGACTCTATGGGTTCTGAGTTCACCTTATTCTTTAACACATTGTTTGGATCGCCACCAATCTTGTGTATTGTGTGCATTGCTTTTGAAATCTGCTATATTTGGCATTATGTTTGTCATAAACAAAGTCGAACCTTATGCATGGATGTGTCTGCAAAGTGGAGTATACCACGAGGCACGATGGTAAAGTCCAACGATATGGCTTGGATAGATGCAGAACGAGGCTTCAGCTCTGGCTCTGATGTGGAAAAATGCATGTGGTACCCTTTAAAGTCTATGAGTAAACAAACAGATATTTTAGCAATAATCTGTGGGATTCAACATCAAAATGTTTGCCTTTGACCACTGTTAGACCCACTTGGATCTATCTGTGTTTGTGTGTGCGTTCGATTTTCTTCAAGATGTGTGAATTCATACTGTGCCCATCTTATGTATATAAGGTTCTATACATACAAACGTGTGCATCCAATGGACAATGATTTGCGTGATAGTATGTTTACAGCTGTGTGTGTATAAGTGTGTTTGTGTTTGTGTGTGAGATGCAGAACAGATTGTGATTTTCTCCAGCAGAGAATTGGCGAGTTTGTTAAAACATTTCTATCTCCTATCCAAGTTCACAGTTGCCAGCCAAGAGCATTTGACCTCACCGCGCACTGACACACTAAGACACACACAGGGGAGTTGTGTAACAGAGTGAACAGAAGTGCGTCTCTTTCATCGGATGAAGCGGTGGAAGAACGGATAAGAAGATGATGAAACTGAGGCAGCAAAGACGACACGAAGGGTTATTTTGCTCATTTTGTCATTGGGCTTCATTTGCTTTTTGAGATTTCCTTAATTTGTTTTCAGTGACCCTTGGGTGGCACATCCCAACATGCTGAATTAATGTTCATATTCACAATTGGAAAGAGCAACAGCATTTGTATCCAAGCACATTACAAAATAAGTTATTTGATTAGCAACACAATTTTGACCCAAGGTTCTTAAAGCATCAGAATATTTAATGATTCCTGTATAATTACACATTTTTCTGAATTTCAAAAAGTATTGTTTAGATATATAAAAGGGAAAGAAGGATGTTGTCAGCTTTTAATCAGAACCACATATGCAATCTAGTAAATAAAAAGATTAGTATTAGTTTATTTAGTATCACTCAAAAGCAACATGAGCTGGGGATCAGGGCCAGCTTTGATTTATTGGCACCCAAAGTGAGGTTTGTGTTAAAATGTTAACTCTTATAAAAGCATAGTGCTTCTTGTAACAATGTTACAAGGAGACAATAAGATATCCATATATATTTAAAATGTTGTCAAATTAAATACTTTCTGTTGTGTATCTATCATCTACCACCACTGCAATGCCGGGAACACAGTGGTGGAGGGGTTGGCTCTGCACTTAAAAAGCCTAAAGGCACTGGTTTAATTCTTTACTGGTGGAGGCCTTTTTGTGCAAAGCTTGCATGCTCTCCTCTGATCTGAAACTGAAACTGTGTTCACCAAATTTAAATGCCAACAAAGTGGGGATCTTGTACGGTGGCCCTGAGAGCTTGAAAAAACACATGGAAATAAAAAAACACAACATCAATTTCACTGCATAGGGGCAGCAATAAGAAACACAGTACAAAAAGTCACATCACAACCAAAATAAAGAATACACTGCAAAGGTCAGGGGAGGAAAAAGTGCCACAAAAGTGCCCTCTCTGGTGCAATAAAGCAATTGCAATAAAGAGCCCTCCAAGATGCATAATATTATTGTGAATAAAATTATATATAATATATATAAAATAGTGAATAGAATTGGAGGAAATATATATATATATATATATATATATATATATATATATATATTTCCTTATACGCTCACGCTTTGTTATTCTATACTGATGTTATTTGATCTTAAAATGTTTTTGACCCACAGACAGCCTAAGTAATGTAACAGTAATACCATAAAAACTTAATAACACTAAATTGTTGTGTTTTGCAAGCTTGAAGTTTCTAAGGTCTCCTGACTTTAACCCAAAAAATAGTCTTAAGCCTAAAATTTTCGTGCCTAAACTTGACCTGATACTTTAGCAACATCACAGCATAAAAGGGTTTATTCTGATTGTATATCAGAGACCGTATTACCACTGTAAAAACTGAGGTGTGTGCGTGTGTGTGTGTGAGATGTCTTTTTCAATTAGAGTTTTGTCTGAGTCTCCTCCTCCTCTTTTGTTCTGTTTTAAGAACTTAACTTGATGGATGAAACTAAAGTAAAGAAAATAACTGAACGTCATAGGATTGTGGATATAAAGAGAGACAGCAAATTGCTTCCCTTCTTATGTCCAGTTGTCCTGGCCAGACATTGATGGTTGGCTTTTCAAATGCACTAATAAACTTGTTTCAAACACACACTCACACAAACACACACACAAAGAGACAGTTGCAAAAAAACACACAATAAGAACATAATGTTGGCTTGTTTCAGGTCGGGACCATAAAAATCAAATACACGCTCCAAAGCACACACGCTAAGGCTACATGTAGACTTAGCCAACCTTGTTTTTTGGTAAGAAGCACATCTCTGTGCACGTATATGGGTGATTGATAACCCTACAGTCCTTGCAATATATCCCCAAGATCAGCTGCTGGGCCGACCACAGTCAACAAACAGGTGATAGGCATTATCCTCTCAGTCTTGTGTCTCCGTGTCTCTACCAGTCACACTAATAAAGTTTCTACAAAGGTTCAAATGGTAAGAAGGAGGCAAACATAGACGTCTTTCAATGCAAAGTTGTAAAAATAAACCAAATGGAGCCTTTAATCATCTTTATTTGTGTGTGGACATGAAGAGGCCTTGCTCCAAAGTAAGAAAACCTTTCAACTCTAGAAAAAAATTAGTCACACTTAGACTAACAAAACGGCAGCTGGCATGAAAGCGAGGCACATTTTGGAATATTATGAAGGTTGTGAGTCATCTCTGAGCTTTGGCTTACAAAACCTCTGATGATTTTTTGACAGAATCATCTGCGTCTTCAAAAAACAGATGGATAAATTAGAGGTAGCAGCTCTGAGCAGTGAGAAATGTTCGTGTGGACATGTGTTCGTGTGTGAAGTAAGGAGGCCCATTTATGCCAAACTCCAAAGAGATACTGTGGAAATTTATCCACAAGGAGTAGGAGGGTCCATGTAAGGAAAAGCTACTGTAGCATACATTTTTAGTTCATTTCCCACAGCAATCTGCTGTTTCTTTGATCTTTTGGTCAAAGCTTGAGTTTCTATTTGTTTTGACAGCCGATGACAGTTTCAGCATGTTTATACGTTATTGTACAAAACCTTCTCTTTTCCCGCAGAAAAACACACAGCACTTTTTTTCCCATTCAGCAAGCCACTTTTTGACGATTAAAAGAAACCACCTTGTTTTGTTGTCATCTTCTTTTTAATCTGCACTGACTATGCTGCAGAAGTAAGGAGCCAATCACAACACAGCCAGAGACATAAGGCGGGACTTTACAATAATCAGTAAAATTCATAGACAGAAAATGCTGTGACTGTCAAAACCGAATACACTTAAGTGAAGATGAAAAGCCTGGAGACTGTGCGCTGTGTAATTTCCTCTGAACAATAAACTGTTATTGTCAGGTTTGTCTGTACATGCTCCAAAATTATTTTAGTTCACAAGCTGCAATTTTGTTTCCTACAAGGATCAAGGGCAGGGGGTCAGGAAAGGGGGATGGTACTGGGACTATAAGCAGCAGACTTAGTTTTTTTTCCCAACCTTTACTGACAGATTTGGTTCTGATTTTAAGTTAAAATAAGATTTTCCTAATTATTCTCTGCTCAGGTGAGTGCAGATTGTAGCAGGTTTTCAACACCTAAAAAATAAAATTATATCAATTATTGTAAAAAAAAATTATATTTCTCTCCTAGCTACACAGGTCAATGTGGCCTGTTACAGCATGTCCACACACGTATACAGATGGTCTCTTCCACTGAGCTTGCTTCCTATTGCCTTGGGTGGAGTTGGAGGCTGCAGTGAACACTGTATGTACATATGAGGCTGTGCATTGTTAAAAAGTAAAGAAATAGTTAAACAGTAGCTGCCTTTGATAATCCGACCTGTACAACATGTTTTATAGAGCTGAATGTTCAAATGCACTTATATAGCACTTTTCCACCTATTGCCACTCGAAGCGCTTTTCACTGCTTCTTATTCACCCATTCACACTCACACGCTGAAGGGGGAGCTGCTATGCAAGAAAGCAACTAAGTTGGGGTTCAGTGTCTTGCTCAAGGACACTTCGACATGAGGAGCCAGGGATTGAACCAACAACTGCGGGATTGGTGGCTGACCACTCTACCTTCCCGCACCATAGTTGCCAAGTTTCTTAAAGAAGCTTCTGCTTTGTGATGTATGTGACATCTTAATAAATCTGATAAATATCTACTATGCATTAATATTTTGTAAATAAACACTTAATTAAAATTCACTAAATGTGTATTTATGTACAAAACAGCAAATGAACCATCACCAGGTGTTATCATTGGACAACCAGCGCTGGAACACATGTAATTAAAAGTAGTGAGCAAAGTCACAACACTGAAAAGTAGTGACACAACAAAATGTCAGAAACTATTGTGATGAGGAGCAGCTGCTGTACCGTATCAATCAGTTTGAACCAGGGAACACTGAGAAGTAGCTGTTCCTGAGGCAAGCAGCCAGACAGAGTAAAGGACAAAACAGGTTTTTTTTTAGGACTTAACTGTAACGTGCATTACAGTTCAGCATTTCAAACTGAACAAAGTAAAATCTCTACAATGTTAAGTCAAGTGAAATGGCTTTGAGAAGATAGTCGGACGGGCACTAAAGTAGCCTTTTGATATTTGCAAGGCTGGTATTACAACAGCTAATATTGCCTGCTCTCTTCAAGTTACCTTCAAAGAAAAAAGTAAACAAACCAATGACTATGTCAAATAAGTAGATTTTTGAGGGAGATTTAATAATTAGCCAAGTAATTCCAAAGTCAAAGACCTACTAAGTACCAGACGATCTAAGACTGCACTTGTTTTCATAAGGGGTTAGTAGCTCTCTGATATACTCAGAGGGCTCAAACCAGATAAAATCTTAATCATTAAATAATTTTAAACTATTCTAAACTAGTGCAGAGATACTACAAAGCACAGTTATTTGGGTTCAGGGCTTCATTTAGGTCTTACTGGACTGGACTTCATATAAATTGTGTTGGCCTAGACAAAAATAAAGTGAAGCAAAATAATCTAACCAGGATCTAATAAAGGCATGACTAACAGATTTCAATTTTTTTTCAAATGATCTAATTCTGAATTAGATAATATTTCAAGGCTAAAGTTAAAACAACAGCTGGCACCTGGTTTTCAAAATGAGTTGTAAGATAAGTCAGTAAAAACCTACATTTTTGTACTGTTTTAGAATGATCCCAGCTGGGAGGAAATGTTATTACTTGAGGAGTCAAAACCTACAACAATGGCTTCAGATTTACATTTGTGAGACAGGTCTGTATTGCATCTTACTCTATGGGGAATTTTAGAATAGATCTGAGAGTCATCAACACAAAAATTTAAATCAATAAGGTTTGCTTATGAATCATCAAAATTAATGGAACCACAGGAGAATGGCAGCAGGTCAAGCAATGACCCTTGCAGTTCACTGTAGGTAAGACAAAAAGTAGAGGATGTATTTGGTAAAAAGGTGGAACTGGTAGTTTTAAAACAAATTTGTGACATAAATAAGTGCATTTTAAAGAACTATAGTACAGTGCTACACCTCCAGTTTTTAAATCATCACCATTATCATAAAGAGACACCAACAGTACTTTTTCATTGCTAAGTCAACTAATACTACAATTATTACCACCTGGGTAAGGTTTGGAAACAACCATCTACATGGTCTCTCCATCTGAAGAAACACTTACACTATTGTTCAAAATAATAGCAGTACAATGTGACTAACCAGAATAATCCAGGTTTTTCTTATATTTTTTATTGCTACATGGCAAACAAGTTACCAGTAGGTCCAGTAGATTCTCAGAAAACAAACAAGACCCAGCATTCATGATACGCTCGCTCGTATGGCAATTGGTGCAATTGGGCAATTAGTTGAAAGGGGTGTCTTCAAAAAAATAGCAGTGTCTGCCGTTGACTGTACAAACTCAAAATTATTTTGTACAAAGGCTTTTGTTTCTAGGATTTAACAATCCTGTGAATCACTAAACTAATATTTAGTTGTATGACCACAGTTTTTTAAAACTGCTTCACATCTGTGTGGCATGGAGTCAACCAACTTGTGGCACCTCTCAGCTGTTATTCCACTCCACGATTCTTTAACAACATTCCACAATTCATTTACATTTCTTGGTTTTGCTTCAGAAACAGCATTTTTGATATCAGCCCACAAGTTCTCCATTGGATTAAGGTCCAGGGATTGGACTGGCCACTCATTTTGTTGGTTTGGAACCAAGACTTTGCTCGTTTACTAGTGTGTTTGGGGTCATTGTCTTGTTGAAACAACCATTTCAAGGACATGTCCTCTTCAGCATACGGCAACATGACCTCTTCAAGTATTTTGACATATGCAAACTGATCCATGATCCCTGGTATGTGATAAATAGGCCCAACACCATAGTAGGAGAAACATGCCCATATCATGATGCTTGCACCACCGTGCTTCACTGTCTTCACTGTGCACTATGGCTTGAATTCAGAGTTTGGGGGTCGTCTCACAAACTGTCTGTGGCCCTTGGACCCAAAAAGAACAATTTTACGTTCATCAGTCCACAAAATGTTCCTCCATTTCTCTTTAGGCCAGTTTATGTGTTCTTTGGCAGACTGTAACCTCTTCTGCACATGGCTTTTTTTTAACAGAGGGAATTTGCGGGGAAAATAGATATAAATCTTGAAAATAGATTAGCTTCACACAGACGTCTTCTAACTGTCACAGTACTTACAGGTAACTCCAGACTGTCTTTGATCATCCTGGAGCTGATCATTGTCTGAGCCTTTGCCATTCTGGTTATTCTTCGATCCATTTTGATGGTTGTCTTCCGTTTTCTTCCATGTCTCTCTGGTTTTGCTCTCCATTTTAAGGCATTGGAGATCATTTTAGCTGAACAGCCTATCATTGTTTGCACCTCTTTAAAGGTTTTCCCCTCTCCAATCAAATTTTAATCAAAGTACGCTGTTCTTCTGAACAATGTCTTGAACGACTCATTTTCCTCAGGCTTTCAAATGCATGTTCAACAAGTGCTGGCTTCATCCTTAACTGGGGGCCACCTGATTCACACCTGTTTTTTCACAAAATTGATGACCTCAGTGATTGAATGCCACACTGCTATTTTTTTGAACACACCCCTTTCAACTAATTGCCCAAATGTACAGCCTTAAGAGCGAGCATATCATGAATGCTGGGTCTTTGTTTGTTTCCTGAGAATCTACTGCACCTGCTGGTAACTTGTTTGCCACGTAGCAATAAAAAATATACTAAAAATCTGGATTATTCTGGTTAGTCACATTGTACTGCTATTATTTGGAACAATACTGTATGTATCTATTTTTATGTATCTATGTGACATTTCACAGGCTGCCTATACTAACCCAGATTTATTGTTGTAGCTGATCCATTTACAACCAGTTTCCCTTTGTAAACTGTAATTGCATCACACACGTGATTCATGACCATCAATCCTTGTACTTTTAGTCTAAAAAGTAAATCTTCTCTGGTGCATTCCACTTTAAATCAAACCAAAATCATGTACTGTTGCTGAAAGAACTACTGTGTATTGCAAACTGCTTCACCACTTAGGTTAGGGAGGAGATGGAGACAGAAATACAAACACAAATTCAATGATCATCTGTGATCATCAGATCGATTAAAGGACAAGCAGACAACCAAAGGTAGAAGAAGAGAGCGAGGAAAGAATGATGAAATGGTGTGTAACCATTGAGTCGTCCCAGTAGAGACAATGAACTCCATGCCAAGGTTTTTTGGGAGTGAGTGTTTGTGAGAAAGTAAGAGGGAGGCATGTGGTTAATGTGAAGATTTGTGTGAGAAAGAACACAGGAGTCGTCTTTAAATCTGTGTGTGCACAATGCAGCATCTGTGCATGCCTAGTGGCATATGAACATGTGTATGGGTGTTTGTGTAAAGATGCTCCAGACCCACATATGAAAGCAATCATCTCCTAGTGAAGGTGAGATTGACTCCACTATGTTGTATTAACAAGAAGATAAATGGACAAATTATAAAGCTTCACACTAACAGGCTACCATTTATCCTTAGTGTGTGTGTGTGTGTGAGTGAGTGCAATCCACATCTGTAGATGTTTATCACATCATTGTAGAGAAAGAAGAAAGACAGAGGGAGAAAATTAAGATGGAGAACCATTGTGTTCTTCCAATCGACCATGTCTGTCTTGGCTACTAGAGGAACGATGCTTGAAACATCTTCAGAAAAAAAGCAAAAAAACAATGATGCCAGGCAGAACAGATGGAGAGACTAGTTTTGCAACAAGCCCTAAAACCGGGAGACAAATCTGAACCGTACGTGCATTTATAACTCTGTTGTATTCTGTAAAGTGTCCATTCAGAGTGAGCACCTGCGCTTCACCTTTTCTCTGATAACTTCATAGGAATGAATGACTACCATGTTTTTAACTGGTATCCAGTTCTCACACTACATCCATCCACCGACAGTAGCTAGCAGCAGGGCAGACATTACTGTTTCTAACTCTGATTGACTCTTCTAAACAATCAGAAAAGCCAACAATTTCTGCATTATTAATAGGTTTTGTCATGTTTTCATGTATTAGAATTTCATGAGGCTAATACCTAATGGACTAGAGTATGGAGTGGGGAGATTTTCACTCTTGTGCTTGCTAACTTGATACAAAAAAAACGTTCATATTGTAGCTTTAATTTGGAGGACACCGTGGCATGCATAGCCAATGACGCTGGAACGCTCACAGAGAGACTATTCTGTTTGAATTATATTTGAAAATAACCAAACCCAAACCAGTGGCTCAGTTAATGACGGAATTTTCTTTCCTACAAATAAAATATACTTTATTTATTATTAGTTGAAGTGATTGCTAAATTTTTTTTACCATTAAGCCAATTTACAATCAGCTTAACCAAGTCCTGAGTGCATAAACACAACCATCAACATATTTGTGACTCACCATTTATTTTAATTGTAAACATATCCTCAGTAACAGCAAATGTAATACGATTTGTGTTTGCAGTGTAGTTATAGGGAATGATTGTTTTTAAGAGGGGGTTGTATTGGCAAAAGTGTTGAGAACAATGCAAATCGAAAAGAGTCTGAAAACTCTGTTTATTTTCTGCATAAACAACGTCAGGTGACTGGCGATTGAATTAATAGTAAGAGCCATGAGAATATGTGTTGAATCAATTGTGGTTCTTTGACAAGGAGCCATTAGTAGTCTGTATAAATTTAAAACACCCTTAGATGAGAGGTCATGTTAGTGGCAACTGGAACATGGGGGCTGCATTTGTCAAAATTGATAAATAGTTTCATAAATTAAAAATTATTTATTGTTGGACGCGGGTCAATTCAAAAACTGCTCTACAATGTCGCTGTTCTTGACTTCTAACAAAAAAGGTTTTGTTAATCTGCCAGAACTCTGATTTCACTGTTCTGTCTACTGTCTTCTTCATAGCAACAGCCAAAAAGCCTGCTGTTTTAGAGCAACTCCACCTGCCAAACTGCAGAAAAATATGGCTTAGTGACAGTGAAACCCATAAAAAAACCTAATGTGATTTTCAGACATATTTGTATTCACTAGCACTAATATTAAATATCAATTATATAGTCAAATTTCAAATGTAAATCTGCACTAAGGAAACCCAACCTTCAGCATTTTCACTCAGGGAGCACATTACTGTACATATATATTATGTCTTTTTACTAATGTGACAGCATTTGTTACGAACAGGTTTTCTTTTTTTCTTCTTTTGGTTTGTTGCTTTTGCTCAACCCAACAGAACAACAATTTGAAAAGAACGGATTGATTTTACTGAGAGAGAGAGAGACGGAAATCCTGCAGCTTTTACATGTGTCTGTGTGTGAAAGACTGAGAAAAGACGAAGAAAAAGAGGGGGGAGAAAAAAATGAAAAACCAAAAACCAAATCAAATGATTTTTATTTCCAGCTTTCAAAACAAGAGTTGTGACGTCTTACTGAGGCTGTAAAGATGACACAACTGTGCCTTTGGGGTTAGTGTGTGCGGGCATTTTATCTCTACTGTATGCATATTTACTACAATATAATTATTGTTTTTATGAAAAAAAGTATTTCATTGTTAGATAAAACATTTATTTGAAAATCAAATCCAGAATTTTGGTGCATGGTGGGGATTTTAGACAATTATATAAGATCAATCTGGAGTCATCGCTTTTCAACATGTGAAATAAGAGTTTTAACTTGTGACCTGATGGACGATTTTGTTCCAAACATTTGGCAAAAATATGGGACGTCAAATTAAAACAAACATGAGACAAAGGGCCTGATGAAAAGCTGCTGCTCGTAATAAAAAATAAGTAAATAACAATAAAATAAAAATCCTCATTTGAACCTTTCACCCCTCAGGATGTGAAGCTGTGGGAAAAAAGGGGGATTAAACGTGGAGAGCTGTCACTCGTAAACAAGTATTAACTGAGACTCAAGCCGTAAGACACACAGGTGACCCTGTGCATCTGACCATGTGGAAAACAGTTTACGGGTTTGAATCACAGCAGCTAAACAGAACCACTGAGGCCCATATGGATCCAGTTGGCCATCAAAGGCCAGAGAGGGAAAAATAAACACTTTTTATACGATTTCTCTTTCAGAAAGACTCTGTCCTATACTGGCTCGAAAAACTCTGCTGGATCTGGGTTTTTGTCAATTGTTTAAAATGGCCTTTCACATGTGTTTGTGTGCATAAGTGTGATTATATGTGTAAAATTTGCATGAGTGCATGTGCACCCCTTCCTGTCTATCAATCCTGACTGATGTGGCCTGTCCAAGTGATGTTTATCCTTTGCTGAAATTACACAGAGAACTAAAATAGAGAACAGAAGGAGATGAAGGAGTGATGGAGAACCGAATGTACAGAAGAGGAGACACATACTGTAGAGAAGGACAGGAATGAAATATCTAAATGAAAAATAGCAGATAGGAGAAAAGATAAGAGTGGTGAGGAGAAAGAGAGAAGGAAGAGGGGGGGACAAGGAAGCAGATTATTTTCATTTTTCGTTTACGGTTAGAGAAGGCTGGGAAACACTCAGTTTGTAAAACTGATCCAGAAGGGGAGATTTTATTACATTACACTCTCATGTTTTCAGTGGCGAACCTTTAACAAGGAGTAGTGAGATCTATGAATAAATACAGTAATAAGAAAGATTAGTGAATATATTATTGGATATATGAAACAACAGCATAGGTATGAGATCAGTTCTTTAATAATCAGTGATTTGTCTAAAGAAAGAAAAACATACTTATTTTAGCATTAATATGCACCATGGAGACTGTTTGTACAAACAGGGAATAATGACTACATAAATCTTTGTGAGGGTTCTCAGTCATCCAGGTGTAGTTATCTGGACCAAAGTAAAAGCTACTTGTACGAGTGGCGAAACATTTCCAACCATGACTTCCAGATAAACACACCTGGATGATTAAGAACCAGAAAATCAAGAGCTTTTAGTAACTTTATGGGGGGTGCTGTTTCAACAAACTGTTCTGTGGGTCAAGTAGGAGAGTAGGGACACGAAGCCAATATGGATGTTAAGGTTGGGGGATGTGTTGCACCACATAGAGGCAATTTTATTTTGGTAGATCAGCATGAAGTCACTGGTAGCAACCACACAGTAAGCTGTAGCTTTCAATTTTACAGCATACAGTACAAATGACACTGATGTTCTGATGTTGCTTTTTCTGGTTGTTCAGTTGTTGTCCTTTGACGAAAGATCACATGCAAGAACACAAGCAACTGTAGATGTAGTATAAGACTTGAAAACAATACACTATGCTCTGCCCGAACCTCTAGGAGTTTTGTGATATTACAATAAATAGGACTTCTACAACCATAAATAATAATAAATGTAAAATGTAAAGGTTTCTTTTCTCTTTTCTTCTTGATCTTCAAGTTGATCTTTCTTTTCTTGCCCTTGCTTTTCATATTTGCTTTCTCAGCTAATGTCAGACTTGGGAGTAGTGTTAAGGAGTGGATGGAAGTCTCTCTATGCTGTTACCAGTGATGTTAAATATTTCTGTGTCACATGAAGAGTTAACAACACTTCTCCAAATTTAGTTAAGATATAATGTAATAATATAATATTAATGGGCTATAAAAATAATTTACGTCCAAAACCTGTGCTTAAGGTTGTCTCAGCCAATGTTATGGCTGAAGAAATAATAGAAGGATACAAGAAATACTTCTCTCCAATGTTTTCACATTTGTTATTTTTATTGATTGAAATCCACCTGCTACTCTCAGGCAGAGCTATGTGATCACTACAGCATTGGACTTGAAAACTGCCCTGTACTTTTGATAATTTACAGACAATCTAATTACAGACATAACAGCCTTGAGATACCGGCAACTCATTGCAAATTGGAAACAAAAGCCTGGAAACCCAGCGGGTGTCATTAGTCTGAATGGTTTTCTCACTCACAACATATTAGAAGCAGGTGTAGGCTAATTATTTGCCAGAAGTTTGAGAGATGTTTGATTAGCTGGATCAGAACCTAGTGAGAGGCTTGGTCAGGCAGACAGTGGTCACAGATGTTCATGAATTAGATATTTGGTCAGGCCTGAGCACCGTGACTCTGCCGAAGGATTCTTTAAGTGATGTCTTTTATAAAAGGTACTCTATATCCTCTGTCCTTCCCATCGAACTAAACAAGCACCCGGTGATTACACACTCTAAATTCAGGAAATTTATAAAAGATGAGGGCAAAAGGACAGCAGGGACCATATGTGTACAAATACAGGAAATGCCAGCTTTATTCTACAAGTGCTGTTTATACATAAAATATTTCATGGCCACAAATGTCTTGTGAGCTTCCTTCTGCACAACAGCTAAACAACTAGCGCACAAACACAAACACACACCTACAGTGGAAGCAGCAAACTGTTTTCATGAAAAAAATCTACAGAGCAAAGCCACTACTTCTTTGTAAGGCACTGTCCCACAAAAGGAGTTGGGTTCAAAAAACAGAACCATAATGACAGCCGTGGGACAGAAACAAACCTCAAAGCTGATCTGAAACACAAAAGAGCAAAATGAAAACACATCACTGCTGTCAGTTGAAAACCCTAAATAGTCCTCCAAAATATCAGAAGAATTAAACAACTCTATCATCTGTTTTCAGACCGACAAGCTCCTGTTTGTAGCTAAAACTGACCTTTGACCTCTATGAAGGTCTGTGAATTGATGCAAAGATGGAAATTCCTCAATTAGGATCAAGAAAATGTGTAATTTGTCATGTTATGACCTCACTGAATGGTAATGAACATTTATAAGGTGTTACCATGTGCATAGTTATGCTTCAGATGGAGGAAACCACTTACACCAGTAGGCCAGAAGGTGCTACTTATATATCTGTTATAATTAGGCAACCTTTAATGACCACACTGATTAATAAACAAAGTCACATAAGACACAATATAAACAGCGATAATGACTGCATGGCGAGGAGGTCAGGGTGTAAGGGTGGTATAACAAAATAAAGGGCTTTAATGAAATGGGAGAAAAGTGTTTTAAAAGTGTTTTTCTTAAAGCTATCTGAGCAGTTTTAATGCCTAAATCTGGTACATTTATTGTTATAACCACTACAACAAAAGCTTAGTCCATTATAAAGGTCTAACAAACTGATGATAAAGGCCTACTAAACGTTATAACGGGTGGAATAGGCCCCAACTGACCCAAATTTACACCCCTGATGACAAAGATTAATGTAATGCAGTAAAAAGTACAACATTCCTAGTGCAATTACATCAAACGTATACTTATTTAGAGTTTTTGAGTAGTACTTGAGTAGTGCATAGTTGTCAAAGCTACATTTTATGAACCATGTTTGATAGAATTCCCAATGTGGCCATATGGTAACATAATAGCAAGTAGTTATGAGGTACATATATTGTGTAAACTGCACTTGTGTCCGTTCTTTTTGTCACCAGGCAGACAGAAGCCACAGATCTTAAAAGAAAATGAAATTACTTGTTAGCAGCATGATAATAAAAACTCATTATGAATGATGAAGTCCGATTACAGTCACCTTGGTTAGCAGAAAGGATGTGGTGTTTTTGGGATTCAGATCTTTCTTATATAAGCTTTGCTGCGTGTCTATGGCCTCTGCTGTCCACACTTTGTTCTCCCTAATGATAAAAAAATAAAAATGCCATAAAACTAATCCTCATGAAAAGCAGCAGCATCAAAATGGGGTTGAACAACCACTGCTGTGTTCTGCCCCGAGTTTGGAATTCTGTCCACATGTTCCCATTTGATCCCTGTTATTGCAGTCACTGAAACACAAATCCCTGTGACATTCCTACAACCACATGACTGGGACTGCCTCGGGGTCAGACAGAGAGAGTTTACTGGTTTGCATGCATGCTTTAGATTACAAGTGCGTGTTTCTGCGTTTTTGTATGCGTTTTGCCAGCAGCCTTGCATATGATTTGTTCAGTAGCAGTAAAATGCTCTAAGGCCTTCAGTGCACACCCTCCTAGTAGAGGTAAACTCTGTAGACAAGCATCACTGGGCCCTCTGGATGAGATGGGCCTCCTGGATGAGATGATTTATTATTCACTTCTAGCTCTGCCCTGTAGTCTATTATAGTGTAACTCTGATGACAGCAGATATGATCCACTCTGAGTATGTCAAACAGTGTCAGACTAGTTGTTTTCAAGATCTTAACTGGCACCATTCAACAATCTGTCACTTAGTTTTGTTTGAATTTTTTTTTAAATAAATGCAATAATTTGCAATCATGCACACACACATATACATATTTACATATACTTTGTGTGTGTGTGTATATATATATACACTCACACACACACACATATATATATATATATATATATATATATATATATATATATATATATATATATATATATATATATATATATATATATATACTCTGTTATATACTCGTGAGTGTGTCAAGCCGGTTGTTAAAATAAGAATGTAGAAGCACTAAAGAAAAACGTTAGAAACATTCATGTCAAAAGAAAAATGTTGTGAAAAACTTACAGTTACCGAGCAGAGCTGGAGACTGTTGACTGGTCCAGAGTCAAAACAGAAACCCAGACTTCGGATCAGGACTTTCCAGAACTCGCTGGGCAAGTGTGTGTGCACATGGACTCGTTCACCACTCTTGGCTGTGGTCAAATCCGAGTCCACAGTAGCTCCCAATACAGGCTGTGACACAGATCTGGTGCCCAGTGAGTGTGTGTAGATGAATCACAATGCAGCTTTTAGACGTCTGAGTTAACTTCAATTGGTGGCACACACCCTCGACATTTTTATATGACGACTTTACGTGTAAATTATTTGTTTAGCTTTTCTAAGACACAAAACAACTTGTGTTTAATACTGTTGGATACACTCAAATATGTTTTTTCAGAGCTGTATTGCAGTCAACCACCTGGGAGTTAAATAAGAAATTGTAACAGTAAGACACACAAACTAATAGAGACATGAACCGTCGTGCAAATGTGAACATCTTATTCTACATGTCTTTCTGCATGGTGTCACACTGAACAGGAAGCCATTTAAACTTAACAATTTGCCATGTTGTGTAATTTGGAGCAAGAACCAAACACACACACAAGAGTTTTCTTGCTTAGTAAATAAATGTTAAATCAATGATCTCTTGCCATCTGCCACTGGCTCACGCTATGCTTCTCTTTATTTCTCTTTATTTCGAATTAACAGTAGACACATTCCATTTTGAAATGATTTTGCTTAGAATAGTTAACCAATCGTGGAGTCTCGGCTGTCCTATTGTAACGTATCGTAAGTGGGGGCCGGCTGCAAGATCAGATTTATTCTTTTATTTTTATGTTAGTAAATGTTATACATTTTACCAGGTGCATGTAATTAAAGTACCACACTTTTAAAACTAACTGTTTAGTGAGGACACATGAAGACATTTCAGTGTGCCACATTCTAGTACTAGTAGACCTTTATGTCTCTCTAGGTTTTTCTTTCGCTCTTTCACTCTGTGTTGCCCTTTGGCACCTACAGGAAAAAGTCATCATGCTCCAGTACATAGACATGACTCAACCCACCATTGTGCACACACTTCTTTTAACAGTATTCCAAGATACAAAGGCTTTTGGAAGAGGAATACAGTCGTCTTTGTTAACGCTGTCTTTTGTACTGTACTACTACATTTTCTCCTTCTCAACACACACATACACCAACACATTTGCAAGGTTCACACATGCTGCTGTAATAATTTGGGGGTGAATAAAGGCTTTTTATTAAGGTTTAATGGTGTGTTCACTCTAAGCGGCTCTCTAATAGTGACACAGAACAGAGAGCTGGCACAGGGATCAGGCTTTAGCTGGGTGACTCACACCTACACACACACACACACACTATAGTAGGATGCCGACCCTCACCTGACAGTCTGTCAGTATACGTGTGGGAAAAGTCTCCCACACTGTTAACATGGATTTCACATCCTCTTTTTTAACTTTCACACCCTCTTCGTGTGTTTGTAAAGAGAGAGCATGCATGTAAAAATCTCTCAGGTCGTATTAAAAAGAAATAGGAGCCAGAGGAGACGACTAATGGTACTGTGACTGACTAATTAGCCTGTAACATGGAAAATGTTGGCGCTGTCGGACACCACTAAGGGTCCTGAAGCAGAAATGACATCTGGCACTATCACGGAGGTCTGGTCAAACAAATGGCTGAATACAGACAATATTTAAATGTAGGGCTATGATTTATTTAATATTTGTGCTATTAATAATTTATTTTTTAAACTCACACCCCATTTTCTCAGATTCCAAGATGACCTCAGGTTTTTTATTTTTGCCTGACTAACTGTGTAATGGTCTGTGTACACACAAAGTGGCACGTACCTTTTGCAGCATTTTCCCACATTGTGCAGTTGCAAATGTGTCTGTCCTGTTAGGAATGTCTACCATCTTGGGGGTTAAGAGGTTGTGTTGTTTACTTTTAAAGTACCTGGGAAAAGAGCCAGGGTTCACAAGAAGTTCACAAGTCCCTCATAAGATGCTGCTAAGGGACCTGTAAAGTATTCATAACATGCTATCATCGAGACCCCCAACTGCTAAAACAAACCATTAGAATCCTTCAAAAACCTTATATGACTCCAAAGAGTCAGTTGTTGAGGAAATGAGAAAACCTGGCCTGTGTTCTCATCGATACTGCGGCATTTTTGACATTGCAGAAGGTGCTGTCAAAGGTCGGACTTCAGCCCAGAGTCAGGAACTATAAAGTTATGAGGGCGGATGAGATGTTTTTAAGCCTGCTTTTCTTTCGGGTTTTGAATGACATGTTTGTTCCTTTTAGTTTTATTTAATCTCATTGTAAAAATGTTTAAGCTGCTTTAAATGTTCATATTTTAAGTTAATGTCTTATTAAATCTTTAAATCTATTGTTAAAAATATGTTTAACAATACTGGCAACAACACAATGGCATTATTATTTTGATATTTTCTTTTTTCTTATTGCATTACAGCCTTCATTGCATTTTATTTTATTACATTACTGCCATTTGCTATGGGAAGTGATTAAGTTAAGGGCGTGCAAAAGGTCAAACAGAGGTTAGAGTCGAATCATCTGACCACTGCAGAGATTGAACCCATGACCTTGCATTGCAGCACTGCTTCCACACCACAAGGCCGCTCCTCCATGTGTAATAGTATGACTGCAGACATTTTGGTCAGTCTGGGTGACAGGAGGGCCTTTGTGCAGCATTGAGGAGCTTGCGTGGGAAATTGGAGGTTAAATAGTGCTTGGGGCCTCATATAAGCATCCTTGATGGGCTCGTTGGGAGTTCATAGCGTGGCGGGGAGGGTTTGTTATGTAGTGATGAGGGTTCATAAGGCTGGTGTTACAGGCGCAGGAAGGTCAGGAACTCAACGAGAAGCTAATAGTAGGTTTTAACTTTTGGCTCTTGACCTGATCAGACAAAGTCGGTTGTTTGCTGCTTTCTCCCTTCTCGTCATCCTCCCACTTCAATACATCTTTTCTCTTTGATTCATTTTCATTTATTTATGCTGAATGACTGTCTGTTTGGGTCTACTTTGGCTAAAGGATGACAATCCAGCAATACAAAATGCTGTTATTTTATTATTTTTTGATTCTGAATGATTCATTCACTCGGTTGGTTGTACATTTATTTCATTTTGTCATCCCGATCGCTTTCCTCTTTACCCCAAACTGGCTTTCTTTTCTGCCCATGCTTTCCTCTTTTTGTATCTCCATTGATAGCTTCATATTTTCCTTTATTGCTCGTCTTCAGCCGCTCCTCCTCATTCTTCCCCAGCTCTTTCTCTCTCTCTATCTCTTGGTGCCCTTTTCACCTCTCCCATCCTGGAGGTGAAGAGTGCAGAGGAAAATGCCACTGTCATTGTTTTGCATTTTACTTTTCTCATTTCCTTCCACATACTTTCCCCTACTATCATGGCCAATTTCTCTTTGTTCGTTTTCTCCGCCTAAAAGCCCAGAGGTGATGAGTTCAGTATTTCTTTCTATGGGATTCATGGTCATTATTGAGCTATGGATGAGAGGGAATTGGGGACAAAGGAGGACAATAATAAAAAAAAGAGCATGTTGGATAACTTGATGCTTTTATCCTTGTACTACGTGCGTTTAACCATAACTTGTTAGCTTTTGCCAGTGTTTATATGTGAAAAAGGGAATGTACAGAAATGGGCATCAGGAGACAACTTGTTAAATCCACTTATCAGATTTTGTCTCTAAAGAACTACCTTTTCTTTAATTAGCTTAGAGCAAGAAGATAAAAACTGCAAAATGCTAATAATATTTATAATTGATAGGATGGCCAATGGATGTCCCAGAGCCACCACAGGGAGCATAGTTTCAGTATATAAATCAAAAAAAGTGTGCTTTTCTGAAGATAAATTGTGTTTTACTGAAAGCACTTATTTAATGGACAGGGCTGCCTTTATTAAAAATTGCAACTACCTTTGAAATTTGCCCTGTGTTTTTTGCATATAGTGGTTAAAACCATCACAACATGCATCGCAATTTAGGAGAAAAGATTTCACAAAATCATGAATTTTAGACCAAGAAAAACAACTAATGATGTTCCCAATGGCTTTACCCTGTGTTTAAAGTAAGTAACTAGCAAACGTTCCTCATAGGGAAATGCCAAACTAATGGCATAGTGGTGGGTTTGTATTTGGTGACAGTTTGTTTTGGATAGACTAATGTTTTCATCTAACAAAAAAATTAAAACTTGATAATAACTACATTTCAAAAAGTCAGTGCACATTTTACCATCCCTCTACTGCGTAGCTGCAAATATTTGTCTGACTGTTTCACCTGTGGAGAATCATTTTTTTAATCCATTTGTTTAACACGTGAAGTTATTTCGTTGTAAGAGCAGTCTGAATCTTATGTTCATAGGCTACAGCAGATTACAGAGTAAGACAGAGTACACCACCTACAACAGAGTGCAGCAGACTACAGTAGACAATGATACACTAACAGACTACAGTAGACTACCACGAGTACCACAGAAGCCAATAGACTCCACTGGACTACTATATACTACAATAAAGTAGCATAGATTAACACCATAGTGTAACACAGATTATAGCAAACTATGATAGGAGTATCACAAGCTACAGAAGATTACAGAGTACACCAGTCAACAGCAAAGTACCATGGACGATACCATGGACTGTAGTTCACTTTTCACTGTGAAATATTTTTACGTTCCTGACATTTCATTAGCTGGTTTTCCATCCCCTTATATTCCTTTATTATTTCTAAGATTTTTTCCTTTTGGCATTGCATCTCCCCTATTCCTCTCTTACAGTCCCCACTCTTCTACATTGATGGCTTAAGCAGGCCCTGTCTCCACACACACACACAGAAAGAGCAAAAGGACTCTGAGGGGTGATCATGGTTCAGAGGCCAAACAAATGTTCTGTCAGATTTACTGGCTGACCGAGATTGGTGGTGCTCACCCAGACACACGCACAAAAAAAGAAATTATTCTGCCTTTCATCTCTAACTAACCCATACTTTAACATTCCCCATTACCGTACAGCACATGGCTGACTTTTACCCTCAGGCTGACCTGATCTTTACTTTACTCTAAAATTGACCACTCGCTTTGAAAATATTTTAAATGGACTCGCTTATATAGCACTTTTATGCAAAGTGCTATACAATAGTGCTCCTCATTCACCTATTCACACCTTCACATGCAAGATGCTTACCTGAACCACCTGGGGCAGCTTGTGATTCAGTGTCCTAGACACGAAGCCAGGAGGGGCCGAGGATCGAAACACTGACCCTGTGGATGACTGCCTTACCAACTGAACTACAGCTGACCAAGAAAATATTCTTAACAATGACTGCTTGTCCAGTGAAAAATGAAATCCTTCTGTGTTATTGTATCTTTTTGTTAAATCTATGTAATGTATGTAGATCTGCTCATTTTTTCTTCCTGTAAAATATCATACAATAAAACATACGGCTAAATTATATTACATCAAAATCATGCAGGATCTTGCAATTTCTAGACTGTGTAAGACTTCAAGACTTTATAATAATTTGTTTTACTATTATCAATCCAAACAATCCGTCAAATTACAAAAAAAGAAAAATAGGCAGATTAACAAATCCTAAAAATATTAATAAATTGCTCAGCTAATAGATTGCTGGGTTATGTACAAATGATGTCTGTAATTTTGATAGATGTACCTGTGTGGATGCATGCTTTGTGTGTGATGTGTAGACGTGATGTGACCCTGGTGCCTCAGCTGGTATTGTTTAGCATGGGAAGGTGTAGCTGGACCCTGTAAATGATCTTTCAACACTTTTACAACGCACATACACTCACATGCAGAAAGTCACAAATGAGCTCTCAGCACCTTGGCTACAAGGCATTTCTGTGACACGTACATGTTGAGGGCTCAGGGTCACAGACAGGAGTGCATGAACAATGTTTCTTCAGAGCACAGCCATAGCAGGTAACGTTTGTCACATTCGAACTGTCGGAACATTGTCTAAAATTTGCCCATAAACCTAAAACTTTGTCCTCCAGCCAAACCCTAGAAGAGGTTGTCGAGGAGAGTTACGGGACGTAGCTTCTGATTCTTTTTTATGACTGAGACAATTAGTATAGTCTACTTACTAGTGCTACTGGGTTTAAATACTCCTCACGAATGTGTCCAGTTCAGACTCCCACTTCGGTTTGATGGCATATGGATCACGTCTAGCTTTTACTTGGCTAAGGCTTTTTCTAGTGTCAGGTTAGCCTCAGTACGTAATCACAGGCTGCACACCAATATTCTGTATGGCGTCATTGAGTGCAAGTCCAAAATCACAATGTTCAGATAATAGTTTCAGTACTGCTACAAACTGTGAGACATATTAACTTTCTTCAAGGTTTCTTGACAAATATGAATGGCTTAGGATGGTTTCTCCAAACTGTCTATTTCATCATTTTACTGGCTTGTCAGTCTGCACTGTTTCTTTCCTCCAGTAACACGTCTTCCCTCTCAGTCTTTCTCCAACCTTGTGCTGTACAAACACAGCAAAGAAGTAACATTAATTTAAATGGACTTTCATACAAGAAATAACAAATACAGAGTGAGAATGCATCACCCTGTGGTCACTTTGTAATATAGCTATATTTGCTATCTAATAATGAGTAAATAGGAGACCATGGAATCGACCCTGGCACAAACATGTTACACACACATAAGGGGAACAGCACACGTACTGTATAGAGGTAAGTTGTCAATGCACAACTATTTTCTGCAAAAAACATTCCTTGATTTTAGTGCACTTTATCATGTCAGAGAGTCTGTTAGAGAAAGGTTAAGGTGGTAATAAGCTATTAATAATGAGTTAATGTCTTTGTTCCATTCAAGGATAACACTGTCGAACTTGTTTTGGATCAAAGCCACAAATACATGCATCAGAGTTAACTAATGTGGAACTTAATGGGGAAATTTTGTACATGCGACAAAAAACGGTATGCCGTTTTTCCTGTAACTTACAGAAACTGCTGTAAGTATACAGTTCACACTTCCTCTTCTTGTACTAAGGTAACCCTCCTCGTTCTCTGTCTCCCTTTTAATCACACAAATATGACCCTGTAGCTTCATGGGGCCAAGGGGAAAAGAGAGGGAACTCTTTTTCCAAAGACGTCAGAGAGAAAACACAGTACCCACAATCATACACACACACACACACATATACACTCTGAATAAGGGGGAGAGCATGTTTGTGGTCAGTGTTGAGGAATTACCATGGGCTTATTCTGTCATTTGCCAAAGCTCAGGGGGTAAGGACAAATAACTCCACCAAAACACCAGAAACCACAATAAAGCATTTCTGCTGAGAGAGTGAGAGAAAAAGAATGGATTGGAAATAAGAGGCGGGGAGGCAGCAATGGGCCGAAAAAAATGACAAAAACACAACCAGCATCGGACCCTGAAAGATAGATGATACAGGTTAGGATGCAAGCTGTGGTAACATAGATTCATAGATGACTACATCACCCCCATTAGCTGATCAAGGTAAACACCCCATGAGTAACCTATAATCAAAAAGCAGTTTTCTTCCTTCTGTTACATTAGATTGATTTTGGTGAGAGCAACTAATTATATTGTGTGTTTTCTTTTTAGCTACAGTCATGTTCAGTGATTTTATTTATTTATTGCTATTTTCATAAAGTGCCTTAGCAGCTGCCACCCAGTAAATCAGTAACTGTATCACATCCCCACAGAGTTGAACATTGCCAAAACATGCTGTAGATATTTAATCCAATCAAAAGGCAGTGCTAAAAATGCAGATTAGAGTAATAATTTAATTTCCTTGGTTTAATGTGATATATTTGTACTCTTCAGTGTCATCTCCTTTAATATTCACTACAAACACGTTTCATTTAGATTTATGTCAACCTTATTCAAGCATGGAAAGTGGTTTTATATGTGGGTTTACCAGAGTGGATGAATGACCGGAGGCAAAACTAGATGGAGAAAGATGGAGCAGAGGAATAAAAGAGGGAGACAAATGCATTCGCTGAGCCTTCACTGTGCTGAGAAACAAGAGGAAAAAAAAACAATTTGACATGTGTGTCAAACAGCAGCGGAAAGTTCAAGTTGCTGAAAGAAATTTCTTTAAAGTTCAACTGCTTTGACAAGGAAGGCAATTACTGCCTGGGTTTTGTCTGTGTGTCACCACCGTGTGCTGGATGATTAAGCAGAGAGATGATAAGTTTACAAAAAAAAGGGAACAAACTGCTATTCTGTCAGGACAATTGATGAAAACATGTTAAGACAAAGGTGCAGAGAGATGGATGACACCCTGATGAAAGTGGAATGGAAAGAAAAATGGAAAGAAAAAACGTGAGAGACACAACTAAGTGAAGAGAGGTGAACAGAGAGAAAAACTAAGACAAAGATCTCAGTCTTTTGTTGTTTTTACTATATCACCGTATGGTTCTCCAGTCTTCTATTTCTGTAGGTTTTAATGATATAAATCCCAAATAATTAAGGTACATTGTGGACATTTCATCAAACAGAATAATAAGTCCCTTTCTCCAACTCTGTGAGGGGAGATAAATGAAAGCGGGATGAGAGAAGTAAAGAGGGGGTAGCTAGGATGAGCGACAATCTGATTAAAGGTGGGGGATAATACAGCATCTGTCCACCCGTGCACCTGACCCTAATACCAGCAAATGGCCTCCATGACATCTAACAGTGTGTGCATCTGTCTCTGAATATCTCCAACAGCCTTCATACCTTTAGGAATCTGAAATGTCTTTCAGCATTTTGCTATTTGGACACCTGGGGTGGACAATGATAGGCAGACCACCTGCTGGAGCATATTTAAGAGTGGACCGATGAGGATGAACAAAATGCTGACAGTTAAGTATCTCTGGAACACAGTCAAAACCAATAATAAACATACTGAGACAATAAGTTTTGATAAAACCTTACATTTAATAAGATTGGATGTTTTTGTTTCCCAGTGAATTCTAGAGATCTGTTTTAGTGAATAGAGGACACTTTTCTTCGATGGTGGCTGGTCTATAGTGATTTTCTGATTTGCCTAAAATGGCACAAACTAAATAGAGATGCGCAAACGTCTTCAGATTGTTTAAATGCAAGTTCCTGTATGCTAGTGGGAAAATGCCTTCCTATAAAAGTACAACAGTCATGTATTATAGTTACTCACTCAAGAGCTACAGTACTAATTATGACACCAACAAAGAAGAAAGTTGACATAAATTTGACATATTCAGAGCAAAACAGCCTGCATAAGTTTGTCAGGGTGGAAGGGTGGGTCTCAAAATCCAGGACTTTCACACATGAGACTAATAATTAGATAAAATATAGACAGTGGGGTTCCTGTAACGTGAACCATCTACTTTTTGTGCTCAAACCAAGCTGTTTGTATTTCTTAAGGTAAATATAATAGGTCCAAGATTGTAAGAGGTATTTAATAGTTTCTATGACAGGAAGCTGTCGGATAAACCTGAAGGTCCAGTACACAGGCTGCATTTACAGTGCTATTTCATACTCTTACGGGTTGTATGAGAGCTTAAGGACACCTACAGTATATGGGCATTTAGATTAGAGAACTTTTGGTTTTGGTTTTGTAGACATTTAGTCATTAACCAAAATATATGATGAAAATTTAGATAGGAACCCCAACATTTTTGTTAGAACATACTCTAGCACATCATTTAAGTCTGTGGTATTCATCCCATGGAGACTGCGAATTTCCATCAACATCCAACAGTTTTTCACGTTCATGTATTTCAGTCTGAAGTAGTGACCAAAGTGATTTAACATGGCCATACTTGCTGCCATGAAAATAGCATATGTAAGATCAAGAAGTTATAATAGTGTAAAGTGGTGGTAAGTGTTTGTAAGCTACTTTACTTGTTTATAGTATACTAGTATACCCATTTATAAAATATGCCATGTTTCTTCTGCTTGCAAGACCAATTATGCAACTCATGGATCTGAAAATTGATAATGTTCATCTAGCTTGTTGGATTACAACCAAGATCACAGTATATTAAACACTGTCCCCATGTCCTGACTTGTGCCAGTTAATTAAAAGGAAGGTAATAAATGTTGGTTGATGCATTAATTTCCCCTGAAATACTTATTGAATAAAACATGGCTGCAGTTCATGATTTTCATTGTTAGTTATGACATTGTCTCTTCTCGTGCCCTTAGAGGCCCAGGTGCACTAAATTCTGGGTATTTCTCCATATACAGTATCAACTATCCAGGCTTAGTTCACTGCCAGTAATTCCACATGTGATATCAGGTCTTATCTTCACAGTGAGAATTAGAGACATCCAAATGGAGATTTACAGTAAAGCTGAGGTCAGCAGGTTTTTATAACTAAAACAAAATACACAAACACACATACACACACACACACACACACAATCAAGCCAGACAGATATGACATCATTGTGGTCAGTGATTCAGTCGCCACTGGTGGTGACCACAAGACAGCATATGACCGCAAACTCGTATATCAGGACCCCTGCTGTGTGTGTGTGCGTGTGTGTGTGTGTGTGTGTGTGCGTGTGTGTGCATGTGTAAAAACTGATGACTCTATTCAATTCTTTGTCCACATGCTTGTCTGAAACATCTCTTGTATCTTTTGTTTAAAAATCTCACTATTTGCAAAATGTGCTTTAGAATAAACATTTAATTCTTGATATCAATAAATGTTGACAATGTCAGTATCTAAAAATTCTACTGAAGCTTTAGCATTAATAATAAGCTCACATTCATTTGATTAATTAGCATAGTAAGACTAATGTTTCGTCACTTAGGCTACAGACAACAACTAATCAAATATGAGCTTGGAATATTTAATTTTAATACGAAAACATTCTAATTTAATACATTTATCTTCCGAGGTACTGTTTAGTGTTCTTCAGTACATCTAAACAAACCAAACTCTCAGCAGATGTTGCACATTGTCATTTGTCTGTATGATGTCATCAGTCCTGGTGCCCACAGTGACTTCTGATGACCTATAAATTTTATCAATAAGCTCTCCTGCTCTATGTGTGTCTCTTTGCCTCAAGAACAGGGTGATCAATTGATCTCATAACTATCAAATGCTGAATAATAGGAGATTCTCAGACCTGGGAGCTGACCCTGACCCTCCACTCAGTCCTCATATTGTCCTTGCTGATGAATTAAGTCGGTATTGGCCCTGTAATGTCTAAGGAGACGGAGACTTTTGGCGCATGGCGTCATTACACATAAACCTGAGAGGGATATAAAGCACATTTTCAGACAGGCTTTTATAATACTTGTTTATGGGCTATGCAATAATATAATTTAACACTATGGATTTATTCATAGTGCTCATAGTAATAAATATTAGTCATATTTATTGATTATTAGGTTTAACAACTAAAAGGTGTCATTGTGCTCTTAAGAGTTTAGTGGATCCTGAAATGGCAGGTGGGTTCATTATGAGCAGAATCAACAGCTGTAAATAGATCATCAACATAAAGAGATTCTTTAAGAGGATCTTCAGTTTGCACTTGAATGTCGAGATGTTCTGCAAAAAAACCTCAGACAAATTATCATTCATGTATTGAAGGTTTGGTTTGGCTTCTTAGTCAAAATAAATTTGACCTACAGCTAAAGTTTTCTAAGTGCTGAGCTTTTTCCACATTTTGTTATGTTACAACCTTATTTAACAATGGATTAAATTAATTATTTTCCTCAGAATTCTACATACAATAACCCATAATGACAATGTGAAGGAAGTTTGTCTGAAAGTTTTGCAAATTTCTGAAAAATAAAACGAATAAAATCACATGTACATAAGTTTTAAAAGCTCAATACTTTGTTGAAGCACCTTTAGCACCAATTAAAGCCTCAGGTCTTTGTGAGTATGATGCTACAAGCTTGGCCACCTATTTCTGGGCAGTTTCTACCAATTTTTCTTTGCAGTACCTATCTACCTCCATTAGGTTGGATGGAGAGCATCAGTGTACAGCCATTTTCAGATCTCTCCAGAGATTTTTAATTGAGTTCAAGTCTGGGCTTTGGCTGGGTCACTCAAGGACATTCACAGAGTTGTCTCAAAGCCACTTGGTTGTGTGCTTAGGGTCCTAAAACTGTTGACAGAGGAATCATCCCCCCAGTCTGAGGTACAGAGCACTCAGAAATAGGTTTTCATCAAGGACGTTTCTGTACATTGCTGCATTCATCTTTCCCTCAATCCTGACTAGTCACCCAGTTCCTGCCACTCAAAAACATCCCCACAGCATCATGCTGCAACCACCACCATGCTTTACTGTTGGGGTGGTATTATTCTGCCTTTTGTTAAGAAGTAGTTTCTGTCTGGCCACTCTACTATACATCCTGATTGGTGGAGTGCTGCAGAGATGGTGGTTCTTCTGGAAGTACTCCTCTCTACACAGAGATATGTTGGAGCTCTACAATGTGACATGTGGCTGGTCGTCACTGGTCAGATTTGACAGGGGTCCAGAGAAAACTAGGGAGTCCAACATTGTGGCAAAGTTACACACCGATTCAACATTAATTTTAGTGACCTCCGATTTGCGTAATCTGGCATCATTAACTCCTGTGTGAACAATAATCTTACTGTATTTACATTTATCTTTAGGCAGGAGTTTAAAATATGATTCAATTAAATTTGGAATTAGTTAAGGTTAGCTAGTTATGATTTAGTAGGTGCTTGTGTAATAAAAGCATATGTCACTTCTCAAGTAGTAATCCTTGTGTAGAAAGTGTCCTTAGGCAAGACACTGAACTCCAAGTTGCTCCCGGTGGGTAAGGTGAGTGTCAGACGGTAAATGGAAATCAACCTTATAAAGCGCTTTGGATAAAAATGCTTTATAAGGTCATCGAGAAGTGTGTCTGTGCAAACTGTGGCTGTGCTGCCAGGATCCAAGAATGCATATAAAGTAATTACTTTGTTGCCTTTCTTTGCCTTTACTTGGACTGGAACTATGGCAAGAATGTAGTTAATGAAGACTTATGAGCAAACACTTTGTGTAGGTACTGCTCGTGGGAGTTGTAGTGTCGTAGTAATTATTATTTTACACTGCAATTATTTCAGATGGCTTTTTAAAAAAAGTAGCAAGTGGTTGTCAAGCTCTGCTGCCTTTATCAGTCATTTAAAGCTCTGACTTTCATTCAGACGTGGTCATACTCCTTTGATCTTTCCAGTGGTGAGGATCTGCTGCTGCTCAATGCTGAGGTTTCCTTTATTACTTTTCCTCTATAAAGATTTTTGGAACACTGTGTGTTTGGGTTTTCCCTTTGATTTCTATACCACAGATGCTGCTCTGAAATAAACAATATACTGTCCGACACAGATCTCCCACCTATATTTCATGTAGTTTTTCCACTTTCTTCTGGGAAATTATTTTATTTAATAAATATGGGACTACATGCTGTTCAGACTTCTGCCGTGTTGGTAGTGACCCAAAATTTTTATCAGGTCCGGCCTAGCAAAGTTTACCTTCCTACCTTTTAGAGAAAAGTGACCGCAGTGGTAATTCAGACATGCTGACACGTTCAGATGTCGTCAGATTAATGGAAAGCAGTGCATGTCTGAAACGGGCTTAGGAGTTTAACTCCTTCAAACAGCTGCCTACTGTTGTTGGAAAGAGTTTATTGAGAACAATGAAACTCAACTAGGTCGTAAATGTTTTGTCAAACCAAAACAATAAAAGAAAAAGAAAGCTAGAAAGCTTTGCTGAGTCGCAGAGTAGATGTCTCACTATAAATGACCTCTTTCACCTACTCAATGCTGTTTCTACGTGTTCATATTTTTTTAAATTATATATATTGATTGGGTAAATGTTTAATGAGTGAATAATGTCACTAACACCCTTGCTGGCCCAGAGGTGATGCTCCATAGCTTAACTCTGACCTTTGACCTCTGCTGCATCAGTAAAGTATCACCTTATTATCAATAGCTGGACGATAGCTCTGCTGGGCCAGCTCTTTAGTCTCTTCAGCTTTTATCAGGTTTCACACCCCAACAGCTGTTGAGTTTGAAACCAGTGGGGCGCCCATCTCAATGATGTGTGTGTTTGTGTGTGTATTTATGTGGGTCCGTCCATGTGTGTGTGAACAGCACCAGAATGTGTTTTACAGCCTGGGAAGGTACTGTCCTCAGGGCTCGTGTTGTTAGTGAATCACATTCTTCTCTCTTCTCATAATCACGCACAGACCCACAGTTCAACACCAGGGCAAGGCCCAACACAAAGCACGCTGCTTTCATCACAGACACACTCTTATTGGTCTCTTGTTCTCATTAAAAATATTTTTCTTATTAGTATCTAATACCTTTCCTTGAAAATTTTGCGCACGATGGCAGTATAACTTTCAAAGCATGTAGTGCTTCTTATGCTTTGAAAACTATATTGTTACTGTGTCTAGCATGCCAATGTTATAATAAAATAATTTTGATTGTTACTTGAAGGAGGTTCACCTTTTATTCTTATGATCCTTTTAAGCTATGTTTATAGACTCATTTTGTTTTATCTGATCAAGATGAAAGCACTGTTTAAAACAAAACTTCATAAAAAGTCATAAAATGTGCAGAACAGTCTGCTGTTATTCATGACTAGGAAGACTAAAGGATTTCTTTTTTTAATATAATTGGACCTTGGAGAATGGTGATGTAACTTCTAATTAAAGTGTAAAAAAACTATAAAACTTAAAAGAACAAATATTTTCTCATAGACATCAGTGTCAGAAGTACCTCATTTATTTTACTTTTAGACACTGCAGCCATTTTACAGTTTAAAGCAGCAATATTAGATATTTGGCCTCTTAGGAGCAGCACAACAAGCTGTAATGTAATAAACACTGATATTCTCTATGCATTAAGTTGAGTAGAAGGTGGACGTCGCTTCTACCTTCTGGTCTGTTAAAGAGGTGACATTAAATCATGTGATCCATAATAAATATGAGCAGAAGAGACTGTTACTGATGTAGTTTAAAGACAGAGAAAGACGGTCTGTCGGTTTTTACGTCTGTCTTTTGACCCAAACAATGATATGTCCGTAAACCTAAACCTGGCACATAGATTTTGAGTAACCTGATTAAGCCTAAGAAGCTTCTGCCTAAAAAAACATGATTAAGCACACCATAGCTCATCATAAGGTCCTTCTAGGATGAAGTAGGTTGCCTACTGATCAACAATAATGTTGTGATTACATCTGATAATGCCAACTGAATGGTGTGAAAGCTTCCTGTTTTCACAAACCAAAGTATTAGACAAATTAAATTCCTAGATTTACACCTGCAGAATGGTAAATGAGCTGCACTTACACAGTCTTTTCTACATATTGGTACTCAAAGTGATTTACACTGCGTCTTATTCCGCCATTCATACTCACCCACTGACAATTGAGCTGCTATACAGTTGGCCACACTCACCGGGAGCAACTAAGTTGGGGTTCAGTGTCTTGATCAAGGACTCTCCAACATGTGACCAGAGGAGGATTGAACCAACAACTATATCCATACTGTGGTGGATGACTGATCTACCTTCCTGCGCCACAGTTGCCCCTATGGGTGAAAACATGTTACTAATCTATTCATTCATCCACTAAACATCCATAATTGTTTATTCTGCTAGAGGACTGTATATATACTGTACCTAGAGTGCTGCCTACACACAACATTTTGGGATTGGTTTGCCCTGGTGAACCTTTGTATTTCAACACATTCTTTAGTCAAAACTCATCAAAGTATCAACTGCACATGTTCTTTAAACAAAAGCAGAAAGAAGAGGAAGAAAAGAGTTGTTCTGACTTCTCACTTCTCCCTCATCTCCCTCGCCTGTCAGCTTCTCTGTGGCCGTGAACCTGAAAGGTGTGAAATTACACTTCTACCTCCTCTTTTTCTCCATGTCCTCCTACTTCCTCCAGACCCATGGTTAGTGAGAGTACAAGAGGGTTAATAGATGTGGGACTGGAGTAACGTCACTGTCCACTAAAACCCAAATATAACGATGACGAAACATTTACGTGTTGATTTGCAGAATAATAAAACATAGGAGAAAAACTTAATCAGGAAATGGGCGTGAGCAATAGTGAAGACATCATTGAAGCTCTTTTGTGATTGGTCAAACGGACAGCAATACAACCTAATGTGACCCTCATAATCCCATACTGTACACCTGCTATCATTTTACTTATTAGGTACATGTGTTGTGATCTGTCATCTATATTTTTAAAATTATTGAGCAAAATCATACCATATGAACTGATATATGAAAATTATTGTATTAATATGATAGTTTTAGGGCCTGTACGATACATACTTTCAAAACAGTCAGGAGGCACAGATACCGGTAAGAAAACAAAGCAACCCATGCCGAACATAGCAGTTTTATCACCCTTCCTGACAGTTATACCTCCTGTTTTAGGGATAGCTTCAACCTGTTGTTGGGAACGAGGGTGAAAAATCATGCCAAATGCACTGTCCTAGTTTGTGATCTTTAAGGTTGTTGTAGTAAATACGATAGTTTGGGTCCAAATATCATAATTTTAAAGTCACAGTACGATATTTCTTCATTTCCCATCTGGCAACACTGGGCTGCGATTATAGTTATACTAAACCAAAAATAATCTCTGCAGTACAGAGGAGCAGTTGTTCCAGTGTCCAAATTAGACACTATTGTTCCTCAAAATAGAATTTTAAGTCTTCAGCCAGGCATCACAGATCTGCCTGTTTGTGGAACCCATAGTGGATTAATTGCTTGTGAGCATGTTCCATGTTAAATAATGACTGAATGAATAAAAGTCCACCTACAGTACAGACGTTTCAGTCTTCTGTGTTTTGTCACTCTTCTTTACTTTCCCCTTTTGATTGACAGACCATGACCATAAAGTGGAGCCTGCCAATCTGTTAACAATACTGGATTACAGCAATAGCATGCATCACACCATGTGATTACTTATGTGTACATGTGATTTGTGTGTGTCACTATGTGCGTCACTGTGAAGAATGTCCATGTGTGTTCCCATTCTTGTCTTCCAGTTTTTTGTGGAAGCAATTGTGGAGTTTTTCCCGGGGATATTTTAGAAAGTTTGCGTGCGAGTGCCTTCCTGTTCAATCATACGTCAGCCTGCGTCTGGCAATCGTTCCAATTGATGCAGACTCTGAGTTGTTCAACGTTCCAATGTCTTTCCCCGGAATAAATGCTGCCAGAGTTCATCCTCAGTTCTTTCTTCTCTCTTTTCCATTTCTTAGAATTTCTTCCTACTTTTGAAGATCTGTGTGTGTGTGTGTGTGTGTGTGTGTGTGTGTGTGTGTGTGTGTGTGTGTGTGTGTGTGTGTGTGTGTGTGTGTGTGTGTGTGTGTGTGTGTGTGTGTGTGTGTGTGTGTGTGTGTGTGTTTTAATTTATTCATGGTTCCATGTGTCTCACAGCTGTGCCACAGTTTTACCAAATCCTTGGCCTTGCCTTGAATCTGTAGGCATGGATGTGAAACTGGCTGCCTCCACTGTTGTTCCAATAATTTCAAAAGCTTTGATCCAGCAGTCAGCCTGTGCATGTCATGTTATGAAATGAGGACAGTAAAATTTTGAAACGTGCTAAATGAATAAAAAAAAAAACATAACTCTCCCAAGACAGTAACAGTGTAGTGAATTATTTTCCTTTAATTCTGACACTGTACATGTGATTCCAAAAACTTGATGACCTGTTTCCCTTTTTCCTTTTCAGTTAAAGTTATGACCAACATAATAAGCCAGCCCTCCACTGCTGGACACATTGGTGTATGGAGATTATATGTAATGTTGGTTTTATTTCCTCTCCTGTATTTGCAGCCTTGTTGGTTTTATATAATTTATTCTTCTCAATGTTGGATTTTTTTCCTTTGTTTCAATTATTATTTTTCGCCCTGTGCACCACTCACATCCAGTATAAGACTTGTATGTCACCTGGAATATCAGTGCAGATAGGTAATTAGCACATCAGTTACAATTTACATTGATAATTATTTAATCACTAAAACGATCAGCAATTTCTGGTTTTAGTTTCTTAACTATGAATATGTGCTGCTTTTATCTCTTTCATATTATTGTAAAGTAAATATCTTTAGTGTCCTGGTAAAAAGAATAAATAAATACATGGAAGATGAAGATGTTACCTTGGGCTCTGGGAAATCAGTTATAGGCACACTTCTACTTGAACATTTTATAGATTAAACAGTTAATAAAATAATAAAGTAAAAAGAATACCTAATGCCCCAAGATTTGACTGTCTTTCACCAAAATACGACTATGTAGGTCACATTAGCAGCCAAAACTATTCAACACTTATGTATACTTCAGTGAAAATAAGAATGTCATGTAGTATCTAGAGTCTCAAAATGAGGTTAGTCTGCTTTGAGGGGTCACAAAACACAGGAGACCAGAAATCAAGTCCAGTGTTAAACTGCTGGTATTGCTATTGCTGCAACCGGTCATGTGATGTCCATCATGTGACACTTACTTTACATCATGTGACTATTTTTTAAGGCAAAATGTCTACTTTTTCACTAACCCTAAACATTTTTGCGCTTAGACCAAACTGTGATGTGTCTCTGCCTTACACTAACCAAACTGCTTTGTTTGCACCATTTTAATCCATTGTTTTTGAGGGTTGGGGTTGAAAAACATTTTGAAACTGGATTCATTATAAGAAATGGTATTTGCCATTTCGTTGCCTCACACCAATAGGGCTGCAATTTCAATGGATGCCTGACTCCTTAAGTGGCGGCGCTGTTTTAACAAGCAGTTCAGGGGCTTGTAGGAGGTAGGGACAACCCCCCCCCCCCCCCAACCCCACACACACACACACACACACACACACACACACACACACACACACACACACATACACACACACACACAGCCACCAAAGTTGCAGGACTTTAGTCATTTGCACATCTCAAAAAGGATAAGGTCCATTTGAAATTTTCTTTCCTCCCTTCATCTTATCTAACTTCTGCTCTCTTTTCCCTGTCTATTCATTCCTTTTGTATTCCCTGCCCTCCTCCGCTCATGCAGCCCTCCTACGTCTTTTCTCTCAACATTTTTTGCTATAATTCATTCCTTACCTGCCCCTTCCATCCCTTTTTCTGTGCTACTGCTTTGTTCTTTTTCATTTGTTCTCCTCAGTCTTCTCTTTCTCCTCTACATCCACCTTCTAGCCACCTTATTCTCTCTCTCTCCTTACAGTACAATACTCAGACTGTGAGAGTAAAATTGCCATTCATGTACAGTGCTGTTTTCCATATGGCTCCCATTCCCTCAGTGCACAAAAAGCCTATATTCTAGCAAACTGGGCTGTAAAAACATAACAAGGGTGACTCTTAAAATATAATGAAAACCCTGCTCCTCCATTTACCTTGCCTGAAGGAGAAGTTTCACCTGGCTGTTAAAGCTCATGTGAAAGTGGAGGTTTGATTGTGACAGCTGTGTCTGCAGGAGCAAAGATAAATGAGTGAATGAGAAAATAATTTCACTCTTCTTAAAGCTGCATTAATAGATAGAATTTAGTCATGCTTCTGTCATGATTATAGTGTCCAATATTAGTGCTCCTTTGAACTCTGGTTTAGTCTCAACAAACTCCCGGGGGAAATCCAGATTATTTTAACCAAATACAATGAAAATGGTGCTGACAAGGGTTGTAAGACAGAAACAAAACTCAGAAGATGTGGGCCAGAAAACCAATACAATGAGCTGAACAACAACAAAGAAATACTTTGTAATATTGACGGAACAGTCATAATTACTGTGTTCATTATTAAAAATAAGCCTTTTCACATTACAAATCGACTTCTGATCTACAGTTAATGTGTAAAATATTTATTAGAGCTGCTTTAAATACATCTGAGAAAGACTTCATACAAACATGCCACATAGTGAATGTAAACTCTTTCTTCTGTCCCTTTATATCATTTTGATGTATTTCTGTATTTCCTCTGTTATAACAAGAAATCCATAAGAAATGGGAGAAAAAAAAGGACATACTGTACACATCTAACATGGACACTGATTTTAGCTGTGTAATTAAAAACAAAACACACTTGGAAAACAAGACAAAAACACATACAAGCCTCAGCCCTCAGTAAAACAAAAAACTGCACTTTTCAGACAAAGTATATTAGTTAAAACACATGAGTTAAACACACACAGACACACAATGAGTAATAATCTCAGCTTAAGAGCATTAATATTGGGTGATATAATGACTCCCACGGGCTCCGACCTTTATAAGTGGGAGAAAAAACAAAGGCAGTGCTTAGACAGCCATGAACGCAAATGCACACACACACACACGGACGCACACACTTCTAACTTTTTTTTCTATGATTTATTGTGATAAGAGGGAGGGCCATGGCCTTGGCAGTCTGCACTACATTTTTACCAAGATTGTGCTTTTTTTTCCCTACCCTATTATTTGTGTTGGTACTAAAACAAGACTAACTGTAAGTGTGTGTGTGTGCACGTGTGAGTGTCTAGACTGTTGTGTGCATGTTTGTGTAGACCTCCAACAAAGAGCTTGATAACTTTCCAGCTACCGAAAACATTTATTTATTCTTTCCTCCCTTTAAACAAACGGTCTTCAGCAGTCAGTGGGGGAATGTGTGAGTATTTTTTTTATGTTGTTATATATATTGTTCTTGGTTTTCTTTTTTAATGTCATTTTTTAATATATTTCATTGGAGAAATGATAGAACAATAAAAACATTGGAAAGATAAGATTTATGATTTTTAACAGCCATTTGAACCAACCTAGTGTGTGGCCACAACCTTGAATTATCTGCGGTGGGAAGCATGAGCACGTTTCTATATACTCTGTAATTAGGTTATACTTGCCCAAAAAGTTTCCAATTTGTTCCTCAGATTTGTTCTTGTATCTCAGAATGTATATATGAAGTAAACAATATAAATTCTTTATACAACAAAAATATTATAAAGACAATGCTCATTTGTTTTTGCTGTACACTAAATATATATTGAGTTTAAGATGAAAAGATGGATATTCAATTAAAGTTCAGATTTTCAGCTTTTATTTGACCTTATTTATACCTTGACATATTAAACAGCATAGAAGACTTCACTTTTTGCATCATATCACCCATATTTAGTCCAAATGTAGTGGAATGTGACAGACAGGTGTTTCTTGTTACCAAGGTGCTCTAAATAACTTTGGGTTTTACTTGTCACGACTGTATTTTTTTTTAAGCATCAGAAAGCCAGGTTGCAATACACAAAAACATATATAGCTGAGGCAGAAACAAAGTTTTCCCGACTGCTGATAACAAGATAAATCTCTATCAAAATGATGAAAAGTCCAAAGTGTCGAGGAAGAAGAGAACTGCTCATGATTCAAACCATTTAAGCCCATATGTGAAGCACAGTAGAGGCAGAGTCATGGATTGAGCTGCGTGGCTGCTTCTGGAACAGGCCCACTGATTTCTATTTATATAACTCATGATGGTGGCAGCAGAATTAATTCAGAGGTGAACAGAAACATTTTGTCTTCAGACTTACAGAGAAACGCATCAAAACTACCTGGGAGGAGCTTCATCATGCAGCAGGACAATGAACCAAAATACACCTGCAACTTATGAACAAAGCTTTTAAAGTTTTAAACTGATCAAGTTAATTAACAAATCCTAACCCAATTAAACTGCAATTAAACTAGTTGATGTCAATGAGTCATAACTTGCATGAGATTCGCAAGTTTTCACTATTAGTTTCTTTACTTATGGAAGAGATAACAGAGATAACAGAGCATTAACAGATCTGAATTTAAGATTTGAGCGATTATGTTTCTGGCACCAGACCTAGGGGAAATCTGGACAGCCAGCAGGTGATACACAGGCCAGAGTGCACTGCGGGTCAATGAAGAGGAGACAGGAATTAGTGTCTTGCCAACGCCACCGTTTGTTTATTGCTTAGCAGCACATGCGACAGAGCAGTAGCTTAGACCCTCTAATGGATCCACAGAGGTATAGTAACCGTCTACTATAGTCGTCTACTGACATAAATATGCAATAGCACCAAAGTGTGTCTTAAGTTTTAAAACTGTAAGTTCACAATGGTCAAATAAATAAATAAATATATATATATATATATATATATATATATATATATATATATAGACGGGTGTCTTGTTTATATTTAAACTAAAACATGTGGTGATTTCCAACCTACTTCAATTACACCTAATATGTTGAGGTAGAGTTTGAAGTCTAATCTGCACACACACACCAAACTATTATCAGACAGCTAATCCTAGTGCTTCTACACAAGACCTGCTTAAAAAACAAACTAAATAAAACATGCACACACACACACACACATACACCGCCAGGGGGTAATTCTAAATCAACTGCTGGGACACACACACAGACCTTATTTTAAATAAAAGTAATTGTTGGCAATACTGTTCAGTTATGTTAGTGGGTAAATAACTCAAAAGTTAACTGTGCAGTCAGTGAATGCCAGGTATGTATATACACACTTTTAAGTGAAACAATTCCAGCCACACACACACACACACACACACACACACTCTATACAACTATATACACCCATACCTAATAACATCCATGATCCACACACAGACTAGCCTATAAAAACACTGCTCTCTGTACCTGCCTCTCTAATTGGCACCAGCCTGTGATTGGCTGCTGGACACCTGCCAACAACCAGTCAGAGGCCTCGGTCTGCTCGATCAAAACCATAGCTCATAAAACAGCAGGAGAGCAGCATGTGTGTGTGGTCACCATTAATCCAGGGTACAAAAAATAACAATGTTGACCTGTGCACAGCCGCACACACACACAATTATACTGCGCTGGGGATTTTAAGATTACAGAAATGAATCAGGTATGTGAAACATCCTGTGTAGGTGTGTGTGGGTGTGTGTGTTAGCTACATGTGTTAGAGTCATAACCGTCACTGTAGGTGGTTTCAAAGCGACAATGGTCCTTGTAATGTAATTGTACATAAATGTTTAACACACCTTCAGACCAATAACCAATACACACTACAGGAGAGCTACACACTTGTACAGTTAATGTTGACAATAGAATTTTTTCCTGCAGGGCCAATTAAATACATGAAAAATGGCATGTATTGCATTGCATTGTAAGTGTAAATAAATATGACATGTCCCACTGTTGTGGGTTAGCAAACACACCGACTACTTTGTGAAAAACGTGACACTAAGCAATCAATCCATTTACAGTGAAGCCAAACAAACTTTTTTGCAAAAGATTTTATGCTGGACACAATGCGGCTTCTTTTCTCTGGCTTGATTGGTAGATGCATTTCTTGATGAACAGTTGCAGTGTGACCAAGCTTACAGCCGGGTGTCGGTGTTGGGCCGTTGGTAAAACCCCTTTGATTGGCTGTTCAGTTCAACAAGACAACACAAAAAGAGTGCAAGGCTGGCTCTGATGTTGATTAGGTAGGTTTCTGCTCTGAGAGACAAATATTGTGAATTGTTTCATGTGACTATTTCAATAACAATTAGTCACTAAGCAGATGCTTTTAAAGCGACTAACTAACAACTAAGCAGCAGAAACTAGGGACAACTTGGGGTTTAGTGTCTTGCCCAGGGATACTTCAACTTGTAGCCAGGAGGACCTGGAGTCGAACCACTGACCCTTTCGTTCATGGACAACTGCTATACTAACTGAGCTACAGCCACCCCCTGTGTCATATTAAAAGACACCTCACATTTCATCATTAGATGGTGTTAGTGTTGGGTTATCATGACGAATACATTCAAAAAGCTTCCACAGTATGAGAGCTAACAGTAAAATTAGAATATCACGGGATAGAGTAGTTCATCAGCCATGACTGACAAGAGAAGAACACGGACTGAAGACAAAATAATAAAAATGTTTTGAAACTAAAGTATAATAAAAAACTCAAATAAATAGAACTTTTCTTAAAGTGTGGTCTGAGTGTATGTGTCTTTGTGAATAGTGTTCAATGGTTTAACACATAATATTGAAAAGTAAACAAAAGATGAATGGGGGAAAAGAGAGCTCCAGCAGACTGAGGGACTCTCAGACGAAAGGAAGAGATGACTTTAGTGTTGCCCTCATGATGCTCATCAGTCAAAGATAAAAACACAGCAAAGCAACAAACACACAGAGACAAGGACAAACATTTCAGGACACAAAAATAAAATTAAAAGCATGACGGAAACAACCACAACACCAACAATCTTATCTTTGGAACATATGTGTTCATACAGTAGATTTGTGTCACACACGCTCACACCCAGAGGAGGTCAGCAGATTAGAGTAGACTAGGCCTATGCTGAAGTAAAGGGAATGGTTTTAATATTAAGTGGTCTCCAGTCGAAACTGCGGCAAGGTGTGGAACAGAATTAGCATTAATCTAAAGCTCAACTGGAGCAGACATTTTGAACACAGACACACACACACAGTATTACAGGCTTTAGTTCTAAAAAAGACTGCAAAAACAATTTAAAGATAAAATGGATTTATTTTATAAAATTGAATAATTGCAGCAATAAAACCATATTGGAATAAAGTTTCCTCTCTGACGTCTGATGCTCCTTTTTCCTGCTCGCACTTACAGGAGGTGAGTTAAAGGATATGAAATGGTGTATGTGTATGCATCTAGAGTGTGTGTCTGCTACTAACTGAAGGATGCAAAGAAATTGAAGAAAAAAGAAAGAGCCCAACTCATATTGAAGTGAAACACTTTACCCAACAGGATATTACATCATGAAGCTGGCCGACATCCCGGCCGTTTGACTGGCCTTTTCATCATTCTGAGTCCAAACATGTAGTCTAGGCTGATTTGACTGTGTGGTTATAAGGATGGAGGGGATAGAGAAAAGGCTGAACAAATGATTGATTAAATTAGAATATAGAAATAAAAGAGTTGAAGTGAAGTACGTGGGCATGGAATGGTTTCTGGCTGGAAATGGATTTCAAATGGGGTTTTTTTTCCCCTGCAGGTATAATGTTTCAGAACAAGGTAGGAGAAGACACAAACACACGCAGAGAAAGCTCAGCACATATAAGTGGTTCAAAATATTAAGTTGAGAATCCTTGTTGGCACAGACTCCCCTCAGATAGAAACAACTTCAAGTTATAGTGCCCTAAACACAATATCGTGAACATAGTTACTAAGTATTAACTCATATACAATATATATACACATACAGGGTCAGCAACTAACAGAAAACCCCCTGCACAGCCAGACATGGTGGTCCCAGGTTGGTGGCATTAAACAGTAATAATAGTTTGTAGAGCATGGAAAGGTTTCATGCTACCTTAATGATTTGTGTACATATGAATATAAGGATATGTATTCTGTAACTACACTGAATAATGTCACCAGTCAATGTATCTGAACATGAGAGGCACAATGTGAGGCAAAATAAACAGCAATAGTAAAAGCTGAAAGATGCATAGAAGGAGACTAGAGTTTGTGAATGTTTCCATGGTGAATGCTGGGAGGGTTTATCCATGCTTTCACTTCACATACTTAGTATAACAGGATAATTCTAGAATGATGTCAGCATATTAGCCCAACCTCAGTGCCCTAGTTATTCATCCTCCTCTTCACATGACACAATGTTATCCAGGATTCTGATAATATGTTGGATTTAATATCAGTGCAGGGTTTTCTTCTGACTCCTCCACAACTATGAGATTTATTTCATTATCAGCTCCCTTATAGGAAAATTAGGTTTGACATTGGAGGAAATGTGCCATTTTGCTTTCTTCTGCACTACTGTTGTCAGTGACCTGGGCTGGAGTGGACTGAGGTGGTCTGGACTGGAGCTCTGAATCACTTATTTCTAGTCAGCATTTCCTGTCATGTACACAACCTCTGCTTTTACAAAATGCACAACTGAGCTTGTTATGTATTTTAAAGCACCGATGAGGACGTGAGCACAATAAAAGAGTTCAGTGACCAAGAAGTACCGTTCTCGTACAAGACAATGAACAATGAGCTGCTCTCAAAAACGCCCTGTGTGCACTTAGATTTATAGAGCAATCATCACAGTACGAAACTAACTTTACTATCTATTGTTGCTTGCAACAACACAGAGGGATATTGTGCAACTGTGACCACCAGAAAGCACTGGAAACGCACACTGTAAATCAGCACACACAAACACACACACACGCACACACACACTCACACGCTTTAAACATAATTCAAAAAGCTATGCGGGTTAAATGTGTATGCACACTGCACATGCATAAACAAATACAGACATTCAAAAATACTCACAAACAAACAATGCGGGCACCAAAATCTGCAGGCCCACAAATTCGTGGAAAAACACAATTTCACAATGTATGTAAAAAATGGTTTAAAGTGGAGACAGGAAACAAACAAACATGAAAAATTCATTTTGTTGCTTTTAGTTTGTAAGAAAAAAACCTCTCCAGAACATCTCAAACAAATTGCTGTGGCTATAAAAATAACACACACTTCATTTCACTTCATCACTTTTTTTTACTGTCAGCCTCCAAGGTCGTTAAGGTTTAACTTTTATGAACAAACAAAGTAAAAGCTCCCTCGTCTACCTTAACAAGACAAAATTTGTCCCTGCTTTAACAAATCTTATTAGCACCGATGCTAATTTGTAAATATCTTTAAACAATGTTTTTTGTTAAACTTCCCCCTGCATAAGCAAATGTGAAGGCTAAGTGTTATTAAGACACAAACAAAACTAATAAAGCACAACAATGTAAGTAAAGCAAAAACATACTGAACAAGGACAGAAAGTGCTTTAATGGGACATTTGGGAGGCAACTGTGAGATAAGACAAAGTCAAAGCTCCCACTGCAAATACACAGACACACATGCAAAGGTGCTGCCCAGACATGACATGTTCAGAAAAACATAAAAACAGGTCACATTATAGTTTTTGTCTCCTTGACCTGGCTAACTTCCTGTCCCTCACATAATAATAATACACAGAAATGTTTGTCAGATGTCAAGTGCCTCTCCTTGGCGTGTGTGTGTGTGCGTGTAAAACTTCCTACATAAATGACCTTGAAAGTGTATAAGTGTGCGTACAATACTTCACACTTACTGTTCACGACATCGAAGGCGCTTACTTTAAATGTCCCTTTAGAATAATGCTGGACGTCCGTTCTTTTCCTCTCACACTCCTCTTCCTCCTCCAGCTCAGGCCTGCTCACTCGAAACCTTTGGTTTTAACTCTCGTTGAAGGTCAGGACATCTGAACTACTGTACAAGCGTGTGAAGAATATTCAGAAGAAGGTATCTAGGGAGATCATGGGAATTTTTTGTGACAGCTTTAAGACATTAATACACGAGAAATAAAGACCGGAAAAAATATTATGTTGGTCAAATATATTTGTTATCAACCCAGTTCTCAACTCAGCCGCAAAGGCTTTAAATTAGAACACATGAAATGCACAAAAGCACATGAGAATAAAAAGACACTTACATCTGAAACAGAGGTGTTCGCAGACAAAACATCTCTCCCAGTCATTTCCTGGCATGATATGGCTGCAAATATGTCAAATGATGGGAACCTTTAAAGATTCGATTCACCCAATAAGAGGATTTCAAAATTAAGAAAAATTAAAAATGTAAAATATTATTTAGTTTTTACAAAACCAGTGCCCAATAATCAGACATTAGAGATTCAAGTAACAGAAAGAAGCGGCTTTAGAGTAACTTATTTGATGCTTTGCAGGTCAAAACACTTAACACTTAAAATAAATTGCAGGATCATTTTAAGATTAAATTACTACACTGACATTGGAATATAAAGTACAGCAGCTAATAATCATTTCTACCCACCTGCTTGAGAGCACATTTTAAATTTGTGGATATAAAAGTAATTGGTCTTTCAATAGAAGTAAAATATGTAAGTACTTATGAGATGAAAACATAAACTCTGTGTGGGGCAATAAGGTGAATGTTAAAGGATGAGGTAAAGAGCAGACCACCTCCTCCTACCTGGACCACGTCACACCATGCAAGTCCACAGTGACTAAACACCCCAACAATTTGTTGATTAGCATCTTGTTAAATTATATTGCTTTTTCCACTGAGCTGTTCAACTGCATTCCACAATGCTAGTTAACACAAATACTAATGAGAGGAGCATGGTGTGTAAAATGAGTTTACAACCATGTGTTGGTGGTATACGGACAACAGAAAATAAGCAACGGCAAAGACACACTGATGCAAGGTCACACAAAGGCACTCTCTCTGACACACAGACACACGAGGAAACATCACGGGGTTAGGCAATTGAAATACATGGTTAGGTTGAGTTAAAACATCGGGGTTGGTGTTAAAATAAGTCCTTACAAAAATGAATTGTTGACTAACGTTGTGGACTGGCCATGATTGAAACACAATGTTTCACTCTTGAACCTCAGCTCCTTTTTACGGGGATGTTATGTGTCTTGTGGTAATTGTCCACATCCTCTCTGGCTTATCTGCCTTAATATAATATGTCATTGCTTTAGGCATCAAATGTTACCACAAACAGGCTTCTATCCCAAATAGCTATTTCAATTTCTCAAGTGTAAAACAAACGGAGCAACATCACAGACCAAATTCATGGGTTTCTCCTATCTACCAGGAAACCATTGTGCAGGCACTGGTCATGTCTCGCCTCTACTACCACAATAATAGTCTTGTTGAAATGCTACCAGCATGCACAATAAAACCCTCCAGATGATCCAAAATGCAGCAGTACTTTTCATTTTTATTGAGCCAAAAAGGACTCATGTCACACCACTCTTCTGATCCCTGCATAGGCTTCCTGTAGCTGCCTGCATCACGTTCAAAGCTCTGTCTCTTGCCTACAGAGTGGTCAACTCAACAGCACCTGCTTACCTCAGTTCTCTCATTTAGGTTTACAATCCGCCCCACCCACTGGGCTCTGCCAACATCTGGTGTTCCAATCACCACACAAAAGATCCCAAGCAAAACTCTTCCATACAGTTGTCGCATGATAGTTGGAACTAGCCCCCAGTCTCTGCACGCTCAGCAGCCTCACTCCTAATATTCAAAACACTCTTAAACACAGTGCTCTTCCACAACTTCAAACTCAAATAATAATAATAATAATAATCTTCTTTTCCTTTCAGCTGTTCTCTTTCAGGAGTCGCCACAGCAAATCATGTGCCTCCATCTAACCCTGTCCTCTGCATCCTCTTCTTTCACACCAACTAACTTCATTTCCTCCCTCACTACATCCATAAATCTCCTCTTTAGTCTTCCTCTGGACCTCCTGCCTGGCAGCTCCAACCTCAGCATCCTTCTACCGATATATTCACAATAATAATAATAAAATAAATAAACATTTCATATCTGTCCTATCTCATGAAACAAAAACATTTCTTCTCATAGCACTTTGCTGTAATGTTGTCTCCTTGACTTAGAGTTTTGGCTTGCCTTGCTACTCATTTGTAACCCGCTTTGGATAAAAGCATCTGCCAAATGACTAAATGTAAATGTAAACCACATGGAAGAAATCTATTTTACTTTCCCTACAAAGGATCCACTCACTAATATGCTCTTGTGTCTTCATTTAATATCTTAGACAAACCATTTTTGTGTAGCTGGATGTAACTACAGTGGAATAATTTATTTCATCCAAAAAACATCAGTGCTCACTGACAGACGGCCTCATGGAGATATGGATTTGCACTCTGGATGGCCTCTGAGGTGTCAGTGCAAGCTGTTAGTGCAGATCTGAACATATGTGAGTATTTGTGTGTGCGGTGAGTGTTTAGAAGCTGATATCACATGTCTGCATATGTGTCTGTGAGAGTTTTGTAAGCTGATATCACCAGTCTGAACTTTGGCAGTGTGGAGGATAGAGTCACAGGTACAGATGGTGCTACTGCAGTTTTACTAGCTGCAAGTGTTTGATGTTATAGGCCTCCTTGCCGCTACGTGTGAGTGTGTGTTTGAGGTGATAATGAAACAACTAGAATCCTGTTTTCCAGCATCCCCTCTGGTCATTTTCCATCACATCTGGTGAATGAGGTGCACTTTGACCCCTCTATGTTCAAAGCTGCCTTAAAAACACACTCTCTGTCGGGGAATGCACCTCTGTATGTTGGCTGTAAACACAATATTTTTCAAAGAAACCACGTTTATTTCATCAGTGAATTTAATTAACATAGCAGTGAGATGAGACAACAGGATGAGGGGAGAAAGAAGAGAAAAGAATTTAGAAGGAAGGAGGGTGAGACTGATAAAAATTTTTTACATGGAACAAGACATCAATGCTCTTACTTAACTCAAATGTGGGATATGTAGACTAAATATTAGAATTTTCAGTATCATGAACTGATCTTGAACTGATCAGGCAGACGTATCTGCGTAGAGGGAAAAGGTGTATCTAAATAAATAAGTAAAATAAAGGGTTCTAAACTTGAACCTTGTAGATCACCACACCTAACTATCCATTGATTAATCCATCCATTAAAATTCATTAATTATCTAATAATTGTATATTATGCAGTAAGTCAGATTCAGTGTTTTCTAGGTTATCATACGCAAAGAATACACTTTTAAATATTCTGATTGGGAAGCTACTCCATAATTTAACTATATTATGATAAGACTAATTCTTTTCTAACCTTGCATAACACATCTAACATAGACTTACTACAGTTTAGTGACATCTAGCTGCTATAAAGTGAGTATTTATTTGTAATTAAACTCAGAAAAATGTGTAGCTAGGAGGTCGGAGTGGATTGTTGGGCCAAAAATTGTACTTTGACTTTTGACTTTGAAGTGTACAATAGTTCGTATACTGTAATTTGCATATTTGCACCCCAATGAATACACTAGCAAAATGTAACAAAATAATTTGATAATAAACCAAATAGAAAGTTGTGCACATCATTGTATTATGTAAATTGCACATGACATATAGATGTCAAAGCTGTCACTAAGCTTTTCACTGCTACAGATTTTGTTATTGCTACAAGTAATGTTCATGTCTCTGGAAGTTTACTTTGACTTAAATACAACAGAAATGAAGTCTTTTACACAGTAAACCACCCAATCTTGGACAGATTTACTTAGAATCCCAGAGCTAAAAGCAACTTTCACAGCCAAAGCATACAAAATGAGTAATTTGTTCAGCAAAGGAAGTGATAAGGACTGAAAGTGCAAGAGGAGTTAAAATAGAGGGATGGGGGTGAGGTCAGGGTAGGGTGAGGATGAGGAAAATAGGTGGAAGACAGTGAAGGTCAAAGAAAATGAGAAAGAAAGAAGGAAGATTAAAGACAGGCCATCACCACAGCCCACCCACACTGCACACACACACACACACACACACACACAGTGGTCAGAGGTTCACCTGCAGTTCACGTTGACCATAACAACACCCCTGAGGTAAAAAGGCAAAAGGGAGAACATGAGACAGACAAGGAACGCAAAAGAAGGATATAAGTGATGTGGTATCAGGAGGGATGGACAAGTGGAAGAAGGGATTAGGAGAGGAGGGAGGAAAAGAGGGAAGGGTGGGAAAGCAAAGTAATAATTTAGGGTTGTGGGAGTTCAGGAGAGGAATCGGTCAAAATGAACTTTCAGTCTGACTTCTGCCGACTCTGCAGGTTCGCACCAAGGTCAAAGAACTGAAGACACTATGCGTCCTTACAGTCTGTGCATGCCAGCCTTTCTCCTATGTACACACATGTGCACCTCCAATACACACAAGCTATGGAGGTAAATTTATGTTTGTTTCTATGTTTTAATGCAAACTAGAGTCTAGGTGGGCTTTGCTCACTGGAACTTGGCCAAACCAATGTAATTTAATGGAACCTTAACCAAAATTACTAATCATAATGCCAACTCTAATGATACACTACATCCTTGAAGAACAGGATTTACTTTGAAGCTAAATAATTTACTCAGACATGTCCAGTTGTTATTAAGTCTGATTGCTGAGGAGTGCATTATATTTTAAGATAACTGCATAGCGCTGACATGACAACTCAAAGGTTATTGTATAGTCATGGCTTTTCAATTCTTTTAACCACAGTAAATAAAGTAAATTACACACTGCTGACGGGGTCTGAGTAGCTGATCATTATATTAAATGTGTCTCTTTACAGGTCCCAGTTGGTGTTTATATATCGGTGTGAGTGGCTCTAACTAAGTAGGTTAACAATCCCTAGGTTGAGTCTCTAACTTCACTGAACTAAGTTTCTCCACAGGAAAATGTGACTCTCCCTCAGTTATTAAGCTGCACGTATCGCTCACTATTTGCAATCGACTTCACTCACATCTATCAAACTGTTTGGATAAAGTGAGGAAGAAATAACATCAGTAGGCTCCAAAATGCCAGTGGCTGTTCAAATATGAACTACTGAAGGTCAGATCAGCGTTAACGTTCTTAGGCTAATGGTCAAATGAGCTAGAGATTAAAAAAAATAAAAAACTTTTTTTTTAAATTATTTTCCACCTTTTTGTTTACAGACTTTTAAAGTCACAACATGTATTAACAAGATGTGTCATATGTTATTTCCAAAGTGAAAGTTTGGTTTTCATAGTCCCGTAAAGACATGCAGTTATGGAAACTGGTGACTCCAAATTGCCCCAGTGTGTGACTGCTTGACTTTCTCTCTGTGCAGCCCTGTGGTAGACTGGAAACCTGTCCAGGGTGTAACCCACCTCTCATCCAGTGACATCTGGGATCAGCCCCAGCACCGTTATTAACGCTGACAGAAGAAGCGGCAGAGGAGGAATTCCTTTTCATTAAGCAGAAAAACATACAATATATTCTTACTAATACTCAGCCTTTTAGAAAAACAGTATACGCTGATTAAAAATGTTGTTTTATTGATAATACTGACATAATGCAGTGCACACAATATTGCTCTTTGTAGATATCAAGTCAAATGTCTGTGTAGAATACATTCAGTCTGCGTCTCCCAGAAAACATTAAAATATCATTAATTCTGTCAGTCATGATCACCCACCATTTACAATAACAACAAAGACATTTGTCCTGGGGCTGTTCATGTGAAAACATTTGTGAGATTTACAACCACTTTCCAGTTTCACCAAGACACTAATCTAAGAGATCCTATGTGTTATTGTTCAGTGCAGATTTATAGCATTGGGAGTTTATTACAGTCAGCAGCAGAAGGATGCTTGTGTTTAAAACTGAAGCATGGTGCAGTAAACATCCTGATAGTGAAGCATTCGGATTTAGCAGGAAGAATAATAGAAAGCACTATTCAACTTTGAAGAGGTAAAAAATAAAAAACAAAGGTTAACATATATTTTTACACATATAAAACAGCATTTTAGGGATTTTGTTTTCACTTTGAGGCTCTCTGATCGAGGCTCTGTAATGTATACATATATTTCTAAGCAATATTTTTTTGGGGGAAATATGTTATCTATTGTTATTTTTACACATACTCAGCCCTTTTGAAGTCTCTCTTGGTTAATTTATGAGCTGGAGAAAACGGGGCTTATATTGTTCTTTCTATCTCTTTCTAACCTGTCAGCTGCTGGCAGTAGCCAAATATTTAAGAGCGACATCACAGACCAAATTCATGGGTCTCTTCTATCTACTCATCTAACATTCTAAATCACAGTGAGAAATAAAATTTAGAGCAGTGGCTCTTAATCCTGGTCCTCAAGGTCCCCTGCTCTGCTTATTTTCCCTTAGCTGATTACTCACATCAGGTGTTTTCAGTCAATCTGAAAGTGGATGATAGCCTCTCACATGAGGGTGAAGTGGGGGAAGACACTTCTGATTGACTGAAAACACAGCAGATCCAGGTAATAAGCAGTGTGTAGTTGGAAAACAAGAAGAGCAGGATTGAGAACCACGGATTTAGAGGATCCTTCATTTAATTCAGTGTTGAGTTATAATTGACCACCTTTAGGCATTATAGTAAAGCCACCACTGGGTCTCTTAACAGTTTGAATTCATGCTTAGGCACAAGTTACAGTAGCCCTACACATCACAGCAGCAAAGCTAAAAGCTAAAGGCACGTTGCATTTACATACACAAATAACATCAGACAATAACAGTACTGAGTCAACAAGGCTTTGTGGAAAATAAAACTAAAACAATCAAGAGCACTTTGACTGCAAGTGACAGCAGATTGTCTGAATACATTTTTCGGCATTGCATCAGCAAGATGTTTAAAGCTTTCTTAAATACATAAAGCTATTTCAAGAAACTAACATAAAAATAACAGATAATTAACTTTAAAAAGTTCAAGAATGTCTTCAGGTTCAGGCACACCTCCTGACATTAATCAAAACAAATCTATCTTTTCTTTTATTTATTCTGACTGCATTCAGATGCAATAATAACATAACCGAGAACAATTTGATCATTGACTATTATAGTTGGTTAGTGTGAATCCCATTGTCTATTGATTGTTACTCAAGTGCATTGTGCAAATTCCTCAGTCAAGTCATTTTCATGTCAAACTGTCACCAACTTTTCACATTTCCGCTGCCTTGTGTTTAATGAACTTTTTTCAGCAGGACAAAATGGACAAAATATGACATTTCATCTTCTGTGAGATAATTTCTTTAAATATAAACAGCAAGATGAACGTCTGACCTAAATCACAGGATGCTTGTAAAGTAAAAGGCACAAGTTCCTAAACACAGCTAAATACATAAAACAAAAATACAAATAAGAAGCTAAATAAGGCTGTAAATCAGTAGAAAAAATGTATTATAACTTATCCTCTAATTAATTATCCTCTGATTAATGGTGAATAATTGACTGATCTGAATTTGGACCGGATCCGACTCTGGTCATCTGTTTCAAATTACAGGTCAAAGGAAACATGGATGTTCTATGGAGATGAAAAAGGTAGCCATGATCCTCCTGCCCACTCCTTAGAATCTACCATTCACCATGAAAACTAAAACACAACAACAAATCAATTACGCTTCAACTGCAACTCTATAATATAGATGACCTTGATAGGGTCTCTCTTTTATAAAAATGAATGTATGTCATTTTCCACAGATTAGTGTTGGGTCTTCTGGACATAAAAAGACATGTACTGTGATGTTACACTAGCCTGTTCACATTATCCAAAGATAGAGCAACTTTTTGGATAATGTGGCAGGTTTTTGTTTTCCCAGACCTATTTTTTTAACACATTAAATTGTCTATGTTAATCACTAAAATTAATGTGTTTATTTCCCCAGCCCTAAAATAAAATGGAGATTTTTGTAAGCCCTAACAGAAATAACAATAAGACTTCCTACAAACACTTTTTCAAACAGGTTTTAGAGATTTCAAATATAAAGAAAGAAAAAAGAATGTTCACAGAATTTGGCTGAGGAAAGAACTTTTATGGGACATTTACAGTATGGTTCTCAACGTGCACCTGGATCATTTTTCATCGCTTTTAGTATTAAATGCTAACATCCAAATAGGGAAGCCAAATATAGAAACTGAACACTAGTCAACCAACTGTAGGTCCATACAGTAATCCTGCTTTAGCTAAATTTGCAAGACATTTCTGCTTTGTTTGTAGATGTATTATGTATTTTCATTAAGATTTTGTGAGAGGTGAGAACAAGAGCATTTTAACTAATTTGTCAATGACAAGTTTTGTTATTCTCCATGCAAACTGTACAGTAAGTTTTTAGAAACACAAATTTAAGATATATTTGCGAAGGAAACAACCCAATTCTAGAAATTCTGGGCACAAAGAGAGAAACTTTGACATCTGATAACAAGTAAGTTTCCCATGTTTGGAAAGCCCAGCAAAAACTAATTGAATTCTGGACTAAAAGACTATATAAATTCAGATGTTTTTAATGTGCTCATTTTAAAACTCCAGAGAAGGTAAATTTATCGGCAGTTTGAGGGGCTAGAGTCCTATTTATTTTGCCGCTAATCTCGTTTTGACCTGGCAGGACAACGAGTCCATGTGACTTTTATTTACAGGCCCTGGTTGGCTCGTAATTGAACCTAAAACGAACCGTGGGTCTAAGTGGGTCTAAGTCAACTTTTCCATTCTGGCCAGGACCACAGCAGACTAACTAAAAAAACTGACTTTAGATGAAGGAAGCAGTGAAAACAAAAAAAGTTCATCTTAATCACTTTTTACTTTACTTGCTATGTTGGCAGGGGCTATTAAAGGATAAAGAGACCTTGATACGCACTCTAAATGTCTGTACTTCAGAAAATCCCATGGAATCTGGGTGGATTAGTAGCTTTTCTCTAACCTTTCTGTTTGGACTGTGTGTGTGTGTGTGTGTGTGTGTGTGTGTGTGTGTGTGTGTGTGTGTGTGTGTGTGTGTCTTTTTCTTATCTGCCTACAATCATCTATCTGAAACAAGCTCTGTGCTAACAAAGCTCACCAAGAGCAAATCCCAGACTTAACCTGCTTAACCCTGAGAGTGTTATGAGTCTGGGTAGGAAGACAGAAATAATATGTGGCAGAAGGTAAAAAGAAAAAAACAGAAAATAAACAAAGTAGGAAGTAAATTCACTCCTGTTATATTAACTGGTAAGTACTGGTAACTACTCACATATAGAAATTTAGACTCAATTTCACTTTTAGAAACGTGGCTTGGTTCTAATTTTGTTCGTTTGTTCCTGATCTCTTCCAGTATCACTGTGTTGCCTTGGCTGGTCCAAAGGGTCCCACCATCTTCATGGCCACATAGTTCTGAAGGATTAAAGAAATAAAGAAAAGATGCACAAAGTTATTTACTTTCTCAATTTCTTTCTTAATTTCTTTTAAAGGATAACTTCAGTCATTCAGTCACTATACCATTTTTAAGGAGTTTGGTTTTTAGAATGATGAAACATGTCACCCATGAATAATTTGCAATGAATCATTTACAAAATGGCTTATATTGTCCTTCCATCGCCTTCTTTCTCTCGCATTCACCCTCTTTTTATTATATTTTTCTTCTTTCTGGCTTACGTGTTTCACTTTAGGTCTTCATGTTAATGTTTCTTTTTAAGCTTTATCTGTCTGTTCTTGTTTGTTTCTACTTCAAACAAGTAATCAAATAAAATAGGAAACAAAATTTGTCTTGTGCTTCCTTGCTTGGTCTCCTGCGTCACCTGTCACAAACAGACACATTCAAACTTGCCGGGAAGGAGTAGAGGAATATTCCGAGGAAGAGGAAGATAAGGAAAAGGATGATGAACAGGATGATGAACCACTTGAAGCGCCTCCAAAGGATGTACTTGAGGGTCTTATAAGGGGAGGAGAACCACAGGAAGGAGGTCTCTGGACGTCTGGAAGGAGAGTAGCAGGGGTTTTACAATTATAGTTTGCGTGTGTGTGTGTGTGTGTGTGTGTGTTGGGGGGGGGGGGGGGGGGGTTGTGATTGATATAGACTTACTGAGGTTCTTCCAGATGAGGGTTCATGTTGGGTTCATCTCTACCAAGACCAGCTGGTCTCTCCTCCTGCTCCTGCTCGGATACAATCTCAAGAGACATCTCCACCTTCCCCTGAAATACACATGCAGTGTGACATCATTTATCACTCACCATTAAAGCACAAACTACTAATTATACTCAGGGCCACAGCCAGGCAAAATTTTTAACAGGTCCACAAGCACAAATAGAGCGGAGCCCAGACCATAGCAGTTCCTTGATTATGATCGAGTATTCTGACCAAACGAATTGCTAAACCTGACTGTTGACATGGGTGTGAAAAGTAATTTTTTTCTGGCTGTTTTCATAAACATTTTCTGACTCGCTACCAAATTTCAGTAAGAATGCAACAAGAAAATGATAAGTTCCGATGTTTAGAAAGCCAGCTTGTGTACAATGGAGACCTAAATGGTCTGCGCTTATATAGCACTTTACTACCACTTTCCTATGTTACTTCTGTGTACTGTCTAGGATTGCTACCTTCAAAGTGGAAAAATAACGGAAACTTCCTTGAGACCCACCATCTTCCTCATCCAGCATGCATGCCCACGTACACAACTGGACCAAACGTTACGTAGTGTAGCTTTAATTACATGGAATAGAAATGGCTGCACATTAATCCTATACATTTGATTTTGTAATGTTACAGTCTGTACAGTTCAGATACCAATTTTATTTTCTGCAGTTTGTGCAGAAAAACTGTATAGCAAGAATATTTCAGATTACAGTCCACAGCTACGATAGCAACAGTCAACATGGATCAATCTTTATTCACCCATACTTTGTTAAAACGTTCTTATTTTGTAATCTTTGTGTGGTTAGGCTGCTTTAAGTCTATTATCATTTATTTTGCATCCACTTGTAGTCATTTAGGAGACTTCAGCGATGTTTACAGACACGTTATACAGAGGTTTAGGTCAAGGAATCCTATCGAACTGTTTGGCCACTAGCCTCTGTACCTGGAAGGCCTATGAAGTAATTTCTGATGAAACCACAGCAGGAAATAAAACTAAGGGCCAGAACATATCACAATAACAACACTCTTGTTGTTTTCTGCCTAACTGTTATTAAGGGTTTTAGGTCAGAGTAATTGTGAATCATGGTGGGAAATAACATTTCATTCAGAAACATCTCCTTGGACCTTGCAATCACTCAAAATTCAAAGCACCATAGACTCTAAAAAGCTTATGTTCCTTGTGATGTCGGGTGTCAGTGTGTGTTAACTGATAAGGGACGTGTCTCATTGTGTGTTTTCTCACTGCAATTATTTTCTCTCCGTTCTTCTCACAGGTGCAGGGCCACCATCCTTTGACAGTCTTCTGCTCGAACAGAGACACCAGTCGGTCCGCTGGCTGGTCCAGAAGCTGAAGGTTACATTTCTCTGGAGATTTTGCTGGACGCAGCATATGGTTCAGGTCCATCACCAGGTGACCTACAGAAGCATTTACAGTGCATTTACCATCAGGACCAATAACTCATGACAAACCAGGATGTTTGTTGTGAGACAACGACAAATACAACTGAGGACATGTCAACTTTACTGTATTTATGATTAAATATTCTATGACAGGCTTGCTTTTCTTATTATATTTCTTTAATTGTTGTTTGATGTATCTATTTTTTTTATTTTAGTTTTGCAGTTTTTAAATTATTATCTTTATTATATAATAATAAATAATAATTAATTACTTATTATTAAAGCTGGTTGATAAATAATTTTTGGAGAGTATCTGCAGTTTGATGGGGTTACAGTAGGAAAATGGCTCATATATGACGCTCACACAGTGGAGGAAGACTAACAATCAGCGGTCCGAGCTGACGAGCTGAAGACAGGCAGGCATGGAAAAAATGCTTTGAAGTGGCCACACACCCGCAGATTGTACGAGGTGAATAAAGTCAGGCTAGAGAAAACACGGCAGCGCAGCGAGATGGTGATAGACAAACAGATCTGGAATCCTCATCTTTCTCCTCCTCTCACACCTCAGATGGACATTCAGTTTACAGAGCCATCATCCTCCCGTCTTTGGCAGAAAAAGAACAGATGAACTAAAGCAGGGGGAGTTAAGGGTAGAGGCATAATGGTGCGTTATTTCAAGGGACAGGGTTGGTGCAGCAGGGGTGAATGAAAGGCAGAATTTTGACAGCTTGAGTCTTTCAAAGAAAAAATAAAATCAGCCCTTCCTCTCCGTGAAATGTGCCGACACAGTGGAAATGGAAGAGCGTTAATTCTAAAGATAAATGTTATCACAGTAGTTTGTCTGTGTGTACATTCTACATATGGTTCCCTGGATAGATTCTGGATGGAACCATGGATAGAAGCGCTGCCAAAAATTAGTGGAGTGTCAAACCCAAAATGAATGATGTGTATTTCTACAACCAAAAAGTCCTACTGTAGTGTATGTTTAAGCGTTGCTAAAATAGATAGGAGCCTGGAGGGTTGGTTCACTTCCAGTAAAGCTTTAACTATTTTTAAGACATTTAAAAGTTTTAAAATAAGCTTTATGCTTTAAATATCTAGATTAGAAAAGTAAATGCATAGTTTGCTACACACACACAGACACACGCACACACACACACCACTATTTCAAAGCAGTGGGCTTTACCAAGGTAGTCATCAAAGGAGAACTTGTCGTTGTCCCAGACCTGGATGGTCAGTTTAGGAGCAAGTTTTGTCTCGGCTTTATCTATACTCCAGAAATTTTCCTGCAGACACAGAGAAAGACCAGGGAGAAAGAAAAGGTAAAAAAAAAAAAAAAAGCTTCATAATATTATGATCTATATTGCGTCTACAACAGGTATTTTAACACTTCTAGCCACACATTTGTTTTGTGTAATTCAAGAATTATAACTTCGACAAGATATCCCCTCCAAAACATCATAATTGGTCTCAGTTTTTAGTTTTAGTTTTTATGTCGTTTCATGCACCATCCATCCAGGTTTCCTCTGACCTGGCATTTAATCCAGATGACCTAAGTCACTCCAGGTCGAAATTCAGATTGATCATTCAATTAAAATTAATCGTAGTAAAAGTGCCAACAATTTGCCAGTTTTATCTTTTTTTTTACTGATTCACGGCACTAGTAAAACACTACAAGCAGGGAGGAAATACCTGGGAAATATAGGTTAAATATAGGCTTCCTGATGGAGTAAGAAGAGACGAGGTCTGGGTGGAGCAGAGTGGATTGAATTTGAGTTTCATGCTTCTGCAAGCTTGATTCCTGAAGGCTGATTTAAATTTTTATATTTGTCTATCTGTAGTCTAACCAGAGCAGGGAAAGGGCCTTAGATTTGCTAAAAATTAAAAAGTCACTAACATTTCTTCTAAAAAATATCTGTTAATTTATTGCTTTGCTACTTGTCTCCAGTTGTCTCTACTGATACATTTTGTGAGACTGTGCTGAATGGTGGGACAGGAGACCAGGCAGAAGCGTGTTTGGAGCAGCACTTCATCGACACATCTCTCACTACATCACTACTTCCACACTGGAGCTGTATGTGCATCTGTGCAGGGGTGTTTGTGTACTTCGTAACTATTATCACCTCTGGGAAACGCACACTAAACTGCCAGACAGCATCGGAGCCTGTGTCACCTTTGTGCTAATGGCCTTCACTCTACAGCTGGTGCACACTAAATTTCCTCCCTTTGTCTTTCCATTTCCTCAGTCATCTGTTGAGACTCTTTGGCTGTTGTTATGCTGATAAAAAAGAAACAAAAAAATAAAAATAAAAGAAATGCCTTTTTATTTGCAACAAATGTTGTTGTGCAAAATATGCAATATGCAAAATGTCTATATCCTAGAATAAAAGTAGCACTTGTGGAAGCTTTTTGGCCCTTTTGTGGGCCAAATCCGTGCATATATGTTACCGAGCAGTATAAGGTAAATATCAGTATCATTTATTCACTTAAGGTACTATTTCAGGAGACAGTGTATTTTTCAATAGATTTGTGGGTTATTGTCGTTGTGCTCCTAAAAGATACTAAAATGTCACTTATTTTCTGGTTGCACATTTATTTTTTTATCTTGGCATAACTTAATTATGTTAAAATGGCTCCATTAAAAAAACTCAGTGATGCACTGTAATCAAGTCATCACTTTTTTAAAATATTCTCTAGAAGTACAAAAAACAAAAAACACACTGAAATTGTAGAACATGTGCCGAAACAGCTTACTTCATTTCATCTAAAGACACAATGCCCCCTCAAGTGCACAAAGAAGAAGAAGAGAAGAGAGAAGAATCTGGATCATATCAGAAACAAATTGATATCGGACTTTGAATTGATTTGTGAAAATGTTTGAATATGCTTTTTGCAAGGGGCAAATCAGTGTAGGGTTGGTCTTATGTTACACTGATGTGAAATGGGTTTAAAGTAACATTCCTTAATGTTAGTTGACATTATGTTCAATTGAAAGATTGTCGACCTGTAGTACTGTTTTGTGATATTGCTAATATATCTTGACTTCTAAATGTTAATATCTAGACCTTGTTATGAAAACTTTAAGTGGATACTCCTTGGTTATGACTTATATCTTGGCAATATTAAATGTCTGGTTCTCAGAATTATTGGTCATACCTTGGAGTATTCTTCCTTGGATACCATTTCAATAAACAAACTGGTCCTAATCTGAATACTTGATATTGTTAAAATATGACTTGAAGTACGTGTGTAGTTTAAGTATGTGCAGTACAAACATTACTCATATCTCAAAAGATCATTCTTCGTATACTACTTGTGTCACACTTAACAGATATTAACAAATACAAGTAGAGACATGTCAGCAATGTTATGAAATAGTTACAGAACAGAAATGAAATGTATATGGGATACAAATATGACACAAGTCATGTCAAACAAATATCCTAACTAAGGATTTCAATAGTATTAAAATATCAGTAGTATAAACCACTTGTCTTTAGTCATTTCGACAGGCAGTGGCAGCTGGTCTCCATTAAAACTTTAGTGTAGAGCTATTACTCCTTCAAATGAGGCAAGATGACCTTTCAGTCGTCAGTTACAAAACCTAAAGTATAGGTAATGTCACAGGCACGAAGAGAGACTACTGGCCTACTAGGGACACACATCACTCAATCAATGCATACACTTATTTGCAAACAGTGCTATATATTCTGTATGTGTCGGGGAAAATAGAAAAAAGTCTTGCTGCCAAAATCTGGAAATGTATTACAGTTGTTTACATTAATGTTAAAGCTTAATATTGGGTATAAAATGTACAAAGAAGGTACACCCACCTTTACACATGCTTTTTTAAAGCTGCTGTATTACCATTACAGTATGTTTCAAATAAAGTGAAATAACACAATAGTGCTTTTTATTGTGCTTCATATGATTTTTTTCCTCTGGTTATGGAAAGCCCTCTCAAAGCCCTCTCAGGCCAGAAAAAATTACTCGAAACGTGAAATTACGTGAAATTATAAGAGGACAAAAATATAGAACTTGGAACAAAAAAAAAGTGTACAAAGAAAATTGTCTTTGACTGTGTCTGTACATTTTAATGACAAATGGATTCCTCTCTACAGTATGTTTTATGATTTCACACTGACTCTCTAAGTCAGAGTCTAAATCCACATCATGCTCTCACACTTCATAACACACACAAACACTATGCGTTAACACACTAAGGGTATGTGTGTGAATGCAAAAGCATCTAAGTGCAAATGTGTGTGCGTGCGCGTGTGTGAGGGGGGTTCATAACTTTGGCTTACTTTGTCCACAAACTCTCCCCAAGTATAATAATTTATCACTTCACACCACAAGCAGGGGTGGGATGCTGTATACAAGTGTGTCTGTAGCTGCTCACAGCAATATCTAACAGCATCAATCAACTTCTGTTTTGTTGCCAGAGTGCTAAGTACACAGTCTTGTTCAGTCTTCTCCCTCATTTCCTCCATCCATCTTTCTCACACTTTGTGTTTGTAAAAGTTCTACTGGGGTAGATATTAACTTAAAGTATTGCCAAAGCTAAATCACATGTAATATTGACGGCAATGAACATGTACATTTCAAAAAGGGGAAGCAAAAATAAAATCACGTTCTTAGCTAATCTTTTTGTAAATTCTGTATATTATGTAGAAGCAATGTCTGATATGTGTAATATAAATAAAATCTTCTACTTAGTTTGAAGCAATCAGCAAGTGACCTCTCCAAGTAACTTGCATCCGGTGAGACAGGGTCCAGCTGAGAGGAGAAACTAAGGTGGACAAATATCGATGCAAAAAATACTCCGCGAATAAAAGTAGATCTGTAAAACCAGTGAAAAATGTGCAAAATGTATGTATGGCTCTACCAGCTGTACCAGTCTCATCATTGAACCATATCAGAGAGAGAATATAAGGCATTAAGGTCAGTGAGCCCCATTCACACATGGGCTGATCTCCTCGGACTTTAAGTGAAGGTGTTGTATGTGAGAATGCAAATCTCAAAGTTACGTGGCCCAGAAATTAGATGGACTTTATCCTCCTGTAAGTTCCCAAAGTCCAGATCATGTGATTGAGTCTGTGTGTGAATAGAGCATGCTGCTTGGCCCTGCATTTCAAACACTTGAAGTCAGCGAAAGGCCATGTGCGTGGGTTTCTATCAGGCCACGCTGTCACTTTTTTGTGATGCGTGATGTAATGTAGACAAAACACTCTTTTTCACAGTCTAATTTCTCTATTGTGTTGTGTCTCCTGTTTGCTCTCGCCAGGCACCGTCCCTGACTAAAATCAAGAGGAGTTTCTCCTGTGAGAAGGCTTCTGAATGGGACAGTCTGTTGTTGTGCTGTGTGGACCAGATGTTTTCTGGAGTTTATAAGTGAAAGAGGTTAGAGAAATTTCTATATAGATTTTAAGCCTTTTTTGTATGTAGATAAAATTAGAATTTTATACACAGAGAAAGTTGAATATAGATATTGTGGCTTTGCATATGTAGAAATTAATTAGGCTTAGTTCATTTTCATTCAGTCAGAAATGTTTTTCAATTGGCAGCCCTATTAAATATATTTATTTCCATCATGCGGCTGCAGCTCAGTTGGTAAGTCAGTTGTCCACAGACCATGGGGTCAGGTGTTCAATTCCCAATCCCAGCTACTATATGTTAAAGCATCTCTGGGCAAGACACTGAACTTCCGTCCCCAGCTGCACAGCGCCAACGTAAAAACTGTGCCAAATCAACACACGGACAATGATCTGCTGTGAGGAATTTTTCTACATGTATAGAGACTGTGCTGGTTTAATTTCATGACAGAAGATGCTCTCTGTCTTTTCCCTCAGTTTAGGGTGTTAAAGAAGGGGTTTGGTAAGCCTTATTTCACTCCTTACATAATGTATATTCTGTATATGTGTGAATATGCCTTAAAGAATTTGCTTATTAAGTCACCCTTGCAGCGAAACCAGAAGACATAAGAAATACAACAAGTGGGATTTTTTCTTGCCACAAATTAAAGTCTGACCATCATATATCTATAGAGTGTTGATCAGTCCCTGTGACTCAGTGATTATATCACAAACCACTGAGGTCTGTGGCAACATAAAATCAGTTTCTGGCTCTAAATATGTTTTGGAGTAAAAGCTCACCGCCCAGCAGATTTTTTAAAATTATTAGTTTTAACTCCCTCTTGTCTTATCGGCTGCTCACTGATTAAAAGTTCTGCTACAAGGCAGTGAATGCAGTAGTAAAACATGTCGGCCGCATGTGGCTAAAGAGGCTCGTTCTCAAGCCAACAAAAGCATATGACAGCAATGTTATTATTCCACTTTTCAGTATGATGTTATTTTAGCTCTTTGATAGAAGTTTCTTTTGAGTCTCCAACATCCACCAACATCTAACTAGCTCCTCTGTTGTTAGAATGCCATTTTGTAACTGTAGGCCTCTGTAGATTAGCAAGTAGAGCTGTATACAAGAACTCACCTTTAAATATTGTCCTAAACCAAACTTCATAATTATTCTAGGTAATTTCACAGAACTGAACTGCAGATAACTATTTCTTTAGCTTTATTCAAAGTTTACATTTTTAAGTTTTAACTTGATCTAGTGCAACAAACAAAGACATTTGCACCAAATAATCTGTTGACATTATGCAAAGCGATCCATGGATCACTGAATTATTGTATAAACTATGACAAATTTAACTTATCTCGCCATTCTTATTCCACCATCCAAAATTCTTACCTTTCTTTCCACAACACAGAGTTGTTCTGCTGGTAAATAGTGGAAGGGAAAAAGGAATCTGTAGTTGAAGTTTCCTTCTCCACCCAAAGAGCGGTAGTGGATGTCTGTCTTTTGCTTGTTGTGTTCATGACCATCAAGCCAGCTGACAAAGAGAAGAAGCATGGAAGTTGATGCTTGTGTTTGTTTTTGTGTTAATCTAGTCCGTATAGGAGTAGTAGGACAATAGTTAGAGTGAAATTGTTTTGTTTGGTTTTTTTTGTTAAAGTTAACACTTCAGTAAAGAAGAAAAGCAGAACACAGAAATGAACAAACGTCTTCCTACCCTTTAACGTAGATGTCACTCATCTTCTCCCCGCTGATGCTGACATCATCCAGAATGACATCACTGGTGTTCCAGATGATGCAACGCAGAAAAAACCTGAACAAGAACATATGAGATTACCTCATTCATGGATTTATTAACATACTGATTACTGTTTTTCTAATAACAGTGTAACTGAGAAAATAATAATTGATCAACTGACCAGCATATTGACTCATTCAACATTTAATTCACCAACTAATCAACATTTTAGTACAATTGACTTATTGGAGTAAGTCAGCCCTATGAAATGGATAATTCCACCTAAACCTAACAATGTATGCAGTTAGGGACAGGAATAAAGAACACGTTAAAGTTGAGAACTAGTTCCAAATTGTTCAGTCCATCAAAACTGGTTGTCTCTGAGTTTATCAATTTCTTTTATCAGAATAGGCATATTTTTCTGACAGCTGTGTATTGCGAAACAAGGAACTAAGATGAAAAGTGTTTAGAGTTAAAAATAAAGAAACTGCAGCCAAGATGCTGACTTTTTTCCTATACAGAAAATCAAAAAAGCAAAAATTAAGGAACTGATAAAGAGTTGTAACAAAAAGAAGAATCAATTATAGCATTGATGTGAATCTCATTATTACTTTTTAGCCTTGCGAGGCGTGACATTGAATGGAGGTCCAGGTGGTCCCAGGGACTTTGGGAACAGGTCCAACCACATCATCAGACGCCCCTGGAAGACCGCACCAACAGCCATTTAAAAGATGGAAGTGTACATAGAAAAAACTAATCAAAAGGTTAAGAAAATGGTGACAAGTGGAAGTGGTGTAAGATACAGACAAATGTGATCACACAGACTGTATATTACCTGCTCTATGTCAGGTTGCAATGGGCTGTAGAGGGGTCTGGTCTCCACATGTTCAGGTACCAATCCAAGCTTCCTCAAGATGTGGAGGGATATACGCTCCTTAATTGGACCGAGGTGGCGTTTGGACTCATTTTTGTCCTCTGAAAACACAGAAACACACACACAAGCACAGTTTGAGGTATTAGTGTAGGTCATGGCACTCTTTAAATGACTGCTGCAGTAAAGTTGAGAATGGAAACACATGATACTGGGTGGACTGGGAGGAGAGTGGTCCACACAGGAATTATTCATTATTCATACACACAAACACACTCTGACTCTAAAATGCTCTAAGCTGCTCACTGGTCTCTGCATCACCACTGGATGAGGAAAATCTGTGCTGCTTCCAAGGAAAATGAAAAGATCAAGCTCACGTCAAAACTTTATGACTGTAAACTTAGAGTCACCTCAATTGTGAGAAGAGAGGAGGGGAAAGGAGAGGAGAAAATGAGGACGTGAGGAAACAATATGAAGGGAAGGACACAAGGAGAAGGAAACAAAGACCAGAGACTGTGAGCGTAAAACAGAATAAGGAAATGAAAAGTATGATAGGTATAAAAACTGAGTAAAATAAGATAAACCAAAAAGTAGAGAGGAAAGTGAGTGAAGGAAGGACTGAAGATGGGAAAAGCAAAAACTCCATCAAAAAACTGAGAAAGAAGAAATCAAAAGTGAAAAAAGTAAAGAAGTAAGCAAAAGAGATAAAGAAAGTAGGAAGCAAAAATTGAAGGGCGGAGACGAAGAGGAGCTAGGTCTTTCCGCTTATTAGCAACTGCTTTTGACGGACAGCAGGCTGACGCACTGTAACCGAGGTAACTGTGGAAAGAGAACGCAACGGCGCTACTTGCTAACCCGAGAGACAACCGCGATGTTGTCATTGGCTTGTCTACTCACACACACACACACACACACACACACACACACGCACACACACACAGTTGTACCATAAATCACCAAAACGACAACCATGACCTTGCATTGCACCAGCCTTGGAACATACTGTATGTGTGGGTTCAGAGTGTGTGTGTGTGTGTGTGTGTGTGTGTGTGTGTGTGTGTGTGTGTGTGTGTGTGTGTGTGTGTGTGTGTGTGTGTGTGTGTGTGTGTGTGTGTGTGTGTGTGTGTGTGTGTGTGTGTAAGTGAAAATTAGTTTTGAATATTTATCTCATCGCTTCACTCTTCAGGTGGTCCTGTGGCTTTACTTCCCCCTCCATCCTTCTCTTCCCCCCCTTATCCTCTCCTCCTCCCAAGTTCTGCACTTTTAGCAGCAGAGGGAAGGAGGGATGGAAAAAGGTAAGTGGATAAAGGTAAGTGAGAAAAGTAATGCAGTGAACCCAAACAGGAAGAAACAAGTAAAATTATAAGAATGTGAACAGAGGGGAAAAGACTCAAAGAAAGCAAAGAAGGAAGGGATATGGGAAACAGGACGGGGGAGAAAATGAGGGACAGATAGATTCATGAGGAAAAGGGAGGTTGAAGAAAACAGCTAAAACAATAAAGAAGGGCAAAGAAGGTAGGAACAGGAACTGTGTAATAAAATAGAGGCTGGTGAAAGAACAAAAGGGATAAAGTAGAGGCCCCTGGCCGCGGGAGATGGATTGGGGCTGGGTCGGTGTAGGGTCGGGTCAGATGTCAGACACTTACGGAAGGGGCGCTGTGTTAACAGTTGATGTAAGCTGCTGGGTGAAAATATGGGGTTGGATACATTGTAGCAAAGTTGTCCTTGTTTATTCTTTAGACACACTATACACAATGTAAAGTTGATGTCATACTTTGATGTCTTATGAGGACCCCCCCTGCCTTTCTGTTGGTGAGCTGGAGTCTATGTAGCCAAACAAACAAAGAAAAGAGAAGTGTGAAAGAGAAAGCAGAGTAGATGGAAAATAAATCCTTAAAAATTAACAAATGCACTAATGGGACAAGGGAAGGAACAAGGAAGTAAAATGCAAATAAATAAAAGGAGAAGAGAGAGATGGGTGGAGTGGGAGTGCAGGGCAGGATGATTTATTTGCTGTGAATTTAGAACCAGTCGACACTTAAACACTGGATGATATAAATCAGTGCAGTGTATGTTCTCATTAAACTGACTCTTTTTTAATGGTGGAAGGTCTGATGGAGTCTGAGTCAATCAGCAGTGTACAGAAGGGCGTGTGTGTGTCTTTGTGTGTGTTCAGTGGTGCCAAGAACACCCTAATCGAACTACCCTGTACTTCCCAGCCTTTTACTTCAGTATTGAGTTTGGCTTGATACAGAGTATAATATTACATTTCAAAATGTAAGTTACATTTTTTCAGAATTACAGTCTGATAGTCGATTGCTGGCTACTAGACATTATTTATGCTTTGTTCTTGTAGGCCACTAATGGACTATCATGTAATATTCTGCATTGGATTATTGCTGCTGTTCTGTGTGAGAAAGTCTTTCTAAAAACAGTTTCAAACTTTGTTAGTCTTGGATTTAGGGTCGGGTGGAATTGGTCTTTTTCCCTATCAAACACAACAACGGTGCAGCTTTTTTTCTGTGGTGAAATTAACAGGATATCATCCATAAGCTCCTTAGGTGTCCCCACTTATTTGTATGTATACATGTTGTTAAAATGGACCAAGAAATATGTTACAACATTGATTGGACATGATAATATGTGTAGAGCAGTGACATCTTGGTTGCGAATGACACAAACTTGACAAACTAATCTAACCCGCAGTGCATGTATCACTCACCAAGATCAGCTGTGGTGTACTGGACTCCTCTGAAATGGACTACATCATGTTCATAGACTGGCTTTTGCAGGTTTCGTCGTTCACAAAATCTGAGCAACAGCTGCCTAGGAGTCAGCTGGTCTCGCCACTGGTTTACTCCCGATCTATTGGGAGTGAGACAGATATAGGTTGGTCGTGTGCAATAAAAAAGGGAACATTAAGATTTTAACCTTCAGCAAAAGGATTTTAACTTAATGTTTAAGAAGTATAAAATAAAAAGAGAATACAGTGTCAAGCAAATCATTAGAATAATAACAAATCCAGTGAATAAACCATACATGTAAAAACAAGTTCCAGAAACGCAGCAACTTTCTTTGAGCCCAAGCTCATTGAAAGCGGACTGAGAGTGAAAAGGAAAAACTATCCTGTGCCCTCAGGAGTCAAAATTTGTAATTATTTTTGGAAATTATTAATGCAACGTGTTTCGTGCTAAAGACAGGTGGGCTCGGCTGACTTGTTATCAGTGCACAGTTCCAAAGCCATCTTATATAATGGTGAGTAATTTGTACATCTGTGAAGGCCCCATTAATGCTGAACACTATGTACAGGTTTTGGAGCAACATGTGCTGCCACCTAGACAATGGCTTTTTCAGGCAAGACTTTGCTTATTTAAGCAACACAAAGCCAAACCACACTCTGTGTAACCACACACCCTATTTAAAGCACCTAACCATACCCATAGACTCTCAGGATAGTGTATCTTAGGAATGCATGAACAATAATAATAAAATGATGAAACTTCTGGAGGCTCTGTCCACTCACACACAGTAGGACTCTGGCAGGCCACACATGGCTCCATATTTAGACAGAAAGCGATTCTCCAGGTCAATCACTGTCTCTCCGATCTTCTCATCTTTGGTCAGCATGTCGTGGTCATACAACATCACCCGCAGGTCCTTCTCTAGAGGCAGGGAACAGCTGAGCTCGAACATCCTAGAAGAAAAGAGGCAAGTTTAAAGGTTTTAGATGCTTTAAAGTGCTTGTTTTAATTCTCCCAATGACCCCATCTGTTACCTGAACACAGGATTCTATGTAAACTCAATTTATATTTGAAAACTTTTTTATGACATAGCACTTGTTTATGTGGTGTAAATGCTTCCAGGATAATGTGACAGTACATAGACACAATGTGACACAAAGGCACACTTGGTGGGACATCTTGTGATATGGTGCGGTAATGGTTTGCAGGGTGGTGTTGTGGAAACTTTCTATGATGGAGTGTGACAAGACGTGATGAACATTTTTGTGATGCTGTTGACAGAATATTTGGTGACGTGATGTTACGTGACATTGCTTGTGATTGTGATGTGACAAAATGTTTTTGTGGATGTGTTGTGATGTAACATTTCGCAGCTATACGAGACAGGTGTGAAGGTTTTGAGACTGGATTTGATGTGGTGCAACTCTACGGAACATATTGTTTTGTAATGTAAAATCACCACCTTTATTTGTCACAACAAGATGTAATAATGTTAATGGTGTTTCATGTTTCATGATATGAGAGGAAAATTTGCGACTAGACATGACAGCATATGATATAATATTTTGTGACATAATCTGACTTTTGCTAAATGAGCTGAGGACTTTCATCCAAAGGAGCTTTGGAAGTCCAAGCACAATATTACAAATCACAATTGTCCAATACAATCTGTACAAAGGAAATTCTGTGTACAAAGACGCTTGAATCAGATAAAGAAAGCCATACCCAAAAAAGCTTTTACCGTCGAAAACAGAGAATAAAAAAGGGCATGATAACAATCACCACTCCTACTGTACACATTACTTGTTAACCTGACTCACCCTGACATTACTAATGCAAGTAAATGTGATCTTAACAATACTGTATATAATGCAATTAAATCTCCTTAAGATGATGTAGCTACTCTTGTTCTTTACAGTACAGTAAAGTACAGAGACAGAGTCCTCACTCTTCCATCCTGGTAATACTGAATTTGACATCTGAATAGTGAACGTATGTCAAGCGTTTTCACTTAGCTGGCGTCCACTGACTGTTAAAGCTGAAAGTTTACAGTGTGCTGCTGAGCTCTGTTGTGCACTGTGCCTCTGCACTACTCACTCTCCTCATGCTGTGATTGGTGTGAGTGTAGCGACTCCTACTGGTGTTAGAACAATTTAAAAAAGGCTCAGATTAAAGGAACAATGAGGAGACTGAGGAAGTGATAAGTGACCAGATAATGATGTACATATCAAAGATAAATCCACCAGCCTGTTACCTTCAAGCCTGTTGTAAACAGATCTAGATTAGGTTTTTAAGTTTTCATTTTATTCTACAACTAAAACCAATTATATGACACCTGGAAAAGATCCAAGAGTAGCCAGATCCCCAACAGGCTGCTGAGCAACAGGGGTTGTTCCTAATATACAGTATAATGTCCATATTCAGTGTGTCAGTCTGTGGCAATTTGATTTACAAATTTACTTGGAGATATTCATCCATAAAGCAGGACATATACTGCAATAATAACATGCGTAAAGAACAACATACATGTTTTAGCTCAAATTAAATCTAAAATATGCATCCAAACCCAGGTTCTTGGGTCACAGCAACAGAATTTCTGTAGAGAGTTTGTTGCAGGATTATTCCATACATCAGTATTTACCAAGTTAACTTAACAAAAAGTCTGCAAATACACTGGGAAGAATGTTATACGCTGGGAGGCTTTATTAGAGCTACAGTATGTCTGACTGTTTTCATGAATAACTTGAAGGCTGTAATGTATAAGGATGTGGGATATGTTCTTCTTGTCAGTACAGAATAACACCCATTACAAATAGAAAATGAATTTAAGGATATTTTAAAATCTTTTTTGTATGGTTTCAAGTGCTTCATCTGTAAATTGAAGACTACATATGGACTGGACTGTCTGGAAGCCCGAGGACTCAATGAGGTGTGGATTTGGACAAGCCTCGACAAGCGACCACAGACTTCCCGGAAAGATGCCTTAGTCTGCCGATTTGCAAGTATGGAGGAGTACGGACACTTGGACTCAGCCACAGCCGCCAGAGAGAAAGAATTCAAAGGGTCATTACGTACTTTCCAAAGACAGGGTCCAGTGTACAGGGGATGTAGTTTTCATGGTCGCTGATGGTCTTTTTCCCCAAGGTGATCCTCACATAGGGGTCACACTGAAATCACAGCAACTTTCTCTTAACTCTTTTGTTTTCCAAATCCCCAGATTTATTTTTTAACTCCTTAATAATGCACTTTTCTTTTCTAACCATATCTTTTAAGAAGTACCCCTGAGTATATTAAAAGTTGCATCAAATTAGGCGTATAACATCCATGTTTATCAATTTTAACATCTAATCATACCTTCCCATTGGTGTCTTTAGGCTGCAGTCCCTGAGCCTGGATGATGTAGACTCGAACCAAACACTCTTCTATGCCACTGGGTGGAAGCTTTATGAACTGTCTGGGGGGAGCAGAGGCAGATGGGTCGTCTGGGAGGGGGTAGATCTTAAACATACCCTGGGTAAAGAGGAGTAGGAAGTGTGTGGGATCAAAACAAATTTCAATCAAATTTCAAGTGTGTGGGATCAAAACATATTTGTAAAGCCTTCAGATATATTAGGGATAATTGTGGTCATTATCTAAATGAATCATATTTTTAACATTCACCATACAGATTGATACAAAAAAACAACAAGGTCTATAGCATGGACAATAACGCTAATCCAGGATACAGATTGACAATGAATCTCCAACCATTTTCCTCTTGAGAGCTACTTTTACAAAATTTAAATGGCCGTGAGCCACTTACGTGTTGTAACAAATTGTTTGCTGTTTTTCTGAACCTTTTAAATTGTTGGTATCCACAACTCTCATTTTGCATTAAAAACATCACAAAAACTATTTCAGTTTATATTTTTGCATGTAGTATGTCTGTATGCATTTCTTTCTATTGTATTCTCTTACTGGTATGTGTACCAGCGGCAGCTTTGTGTGTGCACACCTCATTTCATTTGCTGTCAGGATGCGGGACACTTATGAATTTGATTGGATATACATGTAAGTTCATTTGCAGAGTGACCAATTAAATTGGACTAGGTTGGTGGTTGCAAGCTACTGGTAGCTCGCTAGTGACCTGTTGCCGACTAAAACCATTGTGTAAAAACATTGTGTTTTGTTGGTTTTAGTGTCTGTGTGAGCATTGTTGCAAATTGCTAATATTAGCTTTTAACCTAAAATGAGTTGCAAGGACCATGATTGGAGTGGAGCACAGGACTGTCACACGACAGGCCTGAGTTTGACTCCATAGTTTAGAAAAGAAAACACTTTGGTTAAGTTTAGAGAAAGACAGTAGTTTTTGTTCTTATTTGATAAAGGTAAAAACCCTATTTGTAAAGTGATTGTAAATTGTTTCTCTACTAAGCCAGACCACAATCTTTGATCAAGTGCTATAAGTTATTGACCATAGAATTTTTGCTAAGTTTTGCAACCTTTTCAAAGTGGATGTTGCAAAATGCAAATAATCAAAACATTTTGTTATTATGTTTTAACTATATAATTTACAGTATTGGCAACTTGTCATTACTATTAATTGTCAACATATTCATTATGTTAACAGAAATGTAATCAGTTTGCAATTAAATGTCTTGCAAAAAGTCAGTACGTTTGGAGTGTAGATGTATAGAAATACAGTATTTAGGAGAAAAACTTTATCCTTTATTGTGACATTTTGTGATTTTGTACAGCATAGAATTATATGATACAACACTGACGAATTGATACTTGGTGATAGAAGGGGACAAGAAAGTGAAAAACAAAGTGAACTGAATGAAACATGATGGTAAAACAGCAGAACAAATCAGAAGCAACGGAAATAGAACTGAAAAAACTATTCATTGTTATACCAATGAGTTAAAAAGAGTAAACTTTTACCTTGAACTCCCCTACAACTGAAGGATCTTCTCCTTCATCTTGAGTCTTTCCTCTGTAAAGTTTGAAGGTTTGACAGAAATCCGAGAAACCACCAAAGCCCTCAACCTTTTCCAACTCCTGCTCATAGACCTGAGGAAGATGAGAGGATTTAGTGCATCCTTATCAACTGTATTTAAATGTTTTCATGCTGTTAATGTAAAACTGAAAAAGAAAAGAATGGAGAAGAACAGAGGAAAGAAAGCAGGAGATAGAGTGGGTGGGGTGAGGGGAACAAAATGAAAAATAGAAAAGACTATGGAGAGGGAGGTAAAAGCTGTGAGAGGAAAACTAAAGGGAAGACGAAAGTATGAAACAAGGGGTGAAGGCTCAAATAAAGAAATGATGGGAGAAAATTAGAGTGAATATATAAGATGACAAAGAGAGGGAGGAAGTAAAAACGTTATTTTCCATCTATGTGTGAACATTTTTCTCTGTTATTAGGAAATTTAATTGCTACAACAACAAGACGATCATGAAAGTCTACTTTTTAAACATACATTTAAACAAAATCATCTTCATTTTTAACAGACTTTATCAAGCTAACAGCATAAAATATACACACACCCACAAACCTTATTCTATATGGCATCATAGCTGAATATTAGCGTAATTCCACTGGAATTAGATTTATTTTCAGTGAAAAGAAAGCAACACCAAATTATGCTTAGACTGTAGTGTGTGTAGATGCTGTATCTGGGCAGGGACGTCTATGTGTCAAAAGCACAAAAAGATTCATTTGTTTTCATTAGTGATGTTTGTTTACATCAGTCTCACACACCCACACACACACACACACACACACACAAAGAGTCCCTCGACTCTTTCCCTATCTTTGAAAAATGACAGATCTGTGTGAAGTCATTGAAAGGGCAAAATCTTAAAAAGTGAGCAGGAAACTGGTTCACTTGAGCAACAGAACAACTGTGTGCAAGTACAGGTAACAGTGCAAGTAATTAACTAATTAGTTTTACTAGAAACATGCTTATATCATAATGTAGAGAGGTGTGAAGCTGTTTGCATTGATGTTTTGTACAAAACTAAGCCAGACCAAAGATTTTTAAACAAGACCATGGTTAACAGTTGCAAAAAAGATACACCGCTCATGGACATCATCAATGTACTATTAAATTAATTAGAGCCTGTTTGCTGGACTTTGCATTAAACATCAGACTCATTGTCAGAGCCAGAAGTCACTCAAATTAGTCATTTAAAAACAATACACATAATACAAGAATTTGCTTGAGAATTAGTATATTTTCAATATCAATCTACTCAAACTTAATCCAGTGTGTGCTGTCTGGCCAACAGGAAGTGTTAATTGAACATAGTTAAAGGCTTAGAAAAATGGGACATATGTTGCAGCCTGCAGGTTAGTTAAATATTTGTGTGTACGTGTGTGTGTTGCATGTTGTCTTTTTCATGGAACAACTCTGCAATGCAAAGCAGATTTTAGCAAAACTAACAATACAGTTGTATCATATCATATTGTGTTGCATTGTAATGAATTCATGACAATAGATCTAAGATGCTATCTTGTAACAAAATCTATGCTAAACACATATTTCATTCCTCCAACATCAGCTTTGCAAGATCATAGCAGCAATCTCATTATTTGATGTCACATCATTGTTAAAGTGAAGAACAAAAAACACACAGCAACCAGTTCATGTATAATGTTCGGTTTGTGGTTTTCATAAGAAATGCATACACAGCATTCCGATCCTTGAAAGAAGTTAATTAAAATAGGTTGAAAGGGGGTGGAGAAAGGTTATGAAAGCAATAACACATTTACCATCAACTGTAACTTTTTTATGATTAAGAAACAAAGGGGCCTGCTAGAAAAGAGCAATGCGGGAGAAGAAAAAGGGAGGAGGAAGATGAGAGGGATGAAGGCTGTATTGTCAGATTTGGGTGGAGAAGGGTAAAGAGTTGGGAAAGCAAGGCGAAGATAGGGGGAGGAACAGGGGAAAAAGAGTGATGATCCCGATGATGTAAACTATAGAAAGGTTTGGAAACAGCGCTTAATTTCAATACTCCAACACCAAACCCAGTAACAAGGGAAAGGGAGCCAAAGTGATTGCAGGGTTGATAGTTGATCCTATCACACACACAGAGAAAATAATTATACTGTAAATGTGTACTAACCGACAAAAAATAGTTCCTTTGGTTATCAACAATATGTATGTCTTACTAGTTTTTAACAAGTTAGACATAACTGCAAGGTCAGTTAATTCACCTTAAAACAATCAATTGACAACAAAACAAGCCATTAGTGTATGTTATTGGTGAGTGGGGAGCAGCAGTGCATTCAATTACGGTGAAAAGATGCAAAGTATGTAAGTATTAGCAGAATTTGGGAGTGTGGTTAGAAACTGTAAGTAAAAAGAACTTGAATAAATCACTTAATGGCTGTTTGAAGCACTTGAGTCACAAAAAAAAGCAAATATGTTGTCTATTTAGTTTAGTTTAGTTTACATTGTGTGTAGCCAGGATAGGCAGACACCTGTAGTAAATATGATGAAATTGCTCTTTTTTGGTGAGGTAGCCAGTATTAATTTTGGTAAATACATTTGTTGTCCTAAGAATTCCGACTATGCTGTAGCTAGTAAGTTTCAATCTGAGAAATAAAATGCTATTTCCTGATGGTTTCACTGCAATTAGCTTCTGTGATCAAATAGACACACAGACTAGATTTATGTTGCTTAAAAGATCACAATCCAGATCACTGATAGAAAATAAAAGGAAATACAAATGAAACAAATAGTGTTTCAATTTCTGTGTTTTTATATTAAATGGTTACAGAGAAAACTAGACAAGTAAAGACTTTTCAAAACGGCTGTTTGTATAAAAGGTAACACTGAGGTTGAGGAGGTTAGAGGTGTGAAAGCTTTAGGAAAAGCTGAGATGATGCCAGTGTGGAAGTGTGAAAACACTAGCTCACTGGAGTACAACTAATCCCTGTCCTCCCACACCAAACCCAGTACCAGGGGAGAAATGGGGGGAGAAGCTGAAATGAAAGAGGAGGGGGACAAGATGAAAAGGGACAGAACAGGCTGAACCAAGTCCTAGCAAGGATGGGAACAGCAGTGTCTTTGTGACATCACCAAAACTAACTAATTCTGCTGTCAACGAAGAAGGGAGGAAGAGAGTGGGTAGATTGAAAAAAAGACAAGTGAGGAGGGGGTAGGAGTGTGGACAGAGGGGGGTGTGACAAGAACAGAGAGCCTGGGACTTAACTGAATATGGTGAGAAGGGAGTGTAATCAACAGTATAAGTTAAAGTTAACGTATCAGTGTTTCAGTTAATGTCATGTTCTGTCTGGCAGCCGTAATAGAGGTCAACAGGTATTCTGACAGTCTTCATTAAAGTGCTACTTCAAATGCAAGCAGGATTTAAAGTTATTTTTTGTTTTTAAAAATAATTTTCCCAAACGTATGTATATTACTGTAGAGAAGTGCAGTGGGTCCCTCCTGTGAAGTCAGATTCACACAACAGCTCTGGCAGAGGTGCAGATTCTAAATTATTGAGTGAGTCAGAGAACGTCCGTAATTACTTTTTTGATTAGTGACCTCTTTAAAATTCTTATTTTTTGTGATTTGACAATGATTAATATCTGTGCTGTATATAGTGTGGCCGAAGTAGCACACAGAAAGAGGTAGAAGAGCATGACGCAGCAGGGAGAGGGAGGGCTGGGCTGAGTGGAGAAGAGCTGATCGATTTCATGTCTACAGCTACCTTATGATTTTATTTTATATAACATAGACAGAATATGTATTTAATTAATGACACATCTAATTTATTTTATGTTTGCTGGTAAAGTAATGCGATGAGTCCAAATAAGTCTCTATTCACTTGTTCACTATTCCCAGTATAACACACAATAAGTAGTTTAATGAAAAGTGAGCTGTAAGTTGAGATTTCCAACACTCATTAATCATCATTAATCATCTCCAAAATTGGGTGTGGGATGGTACATGACATTTGCAGTACTTTTTTCATTGCACTGTAGGTGTTTTCAGAGCACTATACAGTGAACAGATGTACACACTTAACATTTAGGGACCACAAGGCAAAGTATATAGTGCACTATATAGTGAATAGGGGGTGATTTTGGACACAGTAGTGATTTAGCTAGTATATTGTACTGTATATGTAGCAGCGGTTAGCATCACCTGACTCTGAAGCTCTAAAACTAGATTGTTTACATTTTATCTGATGGGAGAAGACAGAGTCAGAATTTTTGAATCCTTACCCTTAAGCTCACGATACAGTTTCTCTGCTGTCTGCCTCTGCTATGTGTCTGACCGAAGGCAGGACATTACAGTCAAATGTAAGAAAGATATTGGGTCTGTGGCTCTGCTATTGCATATATTAATCATGGAATTTTATAATAAGTAGTCAGTTTCTTACTATACCATCTATTTCTTACCATTTCTTACTATACCATCAGTACCATTTGTCCATTCCTATATTGATAAGATGAAAAAAATTGTACAATAGTGTCCAATAAAGTGTCAGTACATAAAACCTGTAATTGACGTGCAATTAATCATGGAACTATAACAGTCATGCATTAACCGCAATTGAAACTTTATGTTGACCCTCACATTTTTGTGTATATTTTTTAGAGGATCAAATTGAACAAAGCAATTTGTTTGGAAACACATCTGAATTTATGGGCATGTAATATTAATTATAGGTAAGTTACTGCCATTGTACAACCAAGTTACTGTGCTGGATAAATTTAAGAATATATTTAGTCATTTTTGTAGCTCGGTTTCTAGTGGTATTGTCAGACTAATTGCTAAATCGATCGTGCAAGGGCAAATATTGTACAGCCGCAGAAAATAATTGAAACAGAAACGGTAAGGTGGCAGAAAATAGGCTACAATAAAATTGACGCTGAGAGGAAGGGGTGAGTCTATGAAGAGAAAAGGACCTCAGGTCAAAGCAAACCTGGAAACTGTCTCAGCTGACAGTGACAAGTCAAAGGTTGTCAAAGGGCAGAAAAAAAAAACAGAAAAGGTAGAAAGGCAATAAGAAAAGAGGTGGCAGCATGGGGTGAGGCGAAAGTAAAGGAGGTTGGAAACAGATCTGAGCAAATGATTTGTCAAAGGAAAGAATGGAACATGAGCGCAGATGAGGGAGGGGATAAATAAAAATGAAATGCTGGCACAGAGTTGGTGGAAGGGGGGACTGAGGCGAGGGTGAAAGTTAGGCAAAGCGACGGTGGAACCTATGGCTCATTGGTCATTTTACCAGTTTCCATCCAACTGTCAAGTGAATTTTGAGCAAAGATTTGAAATGTCGCAAAAACTCAAAGCTAACTTAGATGTGTTTCCATTAGCCAGGGTGCAACCATTTAATAGGCTTCCTGACTGAAAAAATACACCCTCGAGAAAAGTGGAATAGAAACTTTTTATGGGTTAATGACTATTGGGCAAGCTCTTATTGTTCTCTATCGTGCCATTTTGTTTTAGCTAACTGTTAATGCTTTCATCTGAAAAAAGAAAGAAATGTACTTTTATACACCACCACGTGTTGTGACTTTTCTGGAACATTCTTCGTAGGAAATTTTTAAATACCTTTTCATTAGAATGATCTTTAATGTCTTTCAAAATGTATCATATAATTATTTTGCATACACAGTGTAGATAATGTTCTAGCACCAATTAAGAAGGTACATACTTGTTCACCCTTTGTATTACATGAATACACGCAGAAAACCTACAGTTTCAGAATTAATCAAAAGCAGAGTTTCACAGACAACAAATATCTGTGAAATGGCTGTCAAGGGAAAGGTTAGATATGTAACCATACAGAAATAACGAAAAGGCCAAATTCTGACATGATTAGTCATTTGTTTGGGCATCAGACAAGAAGGCTGACGTGTGCTTTGAGTCCCGGTGGAAGAAAAGGTCAATGTTTGGGCCAAGAGAATTGGGATAAGGGTTGAGTAGAGCGTGGGTGATGGCGGAGGACCTCCTGGGAAGACGGATGAATCGTGGCAGACTTTGGAAGAACAAGACTAAAGACAGACAGTCAATGTGATGGCTCATTTTGGACTTGTCAACACTGGAGCGGGGCCTCTTTCCCTAAATTTGTCCCACTGCGGCATTCCTAAGGCAAGTTTACCCTGACTCATCGGTGTCATTCGGAAAACGGACTGAATGTCACGACACAGGGCTGCGGCATGAGAAGAGAGGGGGAGGAGGGGGGAAGGATGGATATACTGATGGAGGAAACTGGCAGAAGACCAAAAATGTGATTTAAATGTTGACGCTTGGGGCAACGAGCAAATCAATTGAATAAATTAGAACAAAGAACTGCATCGTCTCCATCATCTTCATGTTTCCCTCTCCTGGTTTCCTGTTATTTACCATTTTTGCACTCTTTCATTGTCTCTTCTTTCTTTCTTTTTTTTAATCTTTACCAACAGACACACATGCATAATTGTAGCCTGGTTTTGCATCTACACAGACATGCATAGAAAAGAGACAGGAACGAATTGGATTTTAATATAGTGGTGAGAGTTGCTTTTGAGCATTAAATCTGTGATGCCCACTGATAACCTGGTAGTGTGGTATACACCCTTTATACATTACCACTGCAAGTGTAAATAACAGCTGGACACAGAGTAGAACAGTAGAATTTCATTAAAACATATATGTAGGAAATAAAGATTCTAAGTTGCTGCTGTTGTTGCTTATGACATGTCCGAGTTTTTTGGATGTGGAATTGTGGGTCAAATAGATAACCTGCTGGGGCTTAGTAACTTAGTATCACCTGGTAAATCCTGATAATGAACAAAAAAAAAAAAAAAAACATTATCAAAGTATTATTGAATATTTCAGATCAATCATCTAATAAAAACACTGATACAATGTTTTTTTGAAAGAAAAGTGTAATGAAGCTTTTACATTTTACATACACACGCGCGCACACGCACACACAAACAAACACACCATTCTTTTACACTCTTACCTTCAGAGTGTCAAATCCTCTGTCCAGATAAGCCCCACACTTGTTTTTCTCTCCAGTTGAAGCATAGAACTTACTCCACCAGTCCATGAACTCTTCTCCCTGTTGGTCACATATTCAGAGGTCAGAGGTTGTGATGGCTACATACAATCTGTAAAAGCATTAAAACAATAAGGATAAAATGATTTAAACCTATGTAACATTTAGATTTGCTATTGATTAAAATCTTGTTCCTTCAGTGTTTGCAATGATTAAATTTCTATGTCATTATTTCATTCCAAACAGCCCGGCCCAGTCAGACTGAGAAAAATTACTTCAAAGTTCATTTCCTTTGCCAACTAGAAGTACTGTGGCTACTGAAACAAGTCCCACATCATTGATGGGTATAATTGAACTTCTTTAATGACCTTTGACCTTAAAAGCACATTAAAAGCCGTGTAGCAAAAGAATGATCCGACTTCTCATCATTTTTCCAATGATGCATTGCAACTTGCAGTAAGCCAACTCACGTCAACACAAGTACAAATTGCCTCTGGTGGCACTGTGTCATTAAGGTCATGGTACAGTATATGTGCTTTGTGAGGCAATGGAAACGGGCAACACTGGGATGGGAACAGGAATAAAGTGGACAAAACCAGAAGAAACATGTTATGGCAAAAAATAAAACAGAATATACTAAATCTATGTTTATGTATGAATGAAAAGAATCCTTTGAGTGGTTTGCTCTGAGCTTTTTCCATCACTTCTCTGTTACAAATAAATATTCTGTGGGCACAGAAATATTTGTTATGGATGGTTAAAGCTTGGACTGAATTTATTTAGTGTTCAAATTTAGCTATTTTGTCTGTTCATGTTGTCAGATTCTTGCACTTGTTATGTCACTTGGTTGTACAATGTGTGTGGTCAACATCACTGACTGAAAGCAGAACTTTTCTACAGGGACAACAAATTCTTTGAAGTGAACTTTGATTTGTTTGGGGACAGTGGCCTTGACGTTTAACCTCCTTGACCGTTATATGCGATTTAGGAATCGGGGAAGACATGTTACACAACTAAGTACAGCATGCCTGACATTCAAATAGCTTCTGAAACCCTGCCCGTCTACATGTTACCACCATCAGATTAGGGATAAAAGGCTGTGTCCAACCATTGCGGTAGATTTTTATAACAGACCATTCTACATTCACATGCACTTCACTCTGGAGCCAAGGTGGATGCAATTTCAGATGATGCTTGCTGCCATGGGAGCACTGTCTTGTAGAAGATAAATGTACATCATTGTATAAGAATGCTTGCTACTAAAATGCATGCAGACAATGTTATAAGAATAGGCAAAAAATTTATTTAGTATAAAAATACTATTTTGGGATAAAGTAAGAACATACCAATCGTATGTTTAATGCATAAATCCAGACAGAGTAGTAATGTTGGTAAAACCTCAGGGTATAACAAAACTTTACACACCCACATTGCTGCATTATACACTGTGGTCAGTGAGGGGAGACCAGAAATTATCACTTTCTTACATGAAAAAACAAATAGGCTGACCAACTTACCCACTGTACCATCTAGTGTCCGCATTAAAAGTAAGAGACTGGTCAGACAGAAATTAAATTTCATCATATACTGTACACTCAATCAATGCAGACACATAAATGCTGACAAAATGTAACCACACACTAAAATAACAGAATTAAACACAATTCAAATAGCTTTTCAACACATTTCTTAATACTTGTTCTTATAACACATTGTGGGTTTCATTCCAAAATGACACACACACCATTTGAAAAAAAAAAAGAACCATAATAAATCCTTCTATTACAAAATGACTGCTGGCATGAAAGTAAAGACTGTTAAAGTCTTACTATTAGAGCCATGACTCATGGTGTGACTGGCGCTTACAATGTCGTTGTGTTTTGAAGGATAAAATTTCTGTTTTTGAAATGTTGACTGATGTCTTTTTGTGGTTTGGATTCAAGTCATTTTGATTTATATTACATGAATTTTGGGAGATATACAGTATGCCATTTTTGAATGAAACCCTGCTACCCTGTGTTTGTATCAAGAACTTTATTTTCTCAAGTGTGAAGCGGTGCCATCCATCAAAGTTACTATAACTCTGTTCACATTGGCAACATCGAAGAGGGAACTTTTTAAAGGTTTTAAGTATTTTCTCACAGAAGCAAAAACTCTCGTAGTGTGTATTGATGGCAGTCTGCTGGCCGTGGCACAATGAGGAAAGGACTACAAAGATGGGGAATACCGAGGGGACAGATCAAACTACCAGCCTGCCCCCACACACACACACACACACACGCACACACAAAACACACATGTCACACATGTCACATCAACCCGTCCCTGCCTTGCAACCTTCAACCCTCCGAGGAACACTCAAGCTTAAAACACTCTTGTGACGCATGCACCACTTTTTCCTTTATGGGTGATGTAGACACAAATGTAGAACAAAAGTGCTTTTATGGCACTGGGTTGGTGTGGAATCCCCTTTCTCCTACTTCCCACAGACTTAGACACACACACGCACACATACTTATGAACACATACAGCAATGGGGGAACTATGGAATTCCTCATTTTTCCAAAGTGGCAGCATGGCATGGAAAAGGGCAGCACGTGGTGTTTAACTAGGACATGACACACACACTCACACACACACACGCATGGGCTCTGTGTCTGAGGCGTGAAGTGTCTGGTGTGTGTTAATGTGCCCTCTGTGTGCAACTGCATCGATGACAGGGGTGCCAGAATATATATGTGTGTGTGTGTGTTTGTGTGCATGTGTGCACACGTGCATGGCCACCAGTATGTGTCACGGTGCGTTTACTCAAGTCCACAACTCCGAATTCAGACAGATTAGGGCCATCGGTGGAGCTTTCCATACTGCAGCATGTATTAAGCATACGCTCACTAGATTGACCACACACACAAACACACACATACACAGCCTGCAGTGGTCTGTTCAGGGTGTCAGTGTGGTTTGCAGTCTATCATTACGCCCTGCGGGGTAAGCCAGGCTAACCAAACCAGACTGGCATTGCCAAGACCTCTGAAAGACAGGATTTACATAAGAGCTCTGTGCTGTTTCACAAAAGCTTTTTTGTGGGGAAATCCCTTGCAAAGCAGGGTCAGAGGTCAAAGCAGCAATCCTGGAAGCTAGAAGAGGTTGGGCAGCTGTGTAAAAATTACATGGTCTAAACTCAGAATTGATGGGACATTGAGAAGTGTTTTGTTGACTCATTAACTCAATTTATCACCAAAAAATTGCTCCCAAACAAATATGGATGGAAGAAAAATTAAAGACCATGGATCATTACCAGCCTCCATACAAGCTTCAGTGAATAAAGTTGTTGAGTTAACAACCCGCAGACTGTTGGCTCTCTATGGCATCTGATTGGCCAACCTGGATTATTGGACACTGGAAGTTTGCAACGGTTACAAATGATTTGAATTGGGGTTTTAAAAATGCTGACTTTCTTAACCACAACTGGAGGACATCTACTGGTCTTGTCTAGGACAAGCGTCTGTCTAGGTCTAGAAATTTGGATTTCATATGATCCACCACCTGAAAAATGTGGAAAGACTCAGATCAATGTTTCAGCAAAGCCGTTTGGTTCTATCATTCCGTCCACTGTGGTTTCAATGTAGAGCACCAAACCTCAAGTAAAAATCTGTGGCACTTTCACATAAATAAATGTCTTCTTTGCTATCGCTGATTGACATTACACTGTAGTGACTCAATCCTATCCAGTTTCTGAACCCTTTTCCATTCCCACCACACACTACACCCTTTTCTTTTCAAATTCATTGAACATGCAGGAAATGATGTTTAACAGATTTCTGGCTAGTTTGGAAAACACCAAAGAAGCATTAGCAGAGAGAGCCAACATTGCAAGTGAAGAATCACCGCTTCCAAGCCAATCTCAGCAACAGTTACTTGACTTTAATCTGAATAAGACATTTTGCACCAATGAAGCGCACATTCCCATTCCTCCCCAGGGGGATGGGTTAAATGCAGAAAACAAACTTCATTGTAACATGTATCTGCTCAATGATGACAATAAAGTCTCTATTCTACTGTATGATTGCTCCAAAGGCTTCACAACTCTTTTTAAAACAAGAAACGTGATAATAAAGGTTATAAATGCAACCACATTGACATACACGCACTTTTAAAATGGGTATGGAACACAAGCTAGGACACCAAGCAGTTTTGGGGCAACATTAACAATTTGATGAGGAATGTTCCAATCCCACCTTATCCTACTCTAAGTACAAGTACCTACATTTGAGTACTTGACAGTACCAAGTTGTATAGTACTAAAGTGTGGTGCTTTTAGTATGAGTTGCTAGACAGTAAAATCCTCAATCAATTCTCTGCAAAGTTAAGCAAAAGACAGAGACTGCCAGACAGTGGTTGGTCCTAACAGTAGTGGGGTCAAACCTGAAGACTAAGACTTTGTTCATATTTGTTTCTACCAATTGTCAATAATTTCAAGTCTGTAACAGTCTGGAAGGAGCACAGTTGACTACTAGAAGTTCTGGGGTAGACACACTCACAAATCCCATGAAAACAGAATCTTCTGCCAAAACAAACATGGGGGCCACCAGGGTTTTGTAACTAGAGCAACTTTCAATAAAAAGAACAAAACAAAAGCAAACAAAGCACAGATTTAGTGTGAGAGTCTGGATGGTGACTTATGGACCACACAGCCTGTAGATTCTACAGAGGAATATAAAGGGAAAAAATGTACAGTAAAGTTCTACTTACTGTAGGTGTCCCCCTGTTGTCACTAATGACAGCCATAAACATTAAAGTTGTTTAAAATAATCTTCAGAAATATGAAAATTAATGTTAGCAATTTGATCTTGCTGTCTGTTTTAGTTTTGTCAGTGTCACTTATCGTAAAACACCTCCAAACCACTGACATTTGTCAAGTTCCACTTAGCTGCTCAACCTACATGAGATTAACATATTATGTTAATTAACTTATTATGTTAATCTTGTATGCAGTAACAGTGGTTTTCCAAGTACAAGTACACAAGGGCAGTAACAGAGGAGTGTAAGTTTACTATTCGTTGTTCTTAAAGCTGTTCTGGGCTCCAACAATAAGTGGGGGGAAATGGGGAAAATTAAACTTGGAAGTACAGAGGCAGGTCATGTCTTTGTTGGTCCATTACTACTTCCAATACCTCATATTACACACCTTTTTGACCTGTTGTTAATAATAAATTTTTAAGCAGTTTTAATCACATTTAACCTATAGTTAAGGCTGAAATCTAGAAGTCTGGTAAACTGCAAATGACTAAATGATTAGGAGATAGACTAAGAAAAAAAAAGCCGACCACAGACATCTGGCATGCAAAGCTAACTGAACTTATAACTTATAAAACCCCTGTCATGCAGAAGTGCGTGGACATATTTGGATGACATTCTGGGCAGCGCATGTGCAGCTTCCAGACTCTGGAGGTGAACAGCAGCTTACATCAGTCTGCGGCTGAAATTAGCAGAACAAGAAAAACAATAATGATTTAGTAAGCTATTTTCACATCGTGTTTCTGGCCATAGTGTCATTATAGGGCCATAAGTATGTGTTTCATAAACCCCCCAAAATGCCACAAAGTCACCTGGCGTGAAGCCATCTCAGTTAGTTTTTCTGGTTTGAAAGTTGCCTGGAAGGATTTATAGAACTGGAGGCAAAATACAACATTTTTAAAGTGGGATTTTAACCAAACTTGACTGGCTTTTGGCAATAAACTGGAATAGTTTTGATGAGAATTAATGGAAGAAGAGAGGCGAACTAAAACCACAATTATTGAAGGGGCACAAATACATTACAGATAGAAATCATAGACACAAAAATCCTGTTATATGGAAGTGACCTGAACCTATGCAAAGAGTGAAAAGCCATAAAAAGCAGGGGGTTTAGATTGACCTATAAAAAATACTATCATCAAGACTGGATGCTGCAGATAAAACGTGACAGAAAATGTTCATTTTCCACTGGAGCAACACTGGATCTTAAATATCTTAAAGGGGGGTCGGTGCCTCAGTGGTCTGAGGAGCCATGATGCTACTGACAGCCGATGTTCTTAAACTCTTCCAACTCTGAAACTAAATCTGACTGATCAGCCCTGGAAGCCGCCCCACTGAACACACACTCTGCTGCAGTAACCTGGTAATCATCAGACATACGCCCATGACCCGCTTTTTGGTCTCAACCCAGAGATTAACAAGCAAGGATTTACAGCACATGAGAGAGCGAGCTTTCTTTTTCTGGTGCCATGAGATATTAGTCCTCCCCTCTTTTTCCTCATTGTTGTCAAACTTTTTCTGATTTCTTTCCTTCCCTCTGCTTCTTAACTCTCTCTCAGTGATCCATCCCTCCCCCAATCTTTAGCAACTGTCTGCTTACACAGGCTTGTGGTATAGAGGATCTATAGCAGCTCTGTTGACTTTGGCCCTAGCCAGACAGAAAGCCAAGGCTTTAAGTTGACTTGTTTCAATATCAGACCCTTAATAAAACAAATATCTTTGTTTGGAGAGAAAGAAGTCACCCCCAATTACTGTCGAGTGAGGAGGGAGAAATCACTACTTGATGTGTGTATTTGTGTGCACAGTCTGGACCAGGTCAAGCAAAGTCTTCAAATTTAACCTGGCTTAGATAAATAAAATGGAAGAATGTAACAAGGAGCGTGGTCGCCCGCTCAAATCTGGGATCACATTTCCCCTGTAACCACAAGGCTCGGCGTGTGTCGCTCTGTAAAACCCAGATTTCTTGGGTAAAACGTATTTTCCTGATCAGAGACCAAAAGAGCAAAATGTAAAAAGTTTCTTGTTTCATCTCAGTACTAAAGCACCAATTTCTACATCTTCATCGCATTCCTTCCAGCCTCATTTCTCTGCAGACAGCGTTATCCATCAGTGCCTTACTTAAAATAAACTTCATCAATAAAGGGTTTTCATTCTAAAATTAGATCTCTGCTATATAAGCACAGCAGTGTGGGCTTTCTGCAGCTCCTTATCAAAAGGTGAATATTTTCGCTGATCATTTTACAATACATGCAAAAGAAAGATGTTTTGGAAACAAAATACAGTTTCTTTTAGTGCCAAGATTTTTGTTGAGGTTTGTGTCTGCCCCTGAAAAATTAGTTGCTTAGAAACTTTTTTTTTTTCATGGCCGAGTTTCATTGTGGATGAGAAGAAGGAATGTGTTAAATAAGAAAAGCAATGTTCGGTTGCTTCGTGTTTGATAAACTGTCAGTATTACAGCAACTCTAGACTGGGCTTGTTTGGGGCTGTCTAATTTCCCCAAGTATCCCAGCTCTAGCATAAACTAATTCAAACAAGTATCTAGAGTTGAGCATGGATTTTTTTATGTAAACAGATGCATAAAAATCTAGTTTAAAATATGGTGAAGTAAAGAGAGGACAGGCAAAATGTCTAAATATAGTAGCCTTGTGTGCCGGATTGTTTTTTTTTAATGCGTATGAACTGTGATGTTTGTTAAGTACGATTTAAATTATAGACATGTAATTATGTTTAAGAAATTTGCCCTGTTTGTTGCCAATGTGAACAGATCTGCATTATCACACTTATTGTTTCATAATTTGCATGTAAATGATGCTGAATGCGAAAAGAGAAAATAGAAAGTCTGAAAAAGATGATCTATTATCTTTAAGTATTATCTGTAAATATATGTAAAGAATAGCACAGATGAATAAGTTAAAATCAGGAATTTAAATATGAATGAATGAAATTAGTTAAAAGATGTGTTTGTTACCTACATTAAGACTGGAACTAGAAGCAGAAAGGTTAATGATAGCTGAACTGGCTCCGTCTGCAAGCTATACACATGCAAAAATAAAAAAATCAAACACAATTTCAGGTTAGCTTATGAAGAAGTGTAGCATCTTGTGTACAAAAGGACACATTGTTTGTAAGAGTCAGTTAGAAATACATTGAAACACACTGTATTTGTTGACAGTAACATGATTAGACATTATTCATAAACATAACCAAACATATCAGTGACTCAAAAACAGGAAAACAACACAATTACCATTATCAGTTCCCTCAAACTCCGACAAATATTCAGTGTTTTCTGATTTAAGAAATGATGAAATAACTGAGCCTATACTGAAATCAACTGGATGCAACAGAGCACGAGTTAGAAAGACAAAGTGCTTACATTAGGCCACAGAGGTACTGAGACGATTGAGGAAAGGTAAGGATGCATCCACATGTGTTCTATAAACTTTGTTTGGGCTTCTATAAATACTCTTAATATCAACAGTCAGACTAGCCATTTACTTTTGTAATGAAGACCTTGATGTGGGTGTACACTTGACTTAAAATAAGAGAAATTAGCTTTTTGTTCTCTGGAGAGAACTAAAAGTGTTGACACCTACCTCCAATATTACTCCCCACACTTCTAAAGCTCACCAAGTAATATATTAAACATTATTTTATTGATATGTTAAATAACATTGTTATATGGGGTGTTTCCAAGTTCCAGGCTTTATGCTAAATTACTAAAATGTTTAAAGGAGAAATTGTCAAGTGTCAATAAAAAGGACACATCCTTCAAAAGGACAATGTGCATCTTCACTGCCTCACTTCATTCAGTGGAGTGGTATGTACGGCTGATGAGTTTTAATGGTTTGCATATTTTTATTTGGACAACAATGGAGGTCAAATGCACAGATAAATAAACTAATCCAGGTTGCCGACGGACTTTATACCAGTTTTATCCCCATACCAGTGTGTAGTATGGGGATTAGTAAAAATACAATCCATTTAGAAAGTGACCAGAGGTATCTTCTAAAGGAACATCTGTTTAGATTGTCTGCTAGGAAAAACATCAGATGATGAAGAGGGTAAAAAAAAATATAATCCATCCATCCCTCTATTATATGTGTAATGTTCATCCTGTTTAGGGTCACAGCTGGCTTTTGTGCCTAACCTTAACTGTAGTTGTTTCTTAACATAACAGTACCATGAAGTTGTTTTCCTTAAGACTAATGTAGTTATTTTGTGGATATAAAGTTGTTCCTGTCTTGTCAAAAGGTGATGCTCCTGGAGCTTCCAATGCCGATGCCAAAGTGCACCTGCCAAATAGTGGCGCTCCAATAGTAACACCAAAGGGTGCCGAAGGACGTACAAAGCGGCTCAATTTGATGCCTTAGGAAGCGTCAATATCTGACGCTGTAGGATGAGAACGTGTTGGAGGAAACCCAAGCAAGCACAAACAGAAAATGCAAGCTCCACACAGAAAGGCCACTGCCAGCCAGGGAGGGAAACCCACGGCCTTCTAGCTGCCCTAACCACTACACCACCATGCTACCTGTGCAAAATATCACAAACAAAATGTTAGCATTACAATCAATACAGGATAATAAATGTAGGTGTGCACCACTATCAATTACATGTCCTCACCTTCATAAAATAATGGCCTAATTTATATTTTGACAAAAGTGATTTTTTTTTGCCTTAGTCATCTTTTACTCTCTGTTTCATTAAGGTATTTTATGAAAAAGTTGAAAAAGTTTTTTGGAACGTTTTTTTATACAAACCAATCACTTAAACAATGCTGAAGTTGTTAACCAGTATTTGCAGTCGCTACATAAAAGTGATTAACTGTTCAGCCCTGATTCATATTCTGTGAACATCTTAAGTCAACAAGCGTGCAAAACTTCTGGCTGTCACCGCAAATTCATCCTATTGTTACATTCTGTTATTGTTTTGATGTCAAAGCACTTTAATGGGATGGGGGTGTTAACGTCAAGGCCTGTAAAGTAATTTCAACACCCTTCGTCGCAAACATAATGAACTTTAGTTTTGCTCACACTGTGCATTTTTGGACCTCCCATGTCACCATATATTTAGCGCCACTTCTTTCAAACACAATGAGACAACTGTACTGAGAAAACGATCTGTTTGTGTCATAACAACAATATATCTGAGATAGTCACATGATGCCTCTTCCCATGTTAAATAATGTTTTCATACAATATGTGTGTGAGTGTGTGTAAGAAGGCATGACAGTAAAAATGAAAGAACGCATTTGACCTCTTCATCTCTTCTTTGTAAAAATCTGTGTTTTTGGTTTAAAACGCTGCAGTGTGTGTAAATGTACGCGTGTGTGTCTATGGCAGGGGATAGTGTGGCGCCTGTGGGTTACGGGATAACAGGGACACACACAGAAATTAAATAAGAGAAACAGACCAGAGAGGGTTGGAAAGATCACAGAGGGGATGAGTGGTTGATGAACCACAACAATGATGAGAAGACGTTGGAAAAGAGGAGGATAACTTGAGAATACCCTTAAATGAGCCACCACATTAAAACGTCTGTCAGCTTGATGAATAGAAAAAGAAAGAATGAGAAAATTAATTAAAGGGGTAAAGAGAATTACAGAAAGGCACACAAAGAGAACAGGAGAAAAGATAAAAACAATTATAGTAGAGGTGCAGAGGGAGATATAGCAAAATTAAGAAGCGGCACAAATATAAAATACAACATCGCAGGCATAAAAAAGCTCACTTTTTACAGAGGAAGGAAGGAGAGAACAAAGGTGTGCAGGAAAAGAACAGCAACACAAAGGAGGAAGGAAAAACGAAAGTGAAGAAGACAGAAGGCAAGTAAGAAAAGAAAAGGAATTGCTTGAATTTTCAAGGAAGGAAATAGGAAAATGGGAAAAGAAAGAAAGAATGAAAAAGTTGTAATGAGGTAAGAGTGGGGGAAAAGAACAAAAGAAATAGTGTATGAGGGATGAAGAGAGCCAGACAGGAAGAAGTGTAAAAAAGCAAGAAAAAAGTGAGAAAGAGGTTCGGTATAGTAAGTACTTGGAAGTACTTTTGCAAGTAAGTACCTGTGCAAGGATGGAGCAGTAGAAGGAAATGAAAATGAAATGAAGGAAAAGGAAGAAGTAAATGTAAAATAGAAAGAAGCAAAGACAGAAAGCATAAGGAAATTAGCAAAAAAAATAAATAAATAAAATCAAAAAATGAAAGAGAAAGTACGGAGTGAATGGGATTGAGCAGGCTGCGCAAGAGACAAACTGAAAGTTAAAAGAAGGTAACAAGGAAAGTAAGGGAGGAGATAAGAAAATAGGGGTAGATGGTTCCAGAGCAGTCCAGTGGGGATAATGAAACAGAGGACAACTAACAAGGAACAGACTCCCTGTGTTTGTTTATACACACTATAACACACAAACCACAGGGTCTGACTTGTACATCATCGACAGTAGCCGAGAGATGGGGTCAGATTTTCCCCTTCACGGAAAGACAAAGAAGAGAGGGAGGAGGAGGAGAAGAATGGTGGGATGGGAGAGAGAGAGGAAGAACACAGACAGACGTAGGTGAGAGGAAAGGAGGAGGATACAGGGGTTAAAGAACGAAGTGAAAGAATAAGAAAGATGTAAAGTAGCAGAAAACAGGAAAAGAAAAAGAGAATAGGAAATAGAGAGGAATGGTAAAAAAAAAAAAAAACGAGATAAGGACGAGAGAGAAAGACAAAAGACGAGATGCAAATGCACAAAGATATGATGAGAGAAACAAGTGAAGCAGGATAAGGAAAGAGAATGTGCGGGAATGGGGTAGGAAAGGTAACATGGAGATAGAAAAAAGAATGAATAGAGGAAAAGGAGAAAAGAAAATAGCAGACGATAAAAAGCAGGACTCATGATTAAAATGTGCTGATGTAGAAAAAAGGAAGAATTCCATGGAGAGGGGGAAAAAAAGGAGAAAAAGAAAAGAAGAGGCTGCAGGAATCATTTTATCCGTGCAGATGAGGGTGACAGGGCTCACGAGCTTAGAATTCTTTCCCAAAAGTATCAGACGTTGTCCACAAATTCACTGTCTTTAAATGTTACTTCGGTATGCTTCAATGGGCCAATCTGGTGGTTTTCCACGTTGTAACCCATTAACCTCAAATCCTGTAAACTTAAACGTTAGTGCAAAACATTTTCCAAAGCATGCCTTACTGTCTTTACCAATTTCTTAGCAGGCAGCCACTGGTTTGAAATCATTTCAGTTGAAAGTAAACACTATTGGACAATGACTTTTTGAGATTATAGAAACACTGATTGATTTTCACTATTTTTAACATTCATTGTTGCTGATTGGGATGTATAACTTAAATGTTTCTTGTCTTTGGGCCTTTCTTAAAAAACCCTCTAACCCTTGGAAATGGGGAGGTGGGAGGTATTTACATGGTTGAACTTTACCCAGTTTCCTAACATTAAGCAAGTTATTAGTGAACATAGCTGGGAGTTAAGCAGAATTTTTATATATTTACATTCATGTCTGAAATAATCAATTTTGTCCAGCCTTCTGTTGAAAGCAAAACTGACATCCACCACTCTTACCCACTGGCTTTGAACACTTAAAAAGGTCAGGCCAGGTCAATGATCAGTTTCATGAATGGACAGCAGTCACGCAGCAGTGCATTTCTATAAACTTAAGTGGCCAGGTTACAGTTGGCTCTCTAAAGTTAGATCATTTCTTAATTGCTGTTTAAAAGGGAAACATGGATTCTGTAATTAGGATAGGGGATAGGAAAAACACATTTTATGTTGAAAAATGTAGATTTTCAATCAGCTTTTCCAGCGTGCACAGGTTGATGACGTGAATGTGTGTATTTTGAGGATCCCAGTTATTCCGGTGCTGTTTAGGATCAGCTTAAATTCCTCACAAGAAGAGAAATTTAGTTGTGACTTACTCCACATACCACCTCCATATTTCATTCCACATTTTGACAGTAATTTCGCACTCCCTGAACTCTCTTTTCATCTTACTATTTTTAGTCAATTTAACAACAACATCATAAACACAGTAATGAGTGGTTGTGTTTTATTTTTTAATGGACTTCGGGGACCACAGTTTGATGACAGTACATTCCTAAGCCTGCCCAGCTCCTTCCAGTATTTGGTACAAATGCAATTACTTAAGAATAGCGGTGGTCTGTGTGTGTGTGTGTGTGTGTGTGTGTGTGTGTGTGTGTGTGTGTGTGTGTGTGTGTGTGTGTGTGTGTGTGTGTGCGCACGCGTGTGTTTATTATTTATCGGTTTGCAGTATTTATGTTTGCCCCCTCCAACAGAGGACATGTCAGCCTCATGCAGTCTGCCAAACTATAAGACCAAATTATGTTGTCTCCCAAGTCGCAGTCCTCTGTTCACTAGTACACACAAAGAAACCATTTAATAGACCCCAGCAGTGTGTGTCTCAGGGGATAAGAGGCTGTTTTTGTGTGTTTACAGACGTTGCATTTTCTATATCGACTGTAATTAACTGTATGCTCTGCACCCTTTTAAGTCGTTTAGCGGAAATCCTCACTTGACATATTTACAAAACAGGTTTAATAATTAGGCTATGAATGAAATACATGAGGAACTGTAATATCATGAAAAGATCATTGTTCTCAGTGTGGTGTTCCCTACAAGCCATGTTGTTTTGACATTGAAACAACATTTATAATCAGGTCTGGATTCTCATTTCACCCCTATACCAATATTGCTTCACTTATTCCGTTGTTTCTGTCATAATTACTATGCCTGTGAGAGTTTGGGCTGGAGCACTTCACTGTAACCTCTAATCTCTGGATTTTATCGTTTGAAACAGGAATTAGGTTAATTAGTAAATAGTTGCCATGTTTTTCCTTAACCAGCAGAAGAAAGAATAAAAGAAACTAGAAAAAAGAAAGGACAAAAAGGGAGTTAGAATAATTTACAATCACTGATCAGTACAAGTCTCATAGTTGCTGTGGCAACCACTGGCCACAGTGATGGCTGCCATGTCATCATGGCAGCACAAACACACACACACACACAAACACTGAAACATAGATAATAACTTTGCCTTTGTCACACTCACACAAAGATGCACATACAGCATTAACAAAAATATCATAACTCACACATACAAGCATTTGCCAAATTGCTGGATCCCTGGTTAGTAAACCACTTGCAGTAGTTTCAACTATAATTAAAGGCAAATGTCTTGTTCAAATTGTGCAGGAAGACATTCTTCCCCTTTCACATTCAGGTCACTGCATTTATTTACAGAAAAAACTGAGCCCTTTTAACCAAGAAATTGATGAGGGTTTTACCTGGTCAGGCACAAGTGGCTCCTCGTCATCAATATCTATAAAAACCTCTCCAGAAATCAAATGGGGTGACTCACCTGCACAAACAAACACCATACAGAAAAACAACTTTATTAATTGTGAGTGCATCAATTTGCTAAACACGTCCACTTCCACCTGTCATCCCATGTCTTACGTCTCCATCCCTCCTCCTCTTCTTCCACTACTCCTCGTTCCTCCTCTGGGTTGCACCGATACTCCTCCAACGACCGAATGGTGCACTGACCAACCACCGGCTTCCTCCCAAACTGTCGGTTGTCAATGACTTTGATGACAATCGGCGGCATATAGAGCTCCTCACGGGGAAGTCTCTGATGGAATAAATGAAAGAGAAAATGAGAAAGAACCAAAGAATAGAAAAGATTACATGCATGGCAGGACAGATCACCCAGATGCCTTATTCTAAATTGTTATGCCACCTGCTTGCTTGATACCAATTGCCTATCAGGGCACCAATACACCTAGTTGACCCCTCCCCTACAAAAAGAAGGAATGACTGAATTCATATTTGCAGAAATTTGATCTTTGTGAGTAAAATAAGGGCACATGTGTCACTTTAAATCAGGATACGAGTTCAACCAAAATGTTTACATGTAAAGCAACACCATGAAAAAGTTCCGACGACATGGTCATCTGTAAAAATCTGTGACAATGTGATCTTTCGAATCCCATTCTGTTCTTTTCCACTCTGTGCTGGCTTTGGCAAGAATAACATATGAAACCACAGACTGTCATCAACTAATCACAGCAAGTTACACTTATTTATTTTAAGTAGTTTCATTGTGAAAAAAGTTTAGCAGCACAACCAAAGCAAAGGCCCAGTCACACCAGCCTTTAAAACACCCAAACTGTCAGGTAATTTAGAGAAGTTCAATTGCATCCCTGAGACGGGCAGCCAGTCTCAGTTTTACTTTTTGTGCAGACTGCTGTGGACATAAAAACACCAATTTACTCACTGTGACACAATTGAAACAATTACTTGTATTGGTTATTTATGTAAAATGTATTTAGATGAATTATGTGTTGCTAGTAATTCCTTAAGAAAACAATCGAGTACCTAATCTGAAGGACAGTGCCTTGCAAAAGTATTCATAGTCCTTGAAATTTTCCAAATTATGTCACATTACGACCACAAATGTAAATGTATTTTATTGGGATTTTATGTTATAAACAAAGACAAAGTGGTACTTGTAAAGTGAAAGGAAAATGAAAAAATCTTTCCAAATACATATCTGAAAAGTGTGATGTGCATTTGTATTCAGCCCCCTTTATTCTGATAACACTAACTAAATCGTATTCAAAAGTCACTGCGTGTAATTTAATTTCAGTATAAATACACCTGTTCTGTGAAGGACTCAGAGGTTAGTTAGAGAATATTAGTGAACACACAGCATCATGAAGTCTAAGGAACACACGAGATAGGTAAGGGATAAAGTTGTGGAGAAGTTTAAAGCAGGATTAGGTTGTTAAAAATAACCAAAGCTTTGAACATCTCACGGGGGACTGTGCAATCTATCTAAAAAATGGAAAGTGTGGCACAACTACAAACCTTCTAAAATATGGCCGTCCACCTAAACTGACAGGAGAGCATTAATTAGAGAAGCAGCCAAGAGGCTCATGGTAACTGGTGGGAGAATCTGTCCACAGGACAACTATTAGTCATGCACTCCACTGATCTGGCCTTTATGGAAGAGTGTCAAGAAGAAAGCCATTGTTGAAAGAAAGCCATAAGTCGCCACAAGCCATGTGGAGGACACCGCAAACATGTGGAAGAGGGTACAACCAGGTGAGAAGGTGAGACCAAATAGAAACTGCACACCACCCTGAAAACGTTTAGAGACTTGAGACTGGGATGGAGGTTTCCCTTCCAGCAGGACAACGACCCTAAAAATACAGCCAGAGCTACAATGGAATGGTTTAGATCAAAGTATATTCATGTGTTAGAATGACCCAGTCAAAGTTCAGACCTAAATCCAATTGAGAATCTGTGGCAAGACTTGAAAATCACTGTTCACAGATTGAGCAATTGTGCAAAGAAGAATGGGCAAAGATTTAACTCTCTAGATGTGCAAAGCTGTTAGAGACATACCCCAAAGGACTTGCAGCTCTTATTGCAGCAAAAGGTGTTTCTACATAGTATTGGCTCGGGGGGCTGAATACAAATCACACCACACTTTATATATTTAATTGTAAGTATCATTTTCCTTTCATATCACAATTATATACTACTTTGTGTTGGTGTATCACACAAAATCCCAATAAAATAAACTTACATTTGTGGTTGTAACATGAATGGAAATTGTAAACAACTTCAAGGGCTATGAATACTTTTTCAAAGCACTGTACATGACAGACACAAAGTTATTAACAAATGTACCATTTGTTCATAGTTTTCTGACTTATTCTGAGCATTAAAGCTGATATATCAACAGCTGTTTTGTTCTCCCAGTAAATCTGTATTTCTTTGGTTTGCTGCAAAATATGTCATTGTTATGTACATTAACTGTGGTTGGTGGTTGTATGGTTGTATTCTGTACAGTATACTTAAAATTTCAGACTGTGTGTAGCAGTACTTAATTAGGTAAAAGGAGAAGAGACTTCAGAAGACAAACAGACCATCACCTCACCTGCCTGGCTTGTTAAAAACATCTTTGTGCCAGTTGGCAAGCATGCAACTGGTGAGCTGATGCAGCACCTGTACTGTATGTGTATCATGTTTTCAAGAGCCTTTCAAAACTGTCATAACAAAACACTGACATGAGCGTCTTGACTTCACTTGATTAGTCTGGATTTTGAAGGGAGTTGCGGTGAGGTTTATGTTGCTGAAGAATGAATGCCAAGCACAGAGGACATATGATAAGACTTGCTGGAGTTAACTTTAAAGTTGGTTCTTCTGGTGCTCAACCAGCCTTTACAGCAGGTACATGTGAAGACAGTATCCCTATAATACTTTCATTTAGCCAGAGAGATTCAAGGGGAAAAAATGAGGTGGTAACTGAAATCCATTTGACCTCTCTGGGTTTAAAAGGGGCTTAAGTGGGGCTGATAATACTAAGCTTACAAAATAAACTCTGAGAGCTGACATTAGGTCGTTAGACTCTTCAAAGAGTTTCACTTAAGGAAACTATGCACGTGACATTTTCTTGTGCCCCCATGGCATATGAAAACACTTACGCAGTAAACTTAAGACCTTAATATTGTTACAATTAAATGTTTGGACTTGGTGCAGGAGCTACATTTGAGGGAAATATACAGTATATTTCCACTGTCCAGTTGAGGTTGTCACACTCTTGTGGTGGTCAACACAGCAACCTTAATCTTGTTAACATTAAACTGCCAGAGCCAAAGCAAAGATCTGTATTAAAGGGAAAAATATGTGAATATTTCCATACTCCTGTTAAAGTTGTCATAATAAAACACGGAGGTGATCAACTTCAGACCTTAATATTGTTAACATTAAACGTTCTGAGCCCATTTTGGAACTGCTGTTAGGAAAAACATGCATAATATTTCCATATTTGAGTTTAGATTTTCATAAGAAAACACTTAGGTGGAATGCAGTGCCACTGATTTAGAGTCAGTGGAAAAATATTCTCTTGGGACAGTTTTACATTTGAAAAATAAATAATTATGGTTTGGCTGATTAACATGAATGACTGAAACCTTCTACAGGCTGATGGTGAAGTCGAGGTCAGATGTAGACATGCATAGTTATATCACACACTATAATTTTTTTGGTATAGCAAAATTTCATTTGACCAAGTAAAGGCGTGTAAAGTGATAAATTAAAAATTAATGTATCACACAACAAATAGATTTATCCCACTATCTCTGCTGAGCTTTTTTGTGTCTTTCAGCTTATTGTATTGAACAAGTGGTTGGTGATGCTTCCTGGTCAGCTGTCTCTTTTTGAGTAGTGTTGGATTCTGGTTAATATTACATCTCTGTTCCTTTCACACTACATAATTTCAAGACTTAAATATTTATATTTGATATTAAGAATTAAAACAGAGGAGACTATCTGGCAGTCATTAGCATTAACACCATGTCTTTAAATCCCCACACTAGAGAATAATTCAAGCACATAATCTGTTCAGATCAACCTTAAATTGGGGACACTCTTCTTGATAACTTTTCTTGTAGTTCTTGTAAAATAAAAATAAAAATTCCACAGACCCATGTGGGCCATATATGTGCTCTATTATACACTCAAATGTTCATCCCTGAATTTATGCATTTGTGCTTTCTAATCACCTTTGTTTCATTAAATGCTAATAATTAAATGCTAATGAAATACAAATAAAAGGTACCAAGGTAATCTGCTGTTCAGCTATCGACATTCCCTAAAAAGGATAATAGATCCACAATAATATAACATAAAGTTAAAAACCTCTTTCTTTTCTGTATTTTGTATGCCTTCCCAAGTTGATTATGATTATTAATGAAGTTATTAAAGATGCAACACTTAAACATAATATTTAATTACTAATTGGATGAAATTACTAAGATTGTTATTGAGGCAATGAATTGTCAAAAATGTTCCGCAGACACTATCTTCCACATTTTTGTCCTGATGCATAGCTGAGAATAATTATAAAATATTGTTGTTTTACACAAATAATGTGCTTGACCAAATGCAGAGCAGTGCCTGACCCTGGGAGGATCCAATTCCCAGGCTCCAACGGCCACGTAATTAATGCCTCTGGGGAATATTTTAGAGTTTTAGTGTGGAAAGGCAACAAATAAAAACAGCTGTTCTTGCTGTTTATTTTTTTTTTCCTTTCAGCTTATCCTGTGAGTTCAGGGTCGCCACAGCAGATCATTGTCCGCATGTTGATTTGGCACAGTTTTTTTTTTTTTTACACCAGATGCACTTCCTGATGCAACCCTCCCCAATTTCTGCCAGACTTGAAATGGCACTGCACAGCTGGGGAGGGGAAGTGGCTGTTAGGGGTTCAGTTTCTTGCCCAGAGACACTTGAACATATAGCCGCGATCGAACAACTGACCCTGTGGCCCATGGACAACTGCCTTTACCAACTGAGCTACACAAAAACAGCTGTTCTTGCTGTAACATTAATATTTCTTAATTTGCAAGGATACGCTTTGGGCTATTCCCTGTTGGAAGAGTTACCACAGCTTAAAGGTCCTGGGTGCCACACAAACAACACACTTAATTGGAGCTTCCTGTTGTTTACTTTAATCTTTACAAGTAAAAGTAAAGAAGCCAGTTGTTGTGAGTCACACAAATGGGAACGACACAAGAGAGTATGGCCACAGCTTTTAAACTGAGGAAGAAAGCTTCCTGAAATTGGATTACCAATTACTATTACACTCTGTTAACTCAGCTCCTTCTGGTGAGCCACAAGTCTCAAGATCTGTCAGTTACGGCTACTATAATGTCCTCGTGTTAATTGTTTTTTTTGTTTTTTTTCCTGCAAGTTCTGCTTCACAAAATTACATTTCTTGACATGTATACTGTCTGGTCTATAGGTGCTCAGCTAATCCTTCTAATAGAGTGATGGAGTAGGGAGAAACAACTAAATTACACTATTTAGCACAAGGTTCCTTATTTGAAAAGAATTGTGGCTGCACTGATGAAGATAAATGATTGATGCAAACCACATCACAGCAGAGCACTCTTTTGCCATGAAAGCAGTGGGCCTCTGCACTGATTTTGAATGTCTGAGTATTTACCACATCAAGGATGAGGGTATTGACATCAAAGTTGGGCTTCTTCTTCACACTGCGGATAACGCAGCTCTGAACCATGGTCCCTCCACACTCCACCTGAAGGCTCGGGGAGGTAACACTGGCCAACTGGAAACTTTTTAAGTTACGAACTCCCCATGCTAAGATCTGAAGAAGACAGGAAGAAAAATATTATTGTTGATAAGATTTTTTTATTATAAATAAATTATTTACTTTATGATACGTTACAAAAATGGTCATAAATATGTAAAGAATGCAAAACTGCATCTTCAGTTTTGATGGTTTTGATGGCCAAAAAAGGCCCAAGATAATAAAATATCAACCAAAACAAGAAGAAAATTCTCACAAAATTTAGAAGCTGTAATCTGCACTAACATTACAATATTTTTATCAAAAGAACTAAACGAACTAAAATGACTTAAGGGTCATTTTAAAGCTAAAACTATTTAAGGTGTAGATTAAACCTTTACCTGTCTAATTAGGATTTACAGCTTTCCTTTTGTGACATATATAGAACCTAAATAAATAACATTTAACTGGATAGTTGGAAAAAACATGTGAAGATGTCATCTTTAACTTTTTGAAGTTGTGATCTTTTTCAGTACCTTGTGACCTTAAGATAATATAATCCATTGTTCCAGTAGCGAAAAGACAAGCATCAGAAATTGCATCACACATTAAATCTAAATATTGCCCCGCACCCCTCACATTAGATGAAGAGGAGGACGGTGTGTTCGTAGACAGAGAGAGAAGAGTAAAGCCGAGAGTGAAGGACTGACAGTAGGGACTTTAAATGTTGAGGAAAATACAGCTATTAGCAACTGTTGCAATACATCCTATTGATACCTCGATGGCTGTTCTCTGCAGAACAGGCTTGATTCCCTGAGGAACCATGAAGACATTGGGCTCTCTTTGTGGGGGTGGATATGGAAGGTCGGACTCCTCTGGCTGCCAACAGAAACAGAAGACATCAAAAAGCGACTCAAAAAATACATAAATAAATACAAAGAGCAATGCTATTCAATGCCAGACAAATGATGCCCTTGCCAAAGCAATGTAAATAAATAGTTACTGTTTACATGTTAAATTAAGTTTTGAATGTGAAATTAGCAGAGATGTAACATTCAAATTTAAACAAATACAAATACAGTCTTTATCAAAAGATTCTGTAGGAGGCTGAAAAGTACATGCATATAAATATTATGATGTTTTCCTACAATAAAGAAATACCAAATAAATAAAACTGCATTTACAGAAATTAAATTAGATCTTAGTCTAACAAGTCTTATTCTTAATCATCTTCTATAGATGACAAATGTATTATGTTGTTGTTTCAGCTCAACAACAGGCCTACATAAAGTAATAAACACTTTTAACAAATTATATTATATATTATATATTATATCATATATGTTTTATATTATAAAACAAATATGAGAGTTTGGGATATAAAAAGTGTTACTTCAAGATAGTAATGTTTTTTTGTCTTATTTTTATTGATGCAAGATTTTTATTTTTAAAAAAAACAAATCCAGAAAACGTACAAAAAGTTTTGACATTTAGTGAGATTTTGCAAAATCCAAAAATGTAAAGAAGAACTACTGGATAGTAAGTAAATAATATATAGCAGGATTGTACCCATTGCTGCAGATTTTCAGAGATGAATCCTGAAAACATCAACTGAAAATACAAAGACAGAAAAAAATAAAGCAATGACAGACAGAAGTGGATTATCAAGATACTCTAACTCTCAGAGATTTGCAAAAAGAAAAAAAAATCAGAAATACAACTATTTCTTGGTCTTAACATAACATATAACATATTTGAATCAGAATTCAAATGCCTTGTGTTCAATATTAGTATTTAAAAATGTCTTTGTAGTTGTAATGATCAGATTGATATTGTGCAGATGCCCTGTTTTCAGCCAGTGGCAGCATATGAATTGTGTGACTTGTCCTCTGTGTGGGTTTACCTCATCTAGAACATGGGTGGAGGTCATGATGTCTCCCTGCAAATAAGAGAGAAAGTTTAAAAAGAAGCTTTAAAAGCTGAAAATTGTAATAAAAATTATTAATAATATATAGCAAAAAATAAATAAAGGTAAAGTGAGAAAAAGGGAAAAGAATAATATATATACAAATAATAAAATACAATAATCAGAAAAGGTTGGGGATATTTGACTTTTGGTTGAAATTTATGGAAAATGTAAAATGTTCGTGCTACAGTGATATTACACCATGAAAGTAGGGCATATAAGTAGAAGCATGCAATGGTAATTTCTTCATGTCAAACAATTTATTGAAACAAAAGCTAACAACAGTGGTGAGTATATCACAAAAACATGCCAATGTCTCAATAACTGGACAATTGTTAGGTGCCATTTTGGACTCATGATGTCAAAATGTGAACAGCATGTTGAAGAGGAAGGTTTAAATACAAATTGTTATTGAACCAGAACATTTATTGGTCGATACATAAATCACGTTGTGATTTTTGCTGTTATTGGCCTTGTTAGACAACAGCGTGTTATGCAGTAAGTACTGAAACATTGAAGAGTTGGACAGTTTCTCATTAAAAAGTTTAGAGAAGGTCAAATTAAGTTCACCTGTAAAGGTTATAGTGCATTTTAGGGGCATTCTGAAATTTCACCCTAAAGTCAAATATCCTTAACTTCTAGTGAGTAGTGTATTTATAATTTTTACTGACCTCTTGTCCTGGGATATGGTGAACTGCTGGCTGTAGATACAAAAGCAAAAAAGATTATTAGCATTATTGATTGAAATTATACATCAGTATAAAATTTTAAACTTATTGAATATAATCCATAAAGTTCCTGTTTATACTAAATGTATTACACCATCTTAACACACACTCATTTTGAATGTTACTAAATACCAACCTAAAGTTCCAGACCAAAAATTAATTTGGCCAATATTAGAACGCCACAAGAATTTTGGCAAATGAAATGAAGAAAAGGAAAAGGATGGTTAACAAAAATGGGAAAGATGAGCAGAAGATTTAGAAAGAGGAGATGAAGCTAAGAGTGAAAGGATGACATCTGACCTTTTCTCTGCGGATGAGCTCAAAGGCAGCCAGCAGCTCGCCACCGTTTTTGTCTCCTTGTCGAATCGGGAACCAGGCCAAGCGGGGGGGACGAGACAAGGTGGGCTTGCACACACAGCGGCCCAGGAACTCATCTGCACCCTGGACATTTGAAATATATACGCATGTACTGTATACCATCTTTATACATGGAAAGGGACCATTTAGCTTTTGTTTCTTGGCATACAAATTAGAAACTAGTCACAGAAACTCACATATGTATCCTCATCATAAAGCTCCACCACCACATTGGGAGGATTGGCCATCGTGGCCTCAGGGTCGCCAAAAATCTCCAGCTCGTAGAAGATGAGCGTCTGATCCCAGGTGGGATTTAAAGTGTTACGCACTGTTACCGTCCTCTGGGACTGATGCAGGAAGGACACTATAGCGTAGGGGTCTGGTGAGAAGCAACAGGACAAAACCATCATCAATGTCATTAATGTCCTTTCTGTAGGGATTTTGCATCTTCTCCCGGTGCTCGCATGCGTTTTCTCTGGGTACTGTACTTTCCTCCTACACTCCAAAGACATGTATGCAGAAGTTACAGTATCATGCAGACTGGGAGCAGATATGCCAACTCTAATTGCAACGTAATCACTGACACACATGGCAGCAACATCCACCCATGTTTGAGTAAGTAAGATTTCGACAGTGAGGGGTTTTTCTGTCAACATGTAATTGAGGGTGCAAACATTACTCCAAAGACAAGTATCTGAATTCTTTTTTTAATGTAAAGACTGTCTTGAGTGAAAGATTTTGTTACCACAAAATGTTCTGCAAATGGAATCCCCCCAAAGTGCTTGATATTGAAAGAAAATGACAAAAGTCATGTGAATTACTTGAAATTATGTAAAGTCAGACGCTGACAGCCAAGACACAGACACACCAGCCACCGGATGAGAGATGTCAGGTAACACTACAGGAGAAGGCTGCATTATTCTGTAAAGGTTAGTCACTAATGATGAAATGTGAAAAATCAGCCATAATATTTGCCTCTAAATATGTAACAATCCCCAAATAAAGTTTATTTTATTACAAACTGACAGAAATGAGGATTCACCTGAACAAAACTTTAAATCGAAACTGAAAGAAATGGCTCGTTTGATGAGGATATGGTGCCCCTTAAAAAAAACAAAATAATTAAAAACAATCAGCCCCTTTGAGCAATGACATGGTTCTGCCTAAACTGAGACTCTGAGTGATGTCATCTGGAGTCGTTTTTTAGCTACAAGCAGACAAATAGTTTGACATAGCAGAAGTTTTATGCCTTTCATATTCATGTTCTCCGCAAACTAGAACCACAAAATCAGTGAAGTCAACCTGTAACCTTTCAGCAGAAAAAAAGTGAATGTGAGACAAGGAAATTTTGTTCCTAAAAGGTTTAAATTATTTCCCTATAGATATTTGAAAACATAATATGGCAGTAATGTCATTCTAACAAATCACAGCTGTCCTACGAGACACACTAAAGAGCTGAAGTCATGGCTGCAGCCAGGGAATGCGTTTTTAATACGACTCATCACATGTATATCAGTACAAACTTATGTACTGTGTGTGTGTCCACACTATGTTGACGTCCCACGTGGTGACATCAGTAACTTGGGAATTCCGAGTTCAAAACTGAGGGCTGGGAACGCCACTTGTAGAACTTTGTTATTCCATGTTACAATTACACACATGCACACACACACACACAAACATAAAATACACATTTACATACTGTTACACACATGGACATACAAAGTGAGGGTTTCTTATTTGAGGCCGAGTAAAAAGTCTCTATGGAGCCGTTAGTATACGAGTAAACAGAAGCTACGTATAATTTTCCCACCAGCCCTCATTTAACCCTAAAAGTGACACACACACACACACACACACACACACACACACACACACACACACACACGCTCGTACTTACATAACCCCCCTGGGCTGTTTGTATTGCTATCATATGAGCTAATGGTCTGTTGGGAACGCTCGGTAATTGAATGGGTCACCATGGGTGGTGTGTCTATGTAGTATGTGTGTGTATATATATATATATATATGTGCGTGTGTGTGTGTGTTGGAGCCACAGAAGGACACAAACACAATAAAGACTGGGAAGAGAAAGGGAGAGCAAGAAACAGGGGAAGGAAGAGAGATGGAGGAAAGAAAGGGTGAAATAGAAATGGAGGGAAAAGGGGAGGAAAGGGGTGAGAGAAAGATGGGAGGAAAATGGAGATTGCCAAATGTGGGAATTTAGATCATCACTGAAACATTTTAAGGCAGAAAGATGTAAAGAAAGAAAAAAAAAAGACCTCAGTGTTTGATAGTTGACACGGTCTTTAATCATGGTCGCCTCAACGCCATGTAACACCAGATTAACACAAAACTGAAGCCCATCCATCAACTGTACTCAGCCATTACGTCTGTCTGTGTGCGTGTGTGTGTGTTTGTGTGCAAGTGAGAGTCCTAGAGATTTATCATTTCAGTCTGTGTCCAGGATGCTCTCTCGCTTCTTCTCCCAAAGCCATCTCTTTAACCAGCCTCTCTCCATTGATAGCTCTATCATCTATCATTTCTCTCTTCCTGTCTTTTCATCCCTCTGTGTTTTTTGAAATCCTCATCTCTGTTTTTACATCGGTGTCTGCGGTGGATTTGTGATTAACTCTCACATACACAGTAGCCACAGTTTCCATTACCTCTTCAGATAAAAGAAAAAACATTTTGTCTTTTCTTTTTTTGCCGTCGCTCTGATTTAACTCCACTTTCTGGTCTCTCTCCATCTTTCAATTCTTCTTCTCTTTGCAGTGGACTAACATCAAATGTAACCTGAGCTGTTTTAAAATGAAATCATTATTTTTAGTGTTTTTATAATAATTTGCCCAAAGTAAATAGACATTAATCCTGTACCTCCAATGTCTCTGTGGCTTTATAAAACCACAAGTCTTATTTTGAAATATTAGTGGAGTTGCAATGTACCTAAAATTAAAGCAAATATTTTAATGTTACCCTAAGTCTTTGTAGTATTTTACTGTTTTGATGATGGTGTCCATATCAAACTCATGAGCTGAATGTATGTAGAAGAAATCGCACACAAATATAATCTTGTGTCTCCAACTGCTCTGTAATCTCTTGCGAGTTTCACATAGCTTTCCAGTAACTCCCACACACTCAAACCTACATGTTCACATTTTGCTAAATTAAATTACATCAGCCTGTTTTAGCCTTCATAATTTTTGGGGGAGAACAACCGGACTGGCTAGGTTTGGTTGGGTGGGATGTGTAGACAGTAGTGGTTTATTAGGGCTTTTTTTTTTTTTTGCCTAAAACGGATGCCTGCCTCTGACAACAGCAAAGCTACAGGTTGGAAAAACAAAACGAGCTGAACGATGCTCAGATGCTCTGTAGATCTGAGGGAGGCTGCAGAGTCAAGTGATAAGCTTATGTTTAGTGTTTAATCACAGTTCGTGGTCAAGATTTTAAAAAAGCAGCAGTGATCAGAAAGGAAATGTTTTGCACTACTGGGAGTAACGCTCCAGCCATCACATGGTGCAAGTAACCAGCATCCATACTGATACATGACAGATGCATAATGGAAAATATTTCACAGATTTTAAATAATTCACAGTTCATTACCAGAGAAGCTATCTTTGTCCATGGCCAGCAGGTCTCTGGCTTGGTACATGTAGCAGCGCAGATGGTAACGAGTGCCACCTGCAATACACACACACACACACACACACACACACACACACACACACAAAGTCACATAACACTATATAAGGTTAGTGCAGGTGTGGAAAAAAGAGGAAAAGGGAGCAAAAGAAGGAGATTACAAAAATAATTAGTGTGCGTGGGGGGTGGGGGGGTTCTTACGGTCAAAAAAACAGGAAATGGTTGGTCTGTTTACTCCAAAAGTGGTTGTGACTGATTTGTCATCATTCTTGTCCTCTATACTGCCCTGTGGGAGAAAGAGACTGAAAATGAGGTGGTAGAAAACATCAAAAAGAAAGAGATCACATTCAGACAGAAAACTACAGCAAAGTTGACCCAAAGCTTCAATAAAATGCCACATTCATAAGCAGTTTTTCTGCAGAGTCTTCAAAATAAAAGACTTTACGGCTCACAAACACTATGCGGTCAAATGACATGTTGAACTGGTGTTAATGAGAAGGGGGAAAAAAATATTCACATACTTTTGGCTTTGTAATGTAGTTTAAATGCCATTATCAGGCATTTCATTTTATCCCTAAGTAATGATGTGATAAATCCAGGGCAGCTTTTATTTTCTTCCCTCTCACCAGAGAACACTCCAAAGCAAAGATGGCAGCCGGCCCAGTCTTCTCCAGTGGCTCCATACGGCACCTCCACCTGCGCCTCCTGAAACTGTCCGTCTTCCTCGGCTTCAGGTGGAACTTCCAGCCGAACAGTGACGCGTACTCCCAGCCCTCCCTCTCCGTCTCATCTGGACGCTGCTGTGAACACACACTAATACTGATCAACATTTGCAAGTCATATCTCTATATAACATGTAACATCATTTTACATCACTGTAAATACAGAGATGTATACAAATCCATTGAAACACTTCCTAGATCAATTTCAACCTCCTTGTCTTTCAAGAAATTTTTAGAAAGTCTAGTTTGCTCATTTGTGCTTGTACAACGCCATCTAGTTGTTAGTCAAAGCAACTTCAACTGCTCACAAACAAGGATGATACAGAGAAAACTGAAGACTGAAATGAACAGGGCTAAAAAAAAAAAAAAGGGAATATTTGGAAAGGTTAGGCTGCAAATAGCTGCATATCATCAACCTATTTAGCCTCTTGTTCTCAATTCAGTTTAATTAAAGCTACAGTATGCAGTATAAACTAGTGCAGTCATTATTCTGAAATTATAATAAAAAAACATGCTCTAAAATGTGACTCTCTACTTTTCTGAGAGCATCCATCTTCTGTTGGTCTCGTCGTCTCATCCGTATCCATCGTCGTCGTCTATTAGTGTGGTACATCTTTTCTGCCGGCACCCAGGACTTGGGACGGCGGTCTGGAGGGATAGTGATGCCGTACTCCCAGCCTGAACACACACACATACACACACAATGATGGATTTATCTGGTGCTTTGCAGGACTTTAGCTCTCGCTGTTGTAGGAATTGTTTTCTTGTGTGCTTTTTGTGTGTGCGCATGTGCACCCTGATCATCCACGGCCCTGTTGAGATCTTCGCTCCACTCCACATCCTCCCACACCCATCCAGGAGGACACTCCACCTCATCCCTTGGCACAGCTTTCTCCCCGTTCTGACACACACAGGCAAACACTTTTTTAGATGTATAAAAGTTGTTTCGTATCAAATTCAACCCTTTTAGGAACTCTAATGTCATTATGTCAGCTCAGTGGAATTGTAACATTGTTAGCCTACACTGACCAACAAGTCTTTATTAGGTATAGCTCCTGACATATTTTTATGAAGGTCAAATATAAAACCTCACCTGTAAATCATAAAATTACTTAACTTAACTACTACTTAACTGATTACAATAATAAAGGCATAGAGTTAGCAACAGGACACAACTAAAGATGTGACAAAAAGGAGAAGAAAGCATTACCAACAAAAGTACAGAAAAGTGGTGGTAGTAGGATGGTGTGTAAATAGTAATCCTACATAGAACACTATGCTAATCAATGGTAAAAAATGATTTAAGTAACTATTACCTGTATAATACTAGCAGCACTGTTAAATTAAAGCAACGATAGGTCCAGAAACACACACAAACATCCACACACAACACACACGTACCACATCAGTGTACCCCTCTGGCATGCCGATCCACTGTCCACCTGGTAACCTCATCTGGGTTTCAAATACTTCCTCTGTGAAGGTCATGTGACCAGCATCCGTGTCAAACAGCAGGCTGAGGGATTAACAACACAGACAACAACACACACACACACAGAATGTACAGATTCAGCCAGATGCTCACAACAACAAATTTTTAAGAACCTAAAAATTAAATGTTAAATCATATACTATAAACGTTTTGCATTTTCCCATAAACAAATCTTATTAGCTGACAATAGTTTAACTATTTCCTTCCTGACTGACACTTGCATTAATAACCTACAGTAGGGGAAAACTCCAATTGTCTTAATAAAAGTGTTTTAATATCAGTTAGATTTAGAGTTAATTTATTCATTTTAATCATGACAAACATAAAGACGAAAGGATTTATGTTTTATGAGATGGACATAAAACATAAATCCTTTCATCTTTATCCTGATTCAAACTCACACACAGACTTACGTCTTCTCCGGGCTGATATACCAGTCTCCAGCCCAGGTCCAGCCAGGCGAAGGTTTAAAGCTGTCTTTAGGCAGTTTCACTCTTCCGGTAACATCACTGAACTTAGGGTAGGTCAGACCTGTAGTTCCCCAACTGCCGACCAGGGCGAGACGGGTCTGGTTCTCGTACTACAGAAAAAAAACAGGACACTTAAATTCACTGTGTGAAACAATTACTTATCTACGGTCTAGCTGTACGTGTCCTTATATAAAACTAAATGTTTATATTTGTAAAATGAAAACTGCTGTTAATGTAAGTTGTTGTAAGGTCGATGTTCAGTGTAATGATGTGTCCTTGGCAACAGAAGGAGACAGAGTATAGATATGAGCACTTGAGTTGTGTGTATTTTACCGTCTCAGCAAAGACAGAGAGCTTTCCTTCAGCATACTGGTTAAAGTGTTTG